>NW_006159661.1:0-35705 GCF_000334495.1 Tupaia belangeri chinensis
ATAAGAAAAGGATGGAAAGATGGCAAAGAGAAAACCAGAAACAACCCCGAAAACACACGAACACATGGAAACTGAACAACCTACTTCTGAATGACTTCTTCACTACTGAAGAAATTAAGGCTGAAATAAACAAATTTATGGAAACAAATGATAATGAGGACACAAGTGTCCAGAACCTATGGGACACAGCAAAAGCAGTCATAAGAGGGAAATTCATAGCAATTAGTGCACATAAGAAAAGGATGGAAAGATGGCAAGTAGATAACTTATCATCATGCCTCAGAGAACTGGAAAAACAACAACAAACGAACCCCCAAAATGCCAGGCGAAAAGAAATAATAAAGGTTCGAGCAGAAATAAATGAAATAGAAAATAAACGAACCATACAGAAAATAAATGAAAGCAAAAGCTGGTTCTTTGAAAAGATCAACAAGATTGATACTCCATTGGCTAGACTGATCAAGAAGAAGAAAGAAAGAAACCAGATTAATCAAATATGTGATGAAACAGGCAATATTACCACGGACATAGCAGAAATACATAATATCATTAGAGGATACTATGAGCGACTTTACGCCAACAAACAAGATAACCTGGAGGAGATGGACAAATTCCTGGATGCATATAAACTACCAAGATTGGATCAGGAAGACATAGAGAATCTGAATAGACCTATAACAAGCCAGGAGATTGAATCAGTAATTAATAATCTCCCAACAAAGAAAAGCCCAGGCCCAGATGGCTTCACTTGTGAATTCTACAAAACTTTCAAGGAAGAATTAACCCCTATCTTACTAAAATTATTTCTAAAGATTCAAAAGGAAGGAAACCTTCCAAATTCATTTTATGAAGCCTCCATCATCCTCATCCCCAAAACAGATAAGGATATGACAAAAAAGGAAAACTACAGACCAATATCATTGATGAATATAGATGCGAAAATTCTCAACAAGATACTCGCAAATCGTATCCAACAACATATAACAAAGATCATTCATCACGACCAGGTAGGCTTTATACCAGGGATGCAAGGGTGGTTCAATATACGCAAGACCATAAATGTAATACACCACATTAACAGAAAGAAAGATAAAAACCATATGATCATCTCAATTGATGCGGAGAAAGCGTTTGATAAAATACAACATCCTTTTATGATTAAGACTCTCAGTAAGATTGGTATAGAAGGGTCATTTCTGAACACAATAAAAGCAATCTATGAAAAACCTACAGCTAATATTATACTGAATGGGGAAAAGCTGAAAGCTTTTCCTCTGAAAACAGGTACTAGGCAAGGCTGCCCACTTTCTCCACTGCTCTTTAATATAGTACTGGAAGTCTTAGCTATTGCAATCAGAGAAGAGAACAGTATTAAAGGCATTCGAATAGGCAAAGAAGAGTTGAAAATATCTTTATTTGCAGATGACATGATGGTATACTTAGAAGACCCAAAGGTATCCATGAAAAAACTGCTTGAAGTAATAAGTGAATACAGTAAGGTGGCAGGATACAAAATCAATATCCAAAAATCTATAGCATTTCTATTTATGAACAACAAGTTGAATGAAGCAGAGCTGAAGAAAGGAATCCCTTTCACCGTAGCCACAAGATGTATAAGATATCTAGGGATAAACCTAACTAAGAAAGTCAAAGACCTTTATAAAGAAAACTACGAGAATCTTAAAAAAGACATTGAAAGTGACATAAAAAAGTGGAAGGACATCCCATGCTCCTGGATTGGTAGAATTAACATAATCAAAATGGCAATTCTACCCAAATTAATCTACATGTTTAATGCAATTCCAATCAAAATACCAGAGATATTCTTCAGAGATCTAGAAAAGACAATTATAGAATTTGTCTGGAACCATAAAAGACCTCGTATTGCAAAAGCAATCCTGCGTAAGAAGAATGGAGTAGGAGGCATATCACTCCCTGATCCCAAGATATACTATAAAGCTGTGGTCATCAAAACAGCATGGTATTGGCATAAAAACAGACATGTGGACCAATGGAAGAGAATAGAGACCCCAGAAATAACTCCCAAAGCTTATAGCCAACTGATCTTTGACAAAGGATATCAGTCAATCCATTGGGAAAAGGAAAACCTCTTTAGTAAATGGTGCTGGAAAAACTGGGTATCCACCTGCAGAAAGATGAAACTGAACCCCCATCTTTCACCATTAACAACAGTCAACTCAAAATGGATCAAAGATCTGAACCTAAGACCTCAGACAATAAAACTACTTGTGGAAAATGCTGGGGAAACTCTGGGAGACATTGGAGTAGGCAAAGACTTCTTAAATAAGACTCCCAAAGCACAGGCAATAATCCCTAAAATAGACAAGTGGGACTATATTAGACTAAGAAGTTTCTGCACAGCAAAGGACACAGTAACAAGTGTGAACCGACAACCCTCAGAATGGGAAAATATTTTTGTTAAATATGCCTCAGACAAGGGACTGATAACGAGAATACATAGGGAACTCAAGTGCCTTATGCGAAAAAAAATGATTAACCCGATTAAAAGATGGGAAAGTGAGCTGAACAAAAGTCTCTCTAAGGAAGACATACGAACAGCCAAAAAGCATATGAGGAAATGCTCAACATCCCTCATCATAAGGGAGATGCAGATAAAAACCACAATGAGATACCACCTAACCCCTGTCAGAATGGCAAAGATTAAGAATATAAAAAGTGATAAGTGTTGGCGGGGATGTGGTGAAAAGGGAACCCTCCTACACTGTTGGTGGGAATGTAAACTAGTTCAACCACTGTGGAGAACAAGATGGAGGTTTCTCAAAGATCTACAAATAGAACTACCATTTGATCCCACAATCCCACTTCTGGGTATCTACACAAAGAATGCTCAGTCAGAAAAGTACTTGCACATTAATGTTTATTGCAGCATTATTCACGATTGCCAAGACATGGAACCAATCTAAATGTCCACAAACCGATGAATGGATTGGAAAAGTGTGGCATATATACTCTACAGAATATTACTCAGTCATAAAAAAAATAACAAGACCCTGGCATCTGATAGAAAGTGGTCAGATATGGAAGATCTATTGCTGAGTGAAGTAAGCCAGGCTATGAAAGAAAGAAAGAAAGGTATTGTATGTATCCACATAATATATACCAACTATCCACACTCTATGGTGGAGAGCAAAATATTGGAGAACATAAAAGCAGTGAAAATACTTAAGGAGAATAAGACAGTGTGGAATGGGGGGGTGAAGAGAAAAGGATAGAGAAAGATAGCTAGAGAACAAATAGAGAGGCATGACATTAGTGGGACATAGATATGGCTTATTAACTGTTGATGATGACGTGTATAGTATTCTAAACTGGATGGGTCTGAGAAGTATTTCATGATGGGTAAAGTCTTTTTACAAGCAAAATGAGAAATAGTGACTGACTGTTTAAAAAAATCATTGGAATAATAATAATAAACAGGAAAGACAATGAAAAGATATTGAATGATGAAGTGGGGATTTTAATGTCTCTGTACTGACTGACATGCATGGCATTCCCTTTTGAAAAAGCAATGTAATACACTGTAAAGTTATATGCAATTCAATGTAATATAAACAATATTATGATGATAATAAATAAAATTTTAAAAATTTTTATAAAAAAAGAAAGAGAGCCCCATGAAACCACAGAAAAGAAATTTAGACTAAGCTTCTTTTAAAATTTTGGTGGACATTCATTATTTAAAAAAATGAAATTTGTAGAACAATACATGAACAGTAAAAGAAGCTTAACAAAGAAACAGGAAGAAAGAAAAGAAATAAAATAAATCTGACAGATGAAGAATAACTAAAAATAACGACTGAATTGAAAAAATACGATAGGAGCTTTTATAGCTGGCTTGATCAAGCTGAAAAAGGAATTAGCAAAAATTTTTTTGAGCTGAATCCCTTTCATTTTCTCTGTTTAAAATCAAAGAGAAAACAAACTTCAATTCTGTTGTACACTAACATCTTCAAAGTACATCGTTTATACAAGAGAAGGACTAAGAACAAAAATGTGTTTGAAGAGACCCAAACATAGGTGAGTGAGTGCGCCTCTAGAAACAGCACATTTGAAGACAGAACATTTTATGTTACCCAATCAGAGGAGAAAAAAGCAGAAAGAATAAAAAGGACTGAAAAAAAGCCTATAGGTGTTGTGCAACTCTATTAAGAGACCTACTGTGCTAATAGGGTTTAAAAAAGAAGATGTCCAGTTTTGATGGTGCAGGTGTAAGGAACAACACAATGCTGGAACCACATGGAAGACTGCAGTTCAAATAAACTTTAAAAATATATAAAAGACAAGAGAAAATAAAAAGATCAGAAAACATATATAAAGAAATAATAGTTGACAACTTCCCTATTCTGAAGAAAGGAGCAAATATCCACATACAAAAAGCATAGAGCTCACCAATTAAATTCAAGCCAAAGATGAGTTCATTAAAACATATAATAATTGAAATATCAAAAATCAAAGACAAAAATTTGCCTTTTGAGCAACAAAAGATAAGAAATACATCACATTCTAAAAAGTCCAAATACAACTATCAGTAGATTTCTCAGCAGAAATTCTGCAGGCCCAGAAAGAGTGGGATGGTATGTTCAAAGTTTTGAAGGGAAAAAACTGCCAACCAAAAATACTTTACCTGTCAGATGAGGAAGGAATAAAAACTTCCCAAGACAAACAAAAAGTAAGGGAGTTCATCATCACTAGGCCTGCCTTATATAAACTGCTAAATTAAGTTCATTAAGCTGAAATAAAATGTCGCTAGTTGATATCATAAAACTTATAAAAGCACAAAACTCAATGGTGTATGTAATACAGCATCATATTCAGAATAACACTATAGTGGTGATGTGTAACTTTATATCTAGTATGACAGTTTTAATTTGAGGTAAAAAAAAGTGTCCTATATATCAAAAACTATAAAATATTAATAAAAGAAATTGAAGACACAAATAAATGAAAATATGTCTAATGTTCATGGATTGGACAATTAATATTGTTAAAAGTTCATATTTCTCAAAGAAATTTACAAATTTACAGATGTAGTGCAACCCCTATAAAAAATACCAATGTCATTATTCATACAGAAAATCCTAAAATTGGGACCAACAGTTAGCGTAATGGCTGTGTCGCAGAACTCCCACATGGTCCACTGTGGTTCGAGTCCCAGACCCAGTGGCTTAAACTCACACCAGGTGTGTGTGCGTGCGTGGAATGTGATGAATGTGGGCAGCCTATGGAATTTGGAAGAGGTGAAGAAACTGACTGTACCCTGGAGCCTCCAGAAGACATGCAACTCTGCCAACACCTGGATTTGAACCCACTGAGACTGAGAGCAGACTCGTGACCTACAGAACTAAAGATAATACATTAGCGTTGTTTTCAGTGACTAAGTCTGTGACCATTTGTTATGGCAACAGTAAGGAACTAATACACGCTTTAAGCAGCATAATCTCTAAGGCTGGAATATTGCAACCAGGGTTTCAGCCTGAGGAGTTTACATGTAAGGAGATGCTTGGTAAGGTGCAGTGTTCCTTGATGAAAAATTCTGGAGTTGTAAATGCCAAAACTACCAGACCGAGGGAATAGGACCAACTAATGCCTGAACAGGCTTGATTTTAAGTTAAGTGAGCATGACGAGCACGTTGTTAAAAACTCAAACCTGATTAAATCTCTGATGAAGCACAGCATGATAAATGCCAGGCACCCACACTCTGTGAAAACCAGATGTAGTGTACATAGTGGGGGAGATTTCCTTGGAGCCAAAAGCCTGGGACCAAGGAAGGTGACATGGGTCACCCCGTAGCTTTCACTAACAGTGACTTCCTGCTGCAGGGAAGCATTCCGCCCATGCTACAGGGTCAGCCTTTGCACATACATTCACCAGAGAGTATCTGTGTGTGTAGGGGGGTAGGGGGTAAGGATTTCAGTCTGATGGAGCTATAGACATATATATGCTCTCTCTCTCTCTCTCTTATTTCTTCAAAGAGGGAGAAAGAGAATCACCTCCAACAGGGTCCTCAGGCTGTGAGTCACCCCCAGCCTTGGCCAACCAAGGCTGCAAAATTTATTCAGCTCACCTGAAAAAACATTAAGGAAACGGTAGAAAAATGGCAAATGTGGAAGGCTATTGATGGTGACCAAAGTTCTTTTGGCTTTAAAAGAGTTTGTGAGCTATGAATTGATGGATGTTAGGACTGTGTTTAATGTGTAATTTTATATTATTGTCATCTGCTGTGATTACAGGCTTAGCTCTGGGTCCTTTTTTTATTCAGAACCATTTATTTAGAGAATCTCTTATTCAGAATTGGAGTTCATTCCTCATTAATTCAGTGGCTGCTTTTTGTAGCCCAGTGATTGAATTACCTAATAGCACCTGCCTGAAATGATTAACATAAGAGGAAGCCATGGGGTTGTATTTGATATAAATGATTTGTTTCCTGAAGTTGTAATTTTATTAAAGGGGAAACCCAATGAACCACCTTCGCAAATGAAGGCGAGGTCCTGGCTTCCACGAGGTACCTGGGAGGTTAATGAGCGATTAGCAGCTAACGAATGACAACATGGCTCAGGAAGAAGGCGGCATTTCTCAAGTGGTGGGTCAGCATCCATGGAAAAATGAGGACTTGAATCAAAAGGGTGATATGGGTGGTGACTAGGGAGCAAAGGAGAAGTGGCTGGCTGAGGAGAGTGCCCACCCATGTGCATGAGATCACTCTCCAAAACACCCTCAATCTGATGGCTTGAGTTCTTCCCAAGGGGATCAAAGAGGGAGTTGAACTTTCCTACTCACCTATGGGGAGATGAGCTAATGCTCTGGGTTTCTGTCTTTCTAAGGCAGATCCAAGAAAACTGGTGCCAATAGGTCTTGAGCTTCTTTTCTGAAGCGATTGTGACAGTGTGTAGATAGTACAGATGGTCCCTGACTTACGATATTTCAATTTTACAATGATGTGGGCTGCTATTTGTTTTGTTTAAAATTTTTTTTTTAAAAGAAGACAATTATTTTGGCTTAAAATAATGATTGCATTCTGTTTTTCAGAGATATTCAGCACTTTATTATAAAGTAGATTTTGTGCTAGATGATTTTGCCCAACTGTAGGCTAATTTAAATGTTCTGGGCACCTTTAAGGTAGACTAGGCTAAGCTGTGATGTTTGATTGGTTAGGTGTATTAAATGCATTTTCGACTTACACTATTTTCAATTTACAATGGGTTTACTGGGACATGACCCCATCATATGTCGAGAAGCATCTGTACTAGAATCTTTCAGTAAGCTGCTCATCTCTTTAAGGATTTAAGTTGGAGGGGACAGGAGAAATTAGGACACAGGCTGTGGAGAAATATTCTATCATTTTGCTCAGCAATTTAAAAAATACATGTATTTGTAATGTGCTATTTCAGAATTGTACCCATTTTCTAATTTTGTTAATTTAATAGTAGGCACAGAGACATATGCACAAATGTCATTAAGTGCAAAAAATAATTTGTAGCTCCCAATACACAGATTAAATAGTCACATGATTTTGACAGTTTTGAAGCCTCAAGAATCCTAAAGAATGAATGGTCCATCCGAAGGCTGGAGGGAGAGACCTTCAAATACGGCATGATGTACTGACTCCTCATCTCTGTGACCAGATCCATTCCCATTAATAGAGGTATCTGAAATATTCTTTCTGGCATTTTTCCTTCTACCTCTGCTGCTCCATTTCCTCCTCTACTCCCCTCACATGTGTTGTGTTTTAGCTCCTATACTGCTTGGTTCTTCTATTCTAGAAAAATCTGGGCCCAGTGACCCAGTTCTGCCATTGCCACACTGGCATTCTAAGAGACCACCACTGGGAGGCTGCTTACATTGACTGTGCAGTTTTTCACTGAGAATAAAGTACACCCCTTGCGCAGGTGTAGGGGTAGGAAGATGGAGGATAGTTTTTTTACTGAAAGGGAGAGGCAGGGACCAGCAGTTGGCATGGTGGTTAAGACACTGGACTCCTATATAGCTGACCATGGTTCTAGCCCTGGACCAGGCAGCTTAAAAATCATTCCAGGTGCATGTGTGCCCAAAATCACAAGAGGAGAATGGAGGAAGATTGTGGTGTGCCCATCCTCCCCTGGGGTGGGGGTGGGGGTGGTTTCTCACTTTCTGTCTCTTGTCTCTCTCTGTCTTCCTGGCGAGTGCATGCACCCTACAGCAAAAACCTCTCCAATAGGAAAAAAAAAAAAAAAGAAAGAAAGAAAAAAAAAAGAAAATCCTTAAATTTATATGGAATTACAAAATAAATCAATAAATGAACAAACAAATAAATAAACAGACAATCATGAACATAAAGAACAAAGCTGGAGGCATCACACTAACTCATTTCAAATGTCACTGCAAAACAGTAGTTATTAAAACAGCATGGTACCAGCATAAAAAAGGACACCCCAATCAATGGGACAGAATAGAGAGCACAGAAACTAACCTCCATGTCCATGGCCAGATGATTTCTGAGAAAAGTGCTAAGAATATACAAAGAGGAAAAGCATCTCTTCAATAAGAGACTCTTTGGGGAAATTGGACATACATATGTAAAAGAATGAAATTAAACTCTTATCTCATACCATCTCCAAAAAAATCAACTCAGAATGGATTAAAGATTTAGACATAAGACCTGAAGCAGTAAAGTCACTAGGAAAAAAGTGTTTGGAAAACTGTACAATATTGCTCTAGGCAATAACTTTTTTTTTCTTTTTTTATATTTGACCTTAAAGACACAAGCAATGAGAGCAAAGTAGACAAATAGGATTACATCAAAATAAAAAACACAACAAAGAAACAATTAACAGAGTAAAGAGACAATCTACAAATTGGGAGAAAATATTTGTAGGCCATATATCTGATGAAGAATTAATACTTAAAATATGTAAGGAATTTAAACAATTCTATAGGAAGAAAACAGATAATCCAGTTAAGAATGGGCAGGGCCAGTCAGTGACATGGTGGTTAAGGGGCTTGATCCCACATGGCTGACTGCACTGCTTCATTTGAGTCCCAGACCTGGAGGCTTGAAAAACATGGTGAGTACAAGTGCATGTGTGCCCAAATCTCTAAAGGAAAAATGTAGAAGAAGGGATTGTGACAGGACCATCCCCCATAAGAGGTGTTCTCTCTCTCTCTCTCTCTCTCTCTCTGTCTTTTTCTGGTGAATCCATGTGTCCTCTAGAAAAACAAACAAACAAAACAAAACAGAGAAGTGGATTATCTCACAGATTTGGAAGCTAGGAGTACAATATTGAAGGAAGCATCGGCAGGATTAGTTTCTCTCCTGAGGCTTCTCTCCTTAGTTTGTGGGTAGCCATCTTCTCCCTCTGTCCTCATATGGTTTTCCTTCTGAGCATGTTTCTGTCCTAATCTCTTCTTCTTATAAGGACACCAGTAGGGACCAGCAGATGGCATAATGGTTACTTCTCTGGACTCCCACATATTTGATCACAGTTTGAGTCTCACCCAGACCAGGCAGCTTAAAATAACGCCAGGCTCATGTACATGTGTGCCCAAGATCCTGAGAGGAGAATGGAAGAGAGAGGATTGCTGTGTGGCCACCCCCGGGTGATAATTTCTCACTTTTTGTCTCTCTGTCTCTTTCTGTCTTTCCGGTGAGAGCACACGCCCTATGGCAAAAATTTATCTCAAAAGAAAAAAAAGGACACCAGTTGGTTGGATTAGAGCCCATCCTAATGGTCTCATTTTAACTTGGGTTCAGATCCCTGCGTCGCCTGAAAACATACTGAGAATTCATAAGTACAATGTCACAGGAGTTGAATAACTCCTTTTCTGTGTTCTTACTGATCCAATTGAAGCAAGATTTATACAGTTTTTGATGACTGCATACAAAATATTCAAGACTAGAGAGGATAGACTATACCAAAAGGTTTGAAATGACTATTTGAATAAATAACCAAAGCTCAAACTGTATTTTTAAGCTAAAGCTTCTATGAAATAAATGAAACCAAATTAAACAAGATTTAGACAAATGTAGGCACATGTACAGTATTTCAGTCTAGTTGGTCCTAGTCGTTGTTCAGAGAGCAATGATGATTAAAGACCATGGCTCTCTATAAAATGGCCTGATTTTAAAAGGTATTCATCTTTGTTGTTAGTCTAGTAACACAAGTCATAATAACCTAAAGGCCTATTAGAAGAAATAAAAATATTAGAAATCTTGAAAAACCCAAGTCTTTTAAAAATACACATTTTTATGAATGTTTGAAGACCCCTCGTATACACATAATGAGATATCTTGGGACTAGGACCCAAGTCTAAACATGAAGTTTATATGCTTCATATACACCTTATACACATGGCCTAAAGGTAATTTTATACAATATTTTTATATTACAACACTTTGACTACGACCTGTTACATGAGACAAGATGTGGAATTTTCTACTTGTGGTGTCATGTTGGTTTTCAAAAAGTTTTGGATATTGAAGCATTTTGGATTTTCAGATTAGAGATGCTCAAACCTATAATACCATGTACAATATTATAAGAAATATAAATAAACTAAAAATAATAAATTATAATGCAGTGTAAGTTCTTATATGCTCAGAGAAAAGACGGATGAAATACAACCAAAAGTCAACATGGACTGACTCAAGGTCCGTACAGGTCTATTATTTCATAATGTTTCCTGTATAAAAAGGTAACAGGGGGACCAGCAGTTAGTGTAATGGCTGTGTCGCTGGACTCCCATGTAGTCGACTGCGGTTCGCGTCCCGGACCCGGTGGCTTGAAACTCACGCCGGGTACATGTGCATGCGTGCCCAAGATCCCGAGAGGAGAATGGAGGAGAAGGGATTGCGGTGTGGCCATCCCCTCTGGGGGGTGATTTCTTGCTTTCTGTCTCTCTGTCTCTCTCTGTCTGTCTGGAGAGCGCACGCGCCCTATATCAAAAACCTCTCCGAAAAAAAAAAAAAAATCGGTAACAGGAATACCACACAAACAAAATCCAACATGCTCTTGTCATTGCTTAGTAGAGCGCCTTCTCCTAGCTGTGTTCTGTGGGTACAGTTATTCACCAATCTGGACCTCAGTTTCCTCCTAATTTCTCACTTTTTGTCTCTCTGTCTCTTTCTGTCTTTCCGGTGAGAGCACACGCCCTATGGCAAAAATTTATCTCAAAAGAAAAAAAAGGACACCAGTTGGTTGGATTAGAGCCCATCCTAATGGTCTCATTTTAACTTGGGTTCAGATCCCTGCGTCGCCTGAAAACATACTGAGAATTCATAAGTACAATGTCACAGGAGTTGAATAACTCCTTTTCTGTGTTCTTACTGATCCAATTGAAGCAAGATTTATACAGTTTTTGATGACTGCATACAAAATATTCAAGACTAGAGAGGATAGACTATACCAAAAGGTTTGAAATGACTATTTGAATAAATAACCAAAGCTCAAACTGTATTTTTAAGCTAAAGCTTCTATGAAATAAATGAAACCAAATTAAACAAGATTTAGACAAATGTAGGCACATGTACAGTATTTCAGTCTAGTTGGTCCTAGTCGTTGTTCAGAGAGCAATGATGATTAAAGACCATGGCTCTCTATAAAATGGCCTGATTTTAAAAGGTATTCATCTTTGTTGTTAGTCTAGTAACACAAGTCATAATAACCTAAAGGCCTATTAGAAGAAATAAAAATATTAGAAATCTTGAAAAACCCAAGTCTTTTAAAAATACACATTTTTATGAATGTTTGAAGACCCCTCGTATACACATAATGAGATATCTTGGGACTAGGACCCAAGTCTAAACATGAAGTTTATATGCTTCATATACACCTTATACACATGGCCTAAAGGTAATTTTATACAATATTTTTATATTACAACACTTTGACTACGACCTGTTACATGAGACAAGATGTGGAATTTTCTACTTGTGGTGTCATGTTGGTTTTCAAAAAGTTTTGGATATTGAAGCATTTTGGATTTTCAGATTAGAGATGCTCAAACCTATAATACCATGTACAATATTATAAGAAATATAAATAAACTAAAAATAATAAATTATAATGCAGTGTAAGTTCTTATATGCTCAGAGAAAAGACGGATGAAATACAACCAAAAGTCAACATGGACTGACTCAAGGTCCGTACAGGTCTATTATTTCATAATGTTTCCTGTATAAAAAGGTAACAGGGGGACCAGCAGTTAGTGTAATGGCTGTGTCGCTGGACTCCCATGTAGTCGACTGCGGTTCGCGTCCCGGACCCGGTGGCTTGAAACTCACGCCCGGTACATGTGCATGCGTGCCCAAGATCCCGAGAGGAGAATGGAGGAGAAGGGATTGCGGTGTGGCCATCCCCTCTGGGGGGTGATTTCTTGCTTTCTGTCTCTCTGTCTCTCTCTGTCTGTCTGGAGAGCGCACGCGCCCTATATCAAAAACCTCCCCTAAAAAAAAAAAAAAATCGGTAACAGGAATACCACACAAACAAAATCCAACATGCTCTTGTCATTGCTTAGTAGAGCGCCTTCTCCTAGCTGTGTTCTGTGGGTACAGTTATTCACCAATCTGGACCTCAGTTTCCTCCTGGAAAAAAGGAGTAACTCTTTTATGAAAGGATTAACTGAGTGAGCATACTTAAAGCAACTTATAATGCCTTGCAGAGTAGTAGCTCTAAGCGATGTATTTAAAATAATAATAATACCAAATGACATTCGTGAAATGTTCATTTAAGTCTAGACTCTGTTTTGCATGTATTATTTCACTTAATCTGCAAAAACGCTTTCTGGAGTTAGGAACATTTATTTTTATTTCACAGGAACTGGAAGGCAGAGAAGTTAAACAGGCTCCACAAAATGCATGACAGAAACTAGCAGAGACATAAAAGAAACAGAGATAGAATTATAACTGTAGATTTCAATTTTTAAAACAATTTTACTGGAGGGCACACGTGCTTGGGGGTGGGGGTGAGAGAACATGAGGAAGCATCCCTCCATGAGTAATGTCATACTGCAATCCCTTCTCTTCTATTTCTCCTTTCTTCCAGAATTTTGAGCAAAAACATACCCAGCATGTTTTCAGGTCCCCAGTCCAAGACTCAAAAACACAGTCGGCAGCCATGTGGGGTCTAGCTGTCTTAACCACCATGCTGCCAGGCTGGCTCCAGACTTCAACTTGATGCTGTCAGAGCTCAGTAGCATTTGAAGATGCACTCAACAGTGACAGACTGTTGGGGTGTAGACTACTTTTCTGAGGATTTAGCTTTCGCACCTTTAAAATGAAGGAATCCAAGGGCCAACACTACAAACTGGAACTCCAGGCATCTGTTTTCTTCCCTCCCTTCCTCTCTTCCTCTCCTGTCCCTTATTCATACATGCATGTGCATGCATGTACGTGTGTGTGTTAGTCATCTCAATATTAACATTTTTTCTTAGTTGCTAATATTTTAAAAGTCAGGAGATTTCACCTAAAAAACATGGCTTCCTGGGATCTCATTGCCATGGCATATGGCAGTCAGCTTAGGATGGTCATGCGCCTCCATTTTGTTTCCGTCCTTGAGCTGTCATTGGGTGTATGCTGGCTGTCAGGACTCTGCAGACACTCGTGTTTGGAAAGAGATGGCAAACCCTCAGATCTCATCTAGCCCTGACACTATGGGTCTGAGATTAAATGAGCTAATGTATGAAGAAAATATGCCATGTCAAAAAGGCAATAAACTTGTTCCCCAAGAAATGAGAGCACACTTAATCCCAATGATTTCACTAATGAATTTTTGTGATCAAAAACACATAACACACATGCTCTGGAAAACCATGTTGTGCAATATGGAGATGTACAAGGACGAGATATCAATTTAAAAAAGAAAAACAAAATTTGTCATCTTAACCATTTTTTAAAGTTTCTCTCTCTCTCTCCTCTCTCTCTCTCTCTCTCTTTAATTTTTTTAGATTTTGCTATAGGGCATGTGCATTCAGAGAGAGACAGACAGAGATAGAGAGAAAGAGAGAGAGAGAGAGAAAGTGAGAAATCATGCCCCAAAGGGGATAGTCATGATTCATTCTTCTCCATTTTTATCTTGGGGTTTGGGGCACGCACATGCACCTGGAGTGATTTTTCAAGCCACTAGGTCCAGAATTCAAACCACACAGTCAGCCATGTGGGATTCAGCATTTTAACTCCTGTGCCATCTGCTGGCCCTTTCTTTCTTTAATGAGAAAGACAAAGAGAAAAAGAGAAAGGGAGAGAGAAAGCAAAAGGAAAAAGAGAAAGCCAGGTACCCCAACAAGGTCTACATGCTGCAACTCACCCCCAGTCACAGCTGGCCGAGATCACTGGCACATACGTGCCTCACATGCTTAGCCATGTTACCGCTGTGCCACTGTCTGGCCCTTAGCCATTTTTAAGGGGCATTAAGTACAGCCTATGGCAAAAAACAATGGAGCCTGGACGGTTGCGGCATCGAGTCCATCTCTCTTTCTCTCTCTCTCTTCCTGTCTCTCTCAATGCACATGATTTTGGGGCTGGCAGGTGACGTGATAGGTAAGGTGTTGGACTCCCACATGTCCGATCGCAGTTCAAGTCCCAGACCTGGTGGCTTACTTTCTCATTTTCCCTTTTTCTCTCTCTCTCTGTCTCTCTGTGGTAAAATTAAAAATAAATAAAAATAACAAATACAATTAAGTAAAATAAATAATTAAATAAAGAAATCTTCTAAAGAAAAAAGTAGTCACATCGCTGTGCAGAACATCACCACCTCTTGTCTCCAGAACTTTCTCATCTTGTAAAACTGCAACAGTGTCCCATTAAACACTTCCTCCCGACTTCCCCTCTCCCCAGCCCCTGGGAACCACCATTTACTTCATGTCTCTAAGAATTTGACTACTTTAGACCCTTTCCATAAGTGGAATCATACGGCATATGTCCTTCTGTGACTGGCTTATCTCACTTCATATGTCATCCATGTGCTAGCATGAGACAAGATTTTCTTCATTTGTAAATCTTTCTAAAGCTGAATAGAATAACATTCATGTATATGCCACATTTTTGTTACACAATCATCTGTGGAAGGACACTGGGTCACTTCCATCTCTTGGCTATTGTGAATAATGCTGCTGTGGACATGTGCAGATTTACTCATGATGTGCAAATATCTCCTTGAGATCTTGCTTCTAATTCTTTTGGCTAGATACCCAGAAGTGGAGTTATTAGATCATATTTTAATGTTTTATAAACCACTATACTGTTTTCCACAGTGGCTACACCTTTTTATAGTCACATCAATAATACAGAGGGTTTTTTTTTATTTTTTTTAGGTTTTTGCCATAGGGCATATGCTCTCACCAGTAAGAGACAGAGAGACAGACAGTGAGAGGGAAAGTGAGAAATCACCCCCCCGGGAAGATGGCCATGCTGCGACCCCTTTTCTTCCATTCTCCTTCCGGGATTTTGGGCACACACATGCACATGCCCGGCATGATTCTCAAGCCACCAGGTCCAGGACTCACAGCATGGCCAGTTGTGTGAAAGTCCAGTACTTTAACCACCATACCACCTGCTGGCCCTGATTTTCTGAGTTTGTAAAGAACAAAAATTCTGGGACCAGCAGTTAGCGTAATGGCTATGTTGCTGGACTCCCATGTAGTCAACCACAGTTCGAGTCCCGGAACCGGAGGCTTAAACTCACACTGGGCACAAGTGTATGCGTGCCCAAGATCTCAAGAGGAGAATGGAGGAGAAGGGATTGTGGTGTGGCCATCCCCCCTGGGGGGTGATTTCTCGCTTTCTGTCTCTCTGTCTCTCTCTGTCTGTCTGGTGAGTGCAGGCGCCCTGTAGCCAAAACCTCTCCCCCACCCCACCCCCCAAAAAAGAACAAAAATTCTCTCATATAAACTGCTTCACAGTATATAAGCACAAGAAGATGTGGTGTTAAATTTCTTTCACAAGACCAACATAATTTGATCTTTAGATTTGTAAGCACTCCAAATAGGCCAATTTACTACAGAACGAAAGCTTAAAATCAAATATTGGTAGTTAGAATATAAAACACATTAAATTATTGGTTTACTCTAGAAACAAACAGCTAATATAACACCAGGGAAATATATACATTACTTACTTTTTTAATAAAGAGAAAATCATGAATATGTCAACTATTGAACTTTAAAATCTATTTTTGAGTGATATATTTTAAAACAAAGATACAATATTAAGTGTACTAGTGGCTTTCTCTTAAAATTAGAAAGATTATAAGGATTGACTTTCTAAAGTTTCTGTCTTCCATTGAGAGAGACAGAGTGAGAGAAAGACGGCGATGACATCCCTAACTGAGTCTTCATGTCCCGATCCACCCCAGCTTTGGCCAGCCCTAGAGCTTGTGCTTGCACACCCAGCATGTTCAGGGAGGTCTCTGGATGTGAACTCAGAACCTTCTCATAAGGATCAGCCTTACAGAGTGTTGTGTTTCCACTGTGCCACTATTGGCCCTAATAAGGATAGACTTAACCATCATTTTTACTTCTCAGAGTTCTAGAAATGCTGTAAGGTTCTTTTTTATTATTTATAAACATGTCATTCCATTTATTTTATTGTTACCTGTGTATCTCATGGCTGTCTTTAAAGAAAATCCAAAGACATTAACCAAAAATATACGAGTAAGTAATTCAATAGAATGGCAGCATAGAGTGAAATTTTGAACACTGTGTTCCTAGAGGCCCTCAAGAAAATGCAATGAAATTCTCTTTATGAGATGGTTGAAATCAACAATAATACCAAATATCTGGGCAAACATTTACTTAAGGAGACAAGAAACACTTACCCTAGTACTCAAGTAATTCAGATCTTTAACCAGAAAACCATCACTCATTGCAAAATGATGTACAGTGAATCCCAATAACGTTTTTGTTTTAATTCTATCTGTCCATGTATAACACATATGTCTCAATGCAAAAAGGCCCAAAAAAGGCTCAGTCAGTTGCTCACAAGGGTTACCTCCATAGAGGGAAGTGGATTGGGGGGTTGGGACTTCTCTGGGGAATTTTCACTTCTTTCTTATATATTTTCTTATTATTTGAGTTTTTACTAAAACACATTCATGCACTGTCTATGTAACTTTTTAAAAAGAATTATTTATTTAATTTTGTTTATTATCATTTTTTTAATTCACCAGAGACAGACAAAGAGAGAGAGGGACAGTGAGAAATAAAGCCACCTGGTCTGAGACTCAATCCACAGCTGGCTTTGTGGGAGTCTAGCACCTTAACCAACATGCCACCTGCTGGCCCCTGTCTATGTAACTTTTTCAAACAAGAAAGAAAAGGAAAGTGCGGCCCAGGCAAGTCAGTTGCCAGTGGACAGTGTTAGGGTGAGAACTCACACCTGTGGGCTAGGTGGCTCTGCGCAGACTGGGGAGAATGGGGACAAGAAGACCCAGCATCACTGTGCCCGGATCTGAGCTCCACATCCAGCAGGAGGGCCCCAGCTCAGTCCCCCGGAGGAGGAGGGAGGCTAGGTCTTGCAAAATAGGAGACAGCCACGGAGAGTGACACAGATGAACAGTGGTCTGTGGAAAGGGACTGGTACCAGGGGAGTGTTACATAAACCAAGAGAGGCTTGCCTTCTGAAAAGGAATCAGCAACCCATGTCAAATGCCAGACGAAGGTGAAATATTAAGGGCAGCCAAAGTACCCCCTGGCTTTCATGTCCAGGGGGAGCCAGGTCGCCTTGGAAAGAGACATTTCCCTAGAGTGATGGGGATGAGTCAGATTGCAATGGGTCAGAGTATATGAGAAGCAAGAAAAAGAAGAAAATAAATGCAAAATACTCTTTCATGAAACAGGACTCAGGGTGGGGGGCAGCAGATGGCATAGTGGTTAAGGTGCTAGACTCCCACCTGGTCAACTGCAGTTCAAGTCCTGGACCTAGAGGCTTGAAACTTATGTCAGACGTGTGTGTGAGTGTGCCCAAAATCCCAAGAGGAGAATGAAGGAGAAGGGATGCAGCATGGCCATCCTCCCTGGGGAGGGTGTGTGACTTTTCACTTTTTTGTCTCTCTCTCTCTCCAGTGCACGCACCCTATAGCAAAAATCTCTCCAAAAAAAGAAGGAGGAGGAGTGTGGGAGAAGAGAAGTGGGGTAGCCAGTAGGAGAGGAATATGGGGTTAAGGGGGATTCCAGCTAGGGAAGATAAAAGTTGGAGGAAAAAGCTAGAGGCATTGTTGGAGGAGGAGAGAGAGCTAACAGGACTGGGGGGGGGGGGAGGAGGGGGTGTTCCTCTCCTCCCAAAGGTGAGAGACCATGAGTCCGGGTGGGCACTGAGGCAGTAGGAAGCCCAAGTACCCACTGGGTACAGGAAGCAGGTGTCACAGGCCTGAGGAGGTGGTGAATGTTTAGGGGAAGGACAGGAGAGGGAGCCACAAGGCACACAGGAAAGAGCCACGGGAGCACTTGCTGGAGCCCTGAGCGGGAGGAAGCTCCAACTCCAGGTTGATGTGTAGGTGTTCTCCTGCAGTCCTTGGCCGACTGCAGGCAGCAGTAAACCCCAGGGCTAAGGTTAGCAGGGGAGGGACAGCAAGCGGTGTGGTGGGCTGAAGGGGTGGCTGGCTCTGATGAGAGACAGCTGCAACACAGCAGATGCAGAATTCAGGATGCAGGATGGGAAGCGGGGGGCGGGGGGGCTGGGCTGGAGGAAACCGAGGACTGAAGGACAAGAGCAGTGGGGCTCGGGTGTGGGGAGTGAGGAATGTGGTCAGAAAATGGAACAGTCAAATTCAGCAGAGGGGGCCAGCACGTGGCGTGGAGGTTAAGGGACTGGATCCCACATGGTCGACTCTGTGGTGAGTCCCAGACTTGGTAGCTTGGAAATCATGCCAGGCATGTGTGCATATGTCCAAGATTCTGAGAGGAGAATGGTGGAAAAGGGATTGCGGCATGGCCATCCCCCTGGGGGGTGATTTCTTACTTTTCCTCATCATCTCTGGTGGGTGCATATGCCCCATAGCAAAAAAAAAAAAAAAAAAGCAAGAAAGAAAGAAAGAAGGAAAGAAAAAATTTCAACAGAGGGCCAGATGGTGGTGCAGAGGTAACACAATGGGACCCACATGGGCAGGGTCCCGAGTTCTCATCCCAGGACCTAGCCAGACCTGCCCATGCTCTAGGCCAGCTGAGACCTGGGGTGGGTCACAGCATGAGGACAGTGTTAGGGGTGTCTCTCTATCTCTCTTCCTCTCTCTCTCATAGAAGAAATAAATATTTTTAAAAACTCCGTAGAGGGGTCGGCAGCAGTGCTGCAGTGGTAACAACACTTTGTGATACTGGACCCGCATGGGACAGTCCTGGGTTTGTGTCCAAGGTCTCCCTGTGACCCTGGTCATGAGGCTAGAAATAGATCAAGGCATGATGACCCTGTTGGGAGTGCTTTCTCCCTCTCCCTTTCTCTTCTTTCTCTCTCTCTCTCTCTTGAAGAAATGGATAAAGAAATTTTTTTAAAAATTAATAAAGATTTGATAATATCAATTGGCCTCCGTACCTCAATTCATTAAAATTGATTCCAACTGCATGTAACAGAAAACTGCAAAATAAAACATTCCATTTTTCCCCTACTTTAAGGAAGTCCAGAAGACTTGTGGCTCTGCAGGTATCTGTAGCCTAGGCCCCTAGGCTTACTCCGCTGGTACAGTACATGGCTTCTATTAGCAAGGTTACCTCCTGATCTAAAATGGCTGCTATGCACCAGCCATCACATTCAGAATTGAAGCAGCAGTGCAAAGGAAGAACAGTCCTCTTAAGGAGCTTTCCAGGAAGTCTCAGCCAACACATTCACTGTCAATTTTTTTTGGCTAGAATCTAGTCACCGTACTCAGCAGCAAGGAAGGATGGGAAAAGCCATCTTTTTATTCTAGGTGGCAGTGGCCTGGGCTAAAATAAGGGAACTGTTATTAATGAAGAGATGCATGATGGATAACAGCCTGTCACTTCTGGCAGAGATTCAAACCAATTCTTCCATCAAAGCATGTCATTGCTTCCCAAGATTTATAGGAAAACAGAATCCACTTTCTCTGGCATGTCCTGGAAGCTACATCCCAGGTGCAAGGGAAGTTTGCCAAACCCAGAGGCTTCCCACGGGTGAGCTGGGGAGGAAGCGCTCGCTTTGATCGAGTTCCGTGGAGTCATCCAGAGAGCTGATATCTTCGGCTGCCTAATCAGAAGGCACCACCCGCACTTCTGCAGTCTGCCTCTGGCCTGGGGTGAACAGTGCAGAAACAGTCAAGAAACCTGAGCAGGGCACCCGGTCACTAGGCCAACCCAGTGCCTTCCCCCAGACACCCTCTGCCCTCTGTCCACCATTGCACATTATCCACTCCCAGGCCAACGAGTGTCTCTGCTCACCCCACCCCAGGAAGCTTTGTTTGTCACTAAGTCAACGAGGAGAAACGCACCAGAGAACCCATCCCCAAAAAGTGCCCCTTCTTCTCCATGAACCTGCCTTGGCAGGTTTGCACCAGGGCTTCTCCAGCTCCTTCTGGGGCTGCCCTGTCCTGCGTTGGTCCCTAAGCATGGAGCACATGCCAGGGAGAGCTTGGGCCTCAACTCTGCCCCTGTGGGGAGACGGGGACCTGATGGCTACACACCTCTCAACATGTATCATCAGCCCAGCTTTCCCGGAGTCCCAGCCTGATCACTCTTCTGTGTTTCTTCTAGAAGGAATTCCTATAGCATAGGCACCAGGCTCAGAGAAAAGCTATAATCTACAAAATGTCATCGTGACTCGTCATTCACAAGAAGAAGCAATTACAACTCTGATCCTCTTAAATATATGAATAAAATGTATTAAGTGCAATTTTTTAAATGAAATACATTTGATTAAGAGAAGCCAGATTCCATAGGGCCGAACTCAGTTTGAATTCTGACCCCAGCAACCTGAAAAACATGCAGACTGCATGCATGTGCATGCCCCAAATGCCAGCAGGATGGAGAAGTGGAAAAAGGACCACACTCCATTGGGGGGGTGCTTCCCCCCTTCCTCTCTCTGGAATGCCTCCAAGAATTCTGGCAATTAAAAACTAGAGAGGAATACACTTGGGCCCCGCCATAGCATGCAGCTGGATGCTGCTCCTTGTCATACTGAAGCCACAGGGGAGGCCAGGGTTGGATTCTGATTCACCCTAAAAGCCATGTCCCAGCAACTTAGGAGGCTGCGGCAGGAAGAGGAAGCGGGAGTGCTTCCTCCCTCTCCTTTTCTCTCTCTTTCTATCTCTCTCTCTTATCAAAGAAATGGATAAAGAAAATTTTAAAAAATCAATAAAGATCCAATAAGACCAATTGGCCTCCGAGCCTGAATTCATTAAAATTGATTTCAAGTGACACCGTGAGACAACATTGTGGTACTGGACCCACACAGTACAGTCCTGGGTTTGAGCCCCAGAGTCTCCTGTATACAAACACCACACACACACACACAAATACAAAACATAGATTTTATCCTCTAGTTATGGTAATGAATGAAAATCTCATTGTGCTACAGTTATTTTATACCCCTTATCTTTCTACTTAATTTTATACTCTGAAGAAAAAAAAGGTTGTCATTCATAGTTACACAAATTAATTCACATGGAGTCATGTAAGTCAGTACATTTATATGAATGTGAATCCACGTGAATGAATAGCTGTACTACTAATACCAATTCAATGGATGAATGAGAAGCTCCCCTTTTGGGCATTCCATTCAAAGTGTCATGAAGTATCCAAGGTGTGCTCTTATCCTTACAAGATTCTCAATGAAGTTAAAGATTTGAGGTGAATTCATGTTTCTCAATCCTGGAGAGGAGTCTGTATGTTTGTTAGGGCTGTTGGAATATCAAAAACCCATTTAAAAACTTTCTGGGCCATTTTCCAGCTTCCATTTCATGGCCCGCAAGTCCCCCGGCTGCTGCTAGTGCCAGTTCCATGAACAGTCATTGTGCTTGGGTCCTGGTGGCCCCCTGAGGAGTCCGTCACTCTCGGTCACAGAATCCTCCTACTTTTTCTTACTAAATAGAGACCACTGAGGTTAAACGAATTGGAATATGTTCATGAATACATCTAGAGAAAGCCCTGTGTGATTAATGAGGGTTTGTGTGAGAGAGGGAGGCATTCGATGCTCTAGCATCCTTGGCGTTCCCCTTCCCCTGCAGCACCCAGCTGGATGGAGACAGGTCACATGTCCCTTCCCGCCTCCCCTGGGGCCTGCCTTGTGTGTTGCAATGCCCCACCCAAGCAGAACACCTGGGAGAGCAGGCAGAAAGCCTGTGAGCTGCTGTTTCCTATCTGCTCTGCAGAGCATGTTAGGAGGTGGTAAGTTGAACACTGTTTACTGTCGGCGATGAATGCAAGTGGAATTGGCTAGAAAGGCCCAGCTGACGGAGCCCAAATACAAAAAATGCAAAGAGACACAATGCTCCTTTGGTTTAAAGATTCTCAATGCCACTCTTACTTTTTAAAATAGTCTTGCTGGGGCCAGCAGGTGGTGTGGTGGTGGCTAAAGCACCGGACTCCCACACGGCTGACCACAGTTTGAGTTCCAGACCTGGCAGCTTACTTTCTCACTTTTCCTCTCTCCCTCTCTGCTCAAATTAAAAATAATAATAAATAACATTAAATTTTAAAATAAAATAGTCTTGCTTTTTGTCAATTAATTCATTGCTACCATTATTCTTTTATTTACATATAAGAGTTTTATGTATTTATGGGATACGATGTGATTTGTCAGTACAAGAGTACAATATAGGGCCAGCCAGATTTATGGCACTTGAAGTGGCTATATCCCACGTGGCCAGCTGCTCAGTTCAAGTCTCTAACCCAGTGACTTGAAAACATGCTGGACATGTGTGTGTACCTAAAATCCTGAGAGGAGAATGGAGGAGAAGGGATCGCGGCATGGTCATCCCCCCTACAGAGTGCTTTCTCATCTTCTCCCTCTTTGGAGAGCATATATGCTCCCTAGAAAAATAAAAAAAAAAAAAAAAAAAAAAAAAAAAAAGGAACTCAATATGCAATGATTAAATCAGGGCAATCATTAATAATATACCCATCATCTGAAACATTTGTCATTACTTTGGGTTGAGAACATTTAAAATCTTTCTTAGTTACTCTGAGACACAGTAAATTGTTCACTATGTTCACCTTACAGTATTTGGTAACACTAGGAACTGTTCTTATCTGTCTGTAATCTTGTTTCAACATCCCTTTATTCACCCACTCCAATTTTCTAGCCTCTAAAGCCTCTAAGAGTTCTTCATCTCTTCAAAACTGTCTTTTGTCATGGGGGACTGTGCTGGGTGGCGAGTGTGTGGGCAGCTCCACTTTCTGCCAGAATCCAATGCTCTCCCTCTGTCCTGTCCAACAGGGGAGCCACTGGCCACATGTGGGTACTGGGCACATGCAGTGTACGTGTATGACTGAGGGACTGGATTTTGCATCTTTATTTCATTTTGGTTAACTAAAATTTAAGTATCGAAAGTCACATTGGCTAGTGACTATCACATTAAACAGAGCAGGTCTAGAAAATTCAAAAGAAATTTTGCTGAAGAGAAAATATGACTAGAAATTGGTTTCCTCGTCAGAACTGAAGCAGACCCCAGCTCCAATGGAGGACCAGGGTCTGGGACCCTCTAATTTCCACCCAAACAACAGGTATTTTTCCTGCATTTCACTGGAAATGTTACTGATTCAAAGCTTTTCTGAGTGAAGGAGATACTTGAAAATTTAGAAAGACTTACAGAAAAAAAGAGCCACACCGAATTCTAAGACAGGATTATGTTTATCAACTACTAAATGGAATCACACACTCTCCTAAAGAAAGTATCTTTAGAGTTTTTATACACAAGCCATGAGTATAATATTTGCTTCATCAAACTATGTATGAAGTGAGTGTGACAAATGGATATGTTACCAGGAGGACAGCCTCAAACAGTGGTTTAAAATGTACCTGTAGTTAGAATCCGATGTATAATGGCTCCCAAATTTGGGGTTATGTGACCTTGGGCAAGTTATTTAACTTCTTTGATCTTCAGTTTATCTCCAAAGTGTATCTACCTCATGGATTGTTGTGAGGATTAAGTAAGGTAATGATTAGCAAGGGCTCTGTCCACACAGTAAGCACGAGATAAATGGAGCTCTTTTGTTCTGCCATTCTCCTCCACAAAGGGAAGACTAATCACAAGTAGAGAGGCGCAGGCGTGTGTTCCATGTATCAATCATGCGTAATCAGTCACTAGCATCTGTAGTTAGCCAACTGGAGAAGGCTAAACCAGGCTCGCTAATACTGCCAGTGCTTCTTTCCCAGCGTGGTATCTATGCCTTCTGTGCTCTGGAGGAGTCTTGGTTTGTCAGGTGGCTCATGGTTCAGCAAATAAAGTACCTGCTTAGATGCAAAGCGTCATAGAGCCTAACGAGTAAATAGATATGAGGGGACTTCAAAAAGCTTATGGAAAGATGGAATTAAAGTATGAATTTGTTTTGGTTTAAGAATTTTTTGAAATCCATGCATAGTTTTTTTTTTTTTTTCATAGTATGCATTCTCCTTGAACTTTTTTAAGAGCCCTCACAAATAAAGCATTAATGTTTCCCTAAATGCCAAGGTCTTTGGGGATCTGTCTTTGCCCTATAGAAATAGAATAAATACTATGTGCTCTGTTTTAATGACAATACCAGGAGCTGACTTTTTGTCTGCTGGTTTAGTAAATCCCGAATTTGTTTTGCAAAGACAAGCCACAGCTTACTATTAGATTTTCCTTTTGGAAGTATTGTGTCATGATCATATTTACAAAAGATAGTCTGATAGTAAAAGTGCCTTACATATATTTTGAGATACATTGCTCAATATCTACATTTTAGAGGGAAAATTCTTATCCTCAGTTAGCAATTTAAAAACATAGGTGTTGGGGCCGGCAGGTGGCACGGTGGTTAAGGGCAGTGGACTTCCACATGGCTGAGTGGTTCGAGCTCCAGACCGAGCCCCAGACCTGGCAGCTTGCTTTCTCATTTTTCTTTTCTCTCTCTCTCACTCTGTCCCTCTCTGGTCATATTTAAATAAAGAAATAAAGAAATAACAAGAAATAAAATAATTCTTTAAAAAATAAATAATTAAAAAATAAAAACATAGGTGCATGCATATACACATACATGTGCACTCACACACGGAGACTTCAAAAGTTTATTAAAAAATAAAATTAAAGCACAAATTTATTTTGGTGCAAAGAAAAAACTTAAAATCCATCCACAGTTTTTTTTTATAATATGCATTTTCATAAATTTTTGAAGGTCCCTTATGTGTGTTCACATCTTGAGTGTTATATGTGGGGAATAAGGAATAGATGGTAAGTAAAATATATCCAACTATGAAAGCTTAATGGAAATTTTTAAGTCTCAATTTTACCAGAGCTGCCAGCTTCTAATAATTTCTTGCTTCCTAAATAAAGCCTCTCTTTGAACGCACTCCCGGTGTGGCTCACAAGGGAACCACATGAGTGCTGGTACTGCTATTGACCTGCACCCTTCATGACCCTTTTTCAGTGAACAACAGAAAACACTGGCATAGATTTTTTTAAGTTGCTTTATACTACTTTTTTTTTTTTAAGAGGTTCTTTTTCTATAGGGCGTGTGTGCTCACCAGAAAGACAGAGAGACAGACAGACAGAAAGTGAGAAATCACCCTCCAGGGAAGATGGTCACACTGCAATCCCTTCTCCTTCATCCTCCTCTCAGGATCTTGGGCACACACATGCGCCCGGCATGAGTTTAAGCCTCCAGGTCCAGGACTCGAACCACAATCAACTACATGGGAGTCCAGCAACATAGCCATTACACCAACTGCTGGTCCTAATTTATACTACTTTTTTAGAAGTTGCTTTATACCACTTTTCAGCCTTGAGATATAAAAGTTGGGGAAAAGGAACAACTTGCATTTCCATAAAGTGTTATCCTCCACTCTCCAATACCCACTGAGACTCGAACTGGGTTTTAAATGCACAGATACAACCACTGTCCCTCTGCAAATCCTTCAGAGAGTCGTGAATCACAGATGACCTGAGTTGCTGAAAGTTGGCCAGGCTTGGACAAGAACATCTAAAGGCCCATGAGAGCTCATATCCTACTGATTAAAGATCCAGAAAACCCCAGAATCAGCCCCTGAAGCAGAGGAGAAACATTTTCAAGAATGCAGACCCATTCTCCTGGGGTCTTTCCTGCCCTCCCACTCTCCACGAAGTCACCCTTTACCGATCACACCTTGCAGGGCACGAGATGTAGGGATAAAAAGATGAATAAGGCATAGCCCCTGCCCTTCCAGAGATCGCAATCTAAGGAGGGAAAAGAGATAAGCAGGAGATGTACACACCTTAGCAGAAGAAAAATCAGCTAAGATCACACAATTGAGCAACAGCAGTGGATTCCCAGCAGGGGGTGAGGCCCGGAATGCTGAGGGGGCCTCGCTGCAGATCTTCCTCCTTCCCAGAATGTTGATTCCTCCCAGAACACTGAAGGCAACACCCTCCTCCTGGACCGTCAGAGGCCTGTCCTCTGTATCGCCAATGCAGGAGGCATTGTAAGACCCAGTTGTTCCCAGGACATCAATCCTTGCTGAGTTCTGTAGCTACACAGTTTGAGGACAGCATGACCCTCTTCCCAAATGGCCCACCACTGAGTGGGAAGCAAATAATTATAAATCATCAATAAGCACAATCAACCAGGCAAGGGCAAGGTATTCTGAGAGCAAAGTAGCCAAATTCCACACGTGACGAATGGCAAACACCTGGCCCACAGCACTGGCCTGTGAGACAACACCAGACACACCCCTAGAAGTTGAACTCAGATGGTGCTGGGTGGTGGTGCAGTGGTAAAACACAATGCTCTGAAGCTGACCCACATGGGAGGGTTCTAGGTTCTCATCCAGAGACCTCCCTGAGTACACTGATCCCATGTGTGCCCATGATGCAGGACTGGCTGGTGCTGGGGGTGGATCAGAGCATTGAGACTCTGTTGGGGTCTCTCTTTTCTCTCCCCTCTCTCTCAGAAAGAATAAATAAACTTTAAAACTGAATTAAACTCCATACAAAGTGACCCTTAAAATGCTCATTTTAATTTGAATTCCTTTTTTCAAGAAGAGAAACATATCAATGACAGCAAAAATAATCAGATAAATGCCATGTTCATTATACTATGGAAACGTGAAGTTTTAAATAGAGTTTAGAGGTGATCAGAAACATTTTACTCCCCAGAACCAACCATAGGAAAGTTGTGGGTCTGTTTGTGTTTTGTTTTTGTTTTGGGAGTTTGCCTTGGAGTTGTTCAGAGTGATAGTTTTGGCTTGGTTGACTTTTCAGAATAATGAATAACAGTTGGCAGCAGAGAACGGCAGAGCTATCTGGACACAGCAGGCGAGTTCTCAAACAATCTTCAGTAGCCCTCTAAACTTGAATACAAAAAGTACCTTCCCTGCGGAAAGGAAAAGGAAAGAAAAAATGAAGAAAGGAAAAAGAACCGCTACCACTACCACCACCACACCAAGCCTCTACATTTTTGCAAAAGTCAAGCATGGAAGAGAAACTTCCTTGCACAGCGTACATCTGCTGATTGGTCATTTGTCTTTCAGGTTAAAAGCAAAACAGAAGTGACCATTGTTCTGATACCGGCCCTGATAACATCCCAAGAAAACTCTAGAGCTGGCAAGAGAGAAAAGTAGATAATGGTTGATCTGTCATCTGAGTTGAAAAAGCACTGTGATTTTTCTTTTAAAGGAACATCTTCAGTTTCCAAGGCCATACACACAATTCCTAACTGCAGCTCAAAATTTTCCACTGCACTCGCTTCTGAGAACAAACACTATTCAGTGAGATGCACGATACCCCCAAGCTTCCAAAGCTGGCTGCCCCAGGATACTCCGCAGAGCAACCATGACTTTACAGACTTGTGGATGGCCACTCTCCCATCAGAAGTAATTGCTGCTCCTTCTTTGCCTAGGAAAATAAAAATAATTTCACAAATAGTTTTTCCAGGTCTTCTCCAATCACAATCAATCCTTCCAGAGACAATAGGATTTTTTTTTGGGGGGGGGGAGGGTTTCTGCTATAATAGGGCATGTGCTTGCCAGAAGACAGAGAAACATAAAGCTAAAAATCACCTCCCAGGGAGGATGGCCATGCCATAATCCCTTCTCCAATCTTCTCTTGGGATCTTGGGCACGCATGCACATGTGCCCAGTGTGAATTTTAAGCCACCGGGTCCAGGACTCGAACCGTGGTCGACTACATGGGAGTCCCAACAACATAGCCATTACACCAACTGCTGGTCCCCAGAGACTATAACCTTACAGATGTTAAGTGCTCTACAGTTAACAAAATATGCACTTTGCATATAGTATAGGAATGATAAATAAAATGATTTAATCTTCTAAATAATACTTTGAAGCAGCTCTTGTCATCCCCACTTTACAGATGAAACCAATTCTTAGAGAAGTTACTTGTCTGAGGTCACACAGGTAACTCAGGGAACACCTCTCCCCAGGTCCCACCACGTAGCTTGACTCCCACCATGGCTCCTTTCAGCTACGGTAGTACCTGCTGTTTCCCAATGGTGCCAGCGCCTTTCTCAGCTCCTCTGACTCACTCTACCTAGAATCACATTTCCCTCTTATCTTTGTCTTTCTTCGCTTCTTCCCCGAAGCCCATCCTAGTCCTTGCACCAGCCAGCCATGGTATCGCCTATGCTAGTCCCTACATGGCCATGGGCCACCCTTGGCTCATGGGCTTTAGTTCCCAGCATGGCAGGGTGGAAAAGAGCTGTCTTTGATTCAGATTTGGCTTCCAATCTCAGTTCTTCCCATCATTAAGCATGGGCCTTGGGAAAGTTACTTAACACAGATGAACCTCATCTTCTTCATCTTTCAGAGGTTCCTTAACACCGACATTATCAGGTACAGAGATGGCCTCATGCTGCAAGCCCGCAGTACCTGGGGTACTGAACCAAAGTGGTAGAATTGAAAGAACATGTTCATTAAGCATACACTCATGCACTGAGACTTCTGGTTAATACGAGCCTACACTTGTGTATTTATCTCCGCTCTTATCTTCAATTCCAATTACATGATGGTAATGAAAGAAACGTGTAAACTCATAAGAACAAAGAAAGCAGGAGAGGAAAAGAGAGGTCAGTGGAGGACAAGAACACATTTCTTTTTTTACAAAGTATACAAAATTTTACCTCCATGTTCCCCTTCCTAGGAACTTACTAGGACGTATATTTTAGCAGAAGGAGGGTATAAACCAAGGAGGCGGAAGGCTGAGATCCATAATGCAGAAGCTCAGACCCAAAAGAGGGCCAAGGGAGCCTGGGTGATCAGTGAGCAGGAGGCCTAGAGGACCCACCTGACGAGCAGGAGCAAGAGGACTCTGCCAAGAAAGAAAGGAACAGACGGAATGCTTGAAATTATGTCTGGGAACTTGGAGAGATGATTTCTAGATAGATGACAGATTTGTTGGAAGCATAGGGAAAAAAAAAAATAACAATAGACACATAGAAAATAAAGTATGTGGAACACACCATCATGGTTTACACCACAGTGGGGGGAGTTTGTGGGAGAAAGAAACGTAAACACAAGCACAGGTTGGTCTAGAAGGGACGCTGTACAGAGTTAGAATAATGTAAATAAATATATGAGATACGATTGTGTTGGAGGATGAGAAAAGGGCTGTGTGTGTGGTAGGAGGAATGGGCATTAGGGAGGGGCTACAGCTTCAGCTACCCTAAGAAAAAGTCAACAGGTCTAAAACCCGTAAGTCAGTAAATAGCGTAAGAAGCACATTATCATAGAGGGGAAACAGTAGCGCTAAAAGAACTGAAAGGCGCTGGTTGCCTCTGGGACAGAGTACTGGGGTGGGTAGAAAAGTTGGGCAGAATACTGAACTATTTCTTTGTAAGCCTTTTAGTGCTACCTGAGCTTTTGAACTGTGTACACTTATTACTTGGGTAAAATTTTAGAATAGTTAGTATTTGAGTTAATATTTAGTTAGTTAAATAGTGTGAGATACAATTAAAGCCTATATTTTACAAATTTAGATAATGAAATGATTTACCAGTATTGCCGGCAAGTGTTTGAATTAAATGAGGCGCAGCTAGGAAATACTAGGTCGTCGGAAAAGTCATGACATTTTTCTATGCGTGTCTATGCAAAAATGTGTCGTGACTTTTCCAATGACCCAATAGAAACTAAAAGAATCTTCAAGCTGAACAGACCCTTACACATCACCCACAACAGCCCTGGAGAAGTATTACTACTGCCGATAGCATCTATGACATCCTAGAGACTTAATAATGGATTTAAAAGGCAAGACCTCTGAAGACTTACACTTTAAGCTATTAATGCTGTTTTCACAGCAGAGAAGAATTTAGGAAAACTTAAGAGGAAGAGAAGATTTATGATATTAAATATTTAGGTAAGCTATCTAAGTCATATGCTCACTTTTCTTCTTCACACCCTGTTATAAATCTTGTGGTCTTGAGAAAGGGAGGTTTAAGTTCTCTCTATCTCTCTTTTTTTTTTCTTGAGAGAGAGATTTTTGCTATAGGATGTGTGCACTCACCAGAGACACAGAGAGACAGAAAGCAAGTTCTCTTAATTTATAAAATTGAGATAATCAGTTTTTCTAAGCCTGCTAAAAAGACAGTAGCAATATTCATTTTCCTTATTAACATAGTAGCTTACTTTCCATATTTAAGTAGAATAGATGGGTTCAAGACGTTGAACCCCACTCAAGGACATATGGTTATTATGAAGTTCTAGAGAGAACCTTATTTATGGGCAATTTGGGTTGTGTAAGATAATTGTTTAATAAAAAGGATCTCAAAAAATTTCAATTCAATTCTGAATTGAATGAAACTCAGGTGACAGTCAGACATGGCTGTAGATGTCAAGGAGAGAGCTCTGCAGAGAAAGAATTCCTGTCCCGAAGGAACTTACCGCCACATTAAGGATCTGTAAAAGCATCAACTAACCACAGGAGGAGCAGTCTGAGACCATTGCCTTATGAACACCACAAAGCACTACAGGAGCTGGAGGGGAGAAGTTGTCTGGAAGGATCTGGAAGGATTAAGTGACAGGTGGATTGGCCATCAGCTCCCTGGGGTGACTCATCCCAAGATACTGTCAGGACTTCAGTCCTCTTATGGGGTCTGATTGTCCCCTCCCTGTCCATTCATCTGCTGCCAGTGTGTCACAGATCTGTGGTAGTTAGGAAAGAGGATGACTTAGATGAAAGTGGAGGTCACAGTAAAGCGTTTACTGAGTGTTCACTTTGCACCGCTGAGTCTTAAACCTGCAGGCCCTTTATGAGTCCCCACCCCTGGCATTCCTAGCCCCTGCATGTCATTGCATGCAATGATTGCATTTGATTGTCTCAAATTGTATCCCAGTTGTGGCTCCTAATGCTAGTTTAGAGTAGGATGAACAGTAGCTGCTGACCATGTTTTCACTATTCAAAAACTCAGAAACCACAAGAGTTTAAACAATGGAGAGTTGCCATTTCAGAATACAAAATATGAAGTTATATGGTGCTATAGCTATCTTTTTTTTTCAAGTTTATCTATTTATTTCTTCCTTCCATGTGAGAGAGACAGAAAGATACTCCTCAACAACAATAAGCCACCCCCAGCAGCAGGCAGCCCAGATCATGCACACGGGTGTGCACACACAGGGAGAACTCGGAGTGTGAAGCTGGGGCTTCTCCGTGTCCTCAGCCCTGCGGAGCACTAACTGCATCAGTGCGTGCCTCTGTCTGGCCCAGTTGCATCTCGCATTCACCACCGCAACCCCTGCGCTTAGGACAGCCGCTGGATCTAGTTGGGACCTAATTACTCTTTGCTGGGTCAGGGAGTGAGTGTCAGCACATTTATTTAAAAATTTACCATAGTAAGTAACCAACTGTCTAATCATATAATAACTTTTTTTATCACCATAGGATGTTTGATCACCAGAAAGTGACAGACAGAAGAATGAACCCCAGTGGGGCATGGTCATATCACAATCCCTTTTCCTCCATTCTCCATCCTGTCAGGATTTGGGGAACCCACACACTCACATCCAGCATGTTTTTCGAGCCAGCAGTGCCAGGATTTGAATTGTGCTGTTGGCCAGATGGGATCTGGCTCTCTTAACCACTATGCTACAGGGATGGACCCAAGTAATAAGTTCTATGCTGTGAAAAAAACACACAGAACACTTGGGGAGGGGGGGCTCCAAAAACATGTTGTGTGATAACTGATCTAATGAAAAAGAGAGGCTAAAGTCAGCCACATGAAAGAATCAGCATCGGGACCAGCAGTTAGCCTAATGGCTATGTCGCTGGACTCCCATGTAGTCAATCGCCGTTCGAGTCCCGGAACCGGTGGCTTAAACTCACGCTGGGCACGTGTGCGTGTGTGCCCAAGATCCCGAGAGGAGAATGGAGGAGAAGGGACTGTGGCGTGACCATCCCCCCTGGGGGGTGATTTCTCGCTTTCTGTCTCTCTGTCTCTGTCTGTCTGGCGAGCACACGTGCCCTATAGCAAAAAAAAAAAAAAAAGAAAAGAAAAAGAAAAAAAAGAATCAGCATCATAGGAATGACTGTAGAACTACTTGCATGAGATGAAAAGAAGGAAAATCGTGAGTATAACACAGGATAAAAATAACATGGCAACCCTCTGGAAGTGAAAAAAAAAGAAGTCATTACTAACTGGATCACATATTAAAAAAAAAAATGATGAGCACCTATTATGGAGAGGACAGGGCAATTTTGGAGAACCAGTACTGGGAGCAAGTGGGAAATGAAAGATGAACTAGTGAGACATGTTTAGGAAAAAAAAAATAATAAAGATAAAAGCTTTTGATTTTGGTCTCCATCTTTCCCAGCATTTTTGTGAAGCGGAGTTTGAAAAGAAAGCAAAATAACTGCGAACCAAAACAGCCATGACAGAGGTCACCGCTGCAGAGCTGGAAATGACTTTCAGAGAGCCCCCTGCTCAGTCTCCTGTCCTAGGTCACCTGGCTCAGCGCCCCGGAGAGCTGCCCATGCAAATCCTCAGGCACATTATACTCATGAGCGGTGACAGACTGCCCTGGCATGTGCAAAGGGGTGTGTGCACCTCAGGAGGCCGCTTACATTCCCAGGTGCTCGGGAGTCACACCAGAAAACAAGTAGAAAAGCGTTTCCCCAGTTCAGGCCATCACTTTATTTATTTATTTATTTATTTGTTATCAAACCTGCAACAGAATGACACTCAGTTGTTTCCAAAGGTCACTTCTACTCCTACTGGGGGAAGCTGTATCCAACTGCAGCTTCTGCAGTGCCCGGAGCCAGAAGTCAGAGGATTCCCAGAGGTTCTGGCTCAACCTCTTACTGGTGGTAGGACCCAGGGAAAGTGATTTTCCTGCGCTGGAGGTGATTTCTTTATATGTGGTTTATAGTTGCTTTGCAGATCACATTAGACAATTACATAAATGTGTTTTTTTCTTTTTTTTAGAGAGAGATTTTTTACTATAGAGCATGTACACTCACCAGAGAGACAAGAAGAGACAGAGGGACAGAAAGCAAGAAATCCCCCCCCCCCCAGGGGGGACGGCCATTCCACAATCCTTTCTTCTCCATTCTCCTCTCGAGATTTTGGGCGTGCACACACACACGCCCAGCATGAATTTTAAGCTGCCAGGTCTGGGACTTGAACTGCAGTCGACTACGTGGGAGTCCAGTGACGTAACCATTATGCCATCTGCTGGTCTGACATAAATATACTTTATTCTCTAAAAATGCTCTAACACGTTCCCTAAGAGTAGACAACCGTGATGGACTAATGATGGCAACAGAGGCTGGAGCCACGCATCCTCTGCCGTCCGTGACTTGCCTGTGCTTGGAGTCGGCAGAATGCAGCAGGATTGCCACTGTGGCCACCTCAGGTCTGTGCCTCGGCATCCAACTGCCACATAAATACTCAGACTGAACAGTCACGTGCTAGGAGTCCACAGAAGAGAACCTGAAGGAAAAGAGGACATCTTGGACATTTCCACCCAACCCAGCTTCCAAATGAAGAGGCCCCAGGTGAGAGCCATAAAACCACCCAGCTAAGCCCTTTAACCCACAGAATCATGAGCAATAATCACTGGTGGTTTTTATAAGCCATTACATTTTAGAACCACTAAGTTACACAGCAATAGATCACTTGAAAAATTACTCTAAAAGAGGTGGGGCATTTTTTTGTTTGTTTGTTTGGTTTTTGCCATAGGATGTGTACCCTTTCTGGACAGAGACAGAGACAGTGAGAAGGAAAGTGAAAAATTTCCCCCATGGAGGCAATGGCCATGCTACAATCCCTTCTCCTCCATTCTCCTCTTGGGATTTTTGGCATGTGCACGCACACACCTAGTGTGACTTTCAAGTTACCGGGTCCAGGACTCAAACCATGGCCAGCCATGTGAAAGTCCAGCGTCTTAACCACCATGCCACCTGCTGGCCCCTAAAAGAAGTTTTTAAAAGTTTCCACTGTTGGCAAAACCGTGAATCTTGTACGTGTCGGATTGAAGAGGCAGTCATCACTTGATTGCATGAGTCCTCCTCTGGGTGTACATTAATGAACAAATCATCTCTCATGAGTGAAAAGAGGGAAGAAAGAGAAATTACAGCTGATCTCCCATAGATACCAGGGATAGTTCTCATCTATTAGCTGAAGTCACTTTTCCCAACTCTCATCCCAAGCTCCATAAGCATTTTTCTTTCTTATAAAAAGCGAACTCAGATATCTGCCTCTGTTCTACTTCTCCCTTTTTTATTCATATTATGCTTTCTTTGCTCATATTGGCATTCTTTAAAATAGTCACTCAGTATAATGCAGACAAGGGGGGGGGTAATTAGCCCTGAAGATTTTTTTCCTTTTTCTTTTTTGGAGAGGTTTTTACTATAGGGTGCATGTGCTCAGCAGAAAGACAGAGAGACAGAAAGTGAGAAATCACTCACTGGGGCATGGTCATGCCACAAGCCCTTCTCCTCCAGTCTTCTTTCAGGATCTTAGGCACGCATGCACATGTGCCTGGCACAAGCTTAAGCCACCAAGTCCGGGACTCGAACCACAGTCTACTACATGGGAGTCCAGTGACATAGCCATCATGCCATCTGCTAGTCCTAGCCCTGAAGATATGAACTAAGCTGTGCTAACCCCAAAGAAGCTAATGACTTCTTGTTCCTAGATGTCATTCTTACCGGCTCTTCCCGGGCCTGCCCCACACACTGCCTATGTTACCACCTGGCTTAGGAAGGGTCAGCTCCTTGGCTGCCATCCTCAGATTCTGCATGCACCTTTGCTTTTCCCCACTTGGCCACCCACCTCATGCTTTCCACCCACCTCAGGGGCCTCCATGAGCTCCTGACCCCGTCTGCCCCTCACGGTTCTACTGGTGAGAAGCTGAGGAAGTTACACGTGTGCTGCGGAATGTTAGGAGACTGTTCAAGCTCTAGTTGCCCAGGTAGGGGCAAGATGGAGCTGGTTCACGGTGAACAATCCAGCAGAGTAACTGCTACCCCAAAGTGAGGAACGACTGCTGCTAACAGATGCCTCAAAGGGGCTGCACTCAGAGGTGTGCTGTTCTCTAAATGAGCTGTGCACATTTTAGGAAATATAATAAAGAGCTAGCTTCCCATGTAGG
>NW_006159661.1:35736-43726 GCF_000334495.1 Tupaia belangeri chinensis
TTATCATTCCCAAGTATAAAAATCCTCCAAGAGGTACACCCTTTTAAGATCAAGATTCTTGGGACTGGCACATGGCGTAATGGTTACATTGCAGGACTCCCACGTAGTCAGTAGTAGATTGAGGTTTGAGTCCCAGACCTAGCTTAAAAGCTCACGCTGGACGCATGTGAATGCGTGCCCAAAATCCTGAGAGAAGAATGGAGAAGAAGGGACTGTGGCATGGACATCATTCCCCATGGACACCACCACCCGGGGGTGGTGGTGGTGATTTCTTGCTTTCTGTCTCTGGTGAGTACATGCGCCTTATAGCAAAAATCTCAACCAAAAAAAAAAAAAAATGATCAAGGTGTTTTAGGCTCCCTCCATTTGTGCCCAGGGCAACACTGTCACGGATGAGTAAGAAACAAGGGTCATTAGAAATATCTTATACTCAGCATCATAGAAATCAATTGTTCAGGCAGGATTAGTCACAGGATAAGTGACAGTCCATTTCAGAGGTATCAAAAGGTGAGAAATCTAAGCCGGAAAGTGCTGACCTGGGAGTACATTAAGATCCACCCCGTGGTCACTATGCCACCCAGCCTCAGATAGAAGCGAAATATGCTGGGTGTCACCCAAAGGATGCTTCATCCTCCTGAAGACACAGATCCCTCAGAGTACCTAAGACTGCACTTTCCCTAAAAAGATAGATAGGAGCACACAGACAAAGTTTTGTGTACAATTTCATGGAAGCATGAGCTAAAAATTCATCCTTGTTCCTCCTCTGGCAGACCATGGATTCCGGATTAAGAATTCCATAACCGATGACTGGAGTCCTGGCCCCGAGGTCAGGTGGCAGGAATTTGAGTCCTACCGATCTCTGCATTGATGATCTGCACATCTTGGAGCTCAGTCCTGCCTAACTCCACACTTAGCAGCTGTGTATCTTGGGTTCAAGTCTTGCCTATCTCTGTATTGACAAGCTGTGCATCTCGGGATTCAGTCTGTCTAACTGCACTTACAAGAGGCACATCTTGGGCACATCACTGAACCTCTGTATTTCAGTCACCTGAACTACAAAATGGTTATCACAACACTTATATTGCAAAGATTGTTGTGGGGCTTAAAAGCAAATTCAAGGGGCCGGCAGGTGGCTTAGTGGTTAAGGGTGCTGGACTCCCATGTGGTTAGAGTTAGAGTTCTGGACCTGGCAGTTTGCTTTCTAATTTTCTTTCGCTCTCGCTCTCCGCGCTCTCTCTCGCTCTCTTTCTTTCTCTCTTTCTCTCTGTCTCTCTCTCTCTCTCTCTCTCTCTCTCTCACACACACACACACACACACACACATACTTTATCCCTCTCTGGTCAGATTAAAATATAAATAAATTAATTAATAAAGTTCAATAAAATATTATAAAAGCAAATTCAAAAGACACTTGGCATAATATTTACATCACTGGACTTCCACAAAGTCGACTGTGGTTTGAGTCCTGGAGCTGGCAACTTAAAAACTCATACTTGGGCACATGTGCATGTGTGCCCAAAATGTATTTGCATATAAATTAATGCAACTCTAAATTAAGGCTGACTATATGGCTGAAATTTGTCTGCAAGCCCTAGGTCTGGGTTGACTGGAGCTAAGGGAATATAAACAATCTTTCTTTCTTTTTTTCTTTCTTTCTTTCTTTTTCTTTCTTTCTTTCTCTTTCTTTTTTTTTTCTTTTTTTCTTTCTTTGTTTTTGAGAGTTTTTTTTTTACTATAAGGGAGTGTGTGCTCCCAGAGAGACAGAGAAAGACAGAAAGTAGAAAATCATCCCCCAGGGTGATGGCCACACGGCAATCCCTTCTCCATTCCTCTCTCACAATTTTGGGCACGCATGCACACACGCCTGGAGTGAGTTTTAAGCCACTGGGTCCGGGACTTGAATCGTGGTCGACTATGTGGGAGTCAGGCAACGTAATCATTAAGCCATCTGCTGGTCCCAAGCATAGACAATATTTCTGATAGCCACTATTAACCACAGCTATAACATTTACAAGCAAATAACAGTAAATCAAATAAGGAAAATATAATACCTGGAGAAACGGGAGTCTACAGGACCATCTCAGCAGCTGACCATGGTTCTGCTGGGATAAATGAAGGACATAAACGAAAGCAGGTTGCCCTTGCTGTTCTTTCAGGGGACTCTTGGCTGTGAGGGTGAAGCAGAGTAGTATCATTGATAAGAACTGGACCATGGACCAACAAGAAAAATGCTAAAGATAACCTGATTCTGTGGAAAAGGGAGAAAGGGCTTGGCTCATAGGAGTGGGCAATTCCACAGGCTTTACACAACGACGGCAACACAGGAAGTCAAAATCCCTGTTTTCTTCCACCCCTGTAAACACTGCACTCATGCCCAATTTCTTGCGTCACATCTTTGCTATATTTTACACTTCTCCAGGAACCCACAACCTATTATTTATTCCATATCCTCCTACTGCATAGAGCCATTATATTCCATCTAATGACTTTTGCTGACACATACATCGATTGTTTTGATATCTCCCCGGCTTCCCGTGTTAAAAAGTAATGTTCTCGAGGGTGGAAACCATGTCTAATCTTTAATACGTACCTCCAAGCACTATGTCCAGTGGCAGAGGCAGTCTGTCACCACAATGACTAGTGTCCATGGGATCTTTATCTCTATGGGTTATAATTTGTAGTTATATAAGAAACTACTCCAGTACAACTGGTTGCTCCTACCTCAAAAAGCTTGAAGACCTAATCACACTTAAGTCACAAGAGACCAGCCCCAGAATAAACAAGCTCAATTGGCCATAAAGAGCTCAAAGCCATGATAGAGTCATTTGTATATTCCCAATAGGTCACCAAACTCTACGGGGATAAAAAATAAACTGATAACACAGGCGGCGTGATACATAGTCAACCTCTGAACCCTGGGGGCCCACTCAGACTATTGTTTGTGGACACAAAATAGCCCTATGGTTGTATGGCCTGGACGCAGTCCTTACTTCTTCCTTCCTGTTTCCCTCTGCCACTGAGCCAGGGGTGTGAGAAAGCGGGGAAAGACAGTCAGCAGGCTGCTTATGGGAATGAGCCGGAACACTCTGCCTCTCCACCGAAGTGGCACTACATGACTTGCAGATGTCGCTTCTTTCCACTGCATGTGTCTGCTGGGCCAGTCTGGATTGGGGTTAGGTGAAGCTTAGACAAAAAAACATGCAGTTTGGATAGGTCTATGAAGTCGAGGCTCCATCACCGTCACGTGAAAAAAAATAGGTCAACTTTAAAACAAACAAACAGATTCCTGAGTCATGGGTCCAGATATATAGATAACGACGGCAACACAGGAAGTCAAAATCCCTGTTTTCTTCCACCCCTGTAAACACTGCACTCATGCCCAATTTCTTGCGTCACATCTTTGCTATATTTTACACTTCTCCAGGAACCCACAACCTATTATTTATTCCATATCCTCCTACTGCATAGAGCCATTATATTCCATCTAATGACTTTTGCTGACACATACATCGATTGTTTTGATATCTCCCCGGCTTCCCGTGTTAAAAAGTAATGTTCTCGAGGGTGGAAACCATGTCTAATCTTTAATACGTACCTCCAAGCACTATGTCCAGTGGCAGAGGCAGTCTGTCACCACAATGACTAGTGTCCATGGGATCTTTATCTCTATGGGTTATAATTTGTAGTTATATAAGAAACTACTCCAGTACAACTGGTTGCTCCTACCTCAAAAAGCTTGAAGACCTAATCACACTTAAGTCACAAGAGACCAGCCCCAGAATAAACAAGCTCAATTGGCCATAAAGAGCTCAAAGCCATGATAGAGTCATTTGTATATTCCCAATAGGTCACCAAACTCTACGGGGATAAAAAATAAACTGATAACACAGGCGGCGTGATACATAGTCAACCTCTGAACCCTGGGGGCCCACTCAGACTATTGTTTGTGGACACAAAATAGCCCTATGGTTGTATGGCCTGGACGCAGTCCTTACTTCTTCCTTCCTGTTTCCCTCTGCCACTGAGCCAGGGGTGTGAGAAAGCGGGGAAAGACAGTCAGCAGGCTGCTTATGGGAATGAGCCGGAACACTCTGCCTCTCCACCGAAGTGGCACTACATGACTTGCAGATGTCGCTTCTTTCCACTGCATGTGTCTGCTGGGCCAGTCTGGATTGGGGTTAGGTGAAGCTTAGACAAAAAAACATGCAGTTTGGATAGGTCTATGAAGTCGAGGCTCCATCACCGTCACGTGAAAAAAAATAGGTCAACTTTAAAACAAACAAACAGATTCCTGAGTCATGGGTCCAGATATATAGATAGATAGATAGATAGATAGATAGATAGATAGATAGATAGATAGATAGATAGATAGATAGATAGATAGATAGATAGATAGATAGATAGATAGATAGATAGATAGATAGATAGATAGATAGATAGATAGATAGATATGTATATATACACATATATATGTGTATATATATATATAATTTAGTATATAATATAGTTTTAAAATCTTTTAAACAGCCTTTAATGAAGGCAGAGTAATAACACTTTCAGGTTGGCCAAAACAGAGAATCTGTTGGGAACAGACATGCTTATCAGGAAAGGCTAAGCGGAATTCCTCAGGATGAAGGGAAATGACAGCAGGTGATAAATTCAATCTCCAGGAAGAATAAACATCACAGGGAATGGTAAATACATGGAGAAATACAAAAAGCTGTGTAGTTTTCTTCTTTTCTTTAATTAAAACGCGTATGACTATTTGGTATAAAAAGCGTAACGATATATTACAGGTTTCCTAAGATATGTAGAGGTAACATATCTATGACAGTAACAGCACAAAGAATGTGGTGGCAGGTAAATGAACTACGTGTTTCTTACATTTTATATGTGGTAATACAGTATTAACTCTAAGTAAATTATAAAAAATTCAAAATATGTCCCCATGTCATTAAGCCTATATCATTCTGAAGAAAACAGTCACCGTCATGAGGTGACCTTGGGAGTGTGGCGATATGCTCGAACCCTAACTAGAGCGACTGTTGGGTGATTAGAGCATTATACCAAATGAGACCATTTTCCTTGGCTTTGTATGTCCCCGTGAAATTGCTGAGAACTGAAGAAAAGCTGGATGCTATTATCCAGGTCTTTTTAGTATTTTATTTCTTTTGTGAGTGAGAGAAGAAGATGCCCCCCACAGGATCTCACAGGGCGATCCCCCGCCAGCCTTCCCTGGCCAGCCAGGACCACGGCACATAGGCCTGCCATACACAGGTCAGCTGGGGAACTGAAACCCAGATCTTCCATTGCATCCAGCTCTTGAGGAGACATTACTACTAGCCACTGAGCCAGCCCATTATCCAGACGTTGATGGGGATGTGAGCAGAGGATGAAGGAAATCTTTCCTCTTCTGCCTGAGAATTTGCTCTGAGGTCAGTGTTTAGGCTTTCTGAAAACAGATAAAGATGGTAGATGTAACTGTATCCAGAGCAGCATTCTGGTGGTAGAAACAAAATAACTGAATACCTGTGCTTGGCTGAATACCTGGCTGATGCCACAACTTGGGCCTCCTGCAATTACAAAGGTTTTGTTGAGCATGTCCCTATGGGGACCCGACAAGCTACATCAATGGCTCCTGTGGGGAAGCAGGCTTCTCAGTAAGGGCAGCCCCCTCACCTGCCTGTGAGGATCTCAACTCTTTAAGCTGCTCACCTCATGCCAAGAGACCAGCCTCTGTTGCAGTGAGCAGACCTGCTCAGTTGGCAAGCTCTAGCTACTGTTCCTGAGTGGGCTGGGGACAGGTGGCCTAGAAAGGCCCAGAGCCTCCCTAGAGGGTGTTATATCGAGGTGTTAAATTATCAACTTTATACCAAACAAGAGCTCACAAACAGCAACCCTTAGATCTTAATCCAATGGTGTTTTCTAAGTAGTCTACCCATTTTTTTAAAAATGCAATTGTCAGGGCCAGTAGGTGGCATGGAGGTTGAGGTACTGGACTCCCACATGATTGACCACAGTTCAAGTCCTAGACCTGGTGGCCTGCTTTCTCATTTTCCCTCTCTCTCTCCCTGGTCAAAATGATAATAACAAATAAAAAATAAATGATAATAATAAATAGAAAATAAATAATCCTTTTGAAAAAATGCAAATGTCCAATAAACAGACCATGAACGATAAAGCTTTCAGGTGGTTCGAGTAGGAAGTTGGACTTGAATGGACAGAAAGTGAAAAAGTTCAACTCAGAAATGGAAACATGCTGAAGAGTGGACATGAGCTAGACACTTTGAATACACAGTCTTCAAAAAGCATGTGGAAGTGCATATTCCAGGAAAACTATGCCTTGGTTTCAAAAAAATTTGCACCAAAATAAACTCATACTTTAGTTCCACTTTTCCACAAACTTTCTGAGGTCCCCTCGTACTAAAAGGTGCTGAGTCTACCTCCTTATTTGAAGCTCAACTTCCAATCTAAGTGGAGACACAAAGTTTGAAATGTATCCCAGAAACATCAACTCTAACAGCCAAAAAGTGTGACCTTCAGTGACTCTTGTCCCCTCGCAACAGTTTGCTTACACTGAGGCCTCAGGCCATCACCTGGAATGGGAGGAAAGCGTGGAGAAGGGCCAGGGAACAGGTAGCAGCTACAGACCTGCATGGGCGAGGCCTCTTATCTGTGTGCCAGGCCCAGCCATAGCCTATAAACAGTTACTAAATGAAGAAACAAATGAACCATCCTGAACCCTCAGCTTTATCCTCTGTAAAATGAAAACAATGTTTGCCTCTGCTTCTGGGAATTGTTTTCCAGTGAGATAATGTATGTGAAAGCTCTTCATAAACTGTAGAGGCCTGAACAATTAACAGCGTATTGACATTAATTACCGCCTCCGCCTTCATTACTGAGTAATATGAGAAATGTACCTCCTGAGAACAGATATCCAGATCCACAAGTTTCTGCAGCAGAAGAGGGAGAGCTTGCTATGGAGACCTGGGTCCAGTAAAAACAGAATCTTTGCCTTAGTGTGATTTTCACCTACAGATAGGAGCTTGTGTGGGTTCTCTCGTCAACCCCATCTTCCTAACGCCATCTGGAATAGCTTGTAGCCCTGTGCACTCAGCAAGTTGGAAATATATTTCAGTGTCACTACTTACATCATACTAAATTACGTGGATGTAGAACTTAGTATGGAATATTAATTTTTAATTATACGCAAAAGCATTGACAGCACTATCACACCCATCAAGTCATAACTTTGTAGAAGTGATTTCTTAATAAAGGCCAAGTCGTCTTTAAAATCATTAATTGGTTTAGGGAGGTGAGTGTTCATTAAATTTAAAAATCTTTTATTTGAACCTAGCCACAGAAGTGTGTATATCTGTGCTCTGTTGGCTGGAGCCACATGGGAGATCCAGGTTTAATTCCTGGTTCTACCTGAAGGCTGGGTGCAGTGGTGTGTACCTGTAATCCTAGTGACTTGGGAAGCTGAGACAGAAGGACTGCAAACTTCAAGGTGGCCTGGACAACAGTGGGATCCTGTCTGGGAGAAATAAAGAAAGAGAGAAAGAAAAAAGAAAGAAAGGAAGGAAGAAGGAAGAAAGAAAGAGAGAAAGGAAGAAAGAGAAAGAAGAAAGGAAAAGAAAGAAAGAAAAGGAAAAGGAAAAGGAAAGCAAGCATTCACTGAATGTTTGCTACATGCACAAAAGCACTTGACTGGATGTCAGGTCTAGTCTGCTGCTGGATGCTGGTACTAGGTGCTGAGTGCTAGATAGTGGTGCTGTGGGTGCTAGTGCTGAGTACTAAGTGCTGACACTGAGTGCTTGGTGCTGGTGCTAGATGCTGGTGCAGTGGTCTGAATACTAAACAATGTATGAGTAACACACTCCAGAACAGTTGGGGGAAGTTGCTACTATTAACAATAATCAACCTGGGACCCACGCCGAGCGAGGCGGCGGCGGGCGGAGGGGCCCTGCGCCGGCCCACACTGGCCGGC
>NW_006159661.1:44604-64074 GCF_000334495.1 Tupaia belangeri chinensis
GCAACCATGGATGCCAGGGACAATGTGGGAGGAAGATGGGACATAGCAGAGGGTGGGGGATGGGGAATCAGGGATGGCAAGACAAAGGGCAAGGTATGCAGGACGTAAGAATTGGAAAATTATTTGCTGAGAACATGTATGTGGATATGCTTGATTGAACCAATGTACAGTGTATTTTGGATGGAAAATTCATTTGTGTGTTGTGATGGTGTAAAGTGAATTAATAAAAAATTTAAAAAATAAAAAAACAATAATCAAGAAAAGTAATCTCTAAGCTGAGTGCTGCAGAACAGGAATGACTTTTTGAGATGGAGAAAGCAAAATCCAAATCAAAGAAACAGCACGAAGACATGGGGATAGAAAGCACCAGGGGTGCTGAGGCAGCAGGGCATTCTGGGAGCATAGGCCTGCATGTGAATGTCCAGAGGTAAAGGCAGAGCCAGTCTACAACCTGGAGCCACTCTGCGACCACACTAGAAGGTGTAGCTGTTGTTCTACTGACAACAAACAAACACCACCTGTGCAAGGAGGGGGAAACATGAGCAGGAATATTCCAGAATATAGCAGCAGGCAGAAAGGAAAGAAGCGATAACCAATCCGGTCATTAGATTCCTCCTGACTGAAATCCTGTTTTCCACCCAAGGTCCTCCTTTTTGGTTTCAACATAAAAGTCACCCACTGCCTTTGGGAGACTTTCCCTGGACTCTATAGGCTGGTTCCAGTGCCTTTCCAATTTCAGGTCACTTTGCCCCTTCCCTTGTCATCCTTGTCATGACTGGTTTCACACTCCTGCACCAGAGTGCAGACTGGGCTCAGTAAAATCAATCTTTGCCTTAGTGTCACTGTGGCCACCTTGTATGCAGGGCCATGACAACACTCGCCTGTGTTTCCAAGGCCTCACACGCTTGTAGTCACTTGCTGAGTGAATGAAAGGAAGGAAAAGATGAACAAGGACCTGAACTGAGTCGTTGAAGAGATAGAGAAGAGAGACACTAGACAAATCAGAGGAAAGCGTCAGGGTGGTAGCGAGTAGAAGGCAGAGAGGAGAGCTAAGGGTGATGAGGTTTCCAGACAGAGACGGGGATCCGCTTACTGTGCTCTCACCTGAGACAGAGGACTCAGACTGGTGAACTGAGGACAGTTCTCCAACAACTTTACTTCCACGTTTACTAATCACCACGCCTTCCCTTTTCCCCTTCCTTCCTTTTCTTTCTATATAGTAAAATTTAGCTTTATAAACCATAATAAATATCCCTGCCTTCTCATTACCCAGCTCTGGTGGAAAGTTAGCACGGAGGGGGCAAACTAAGTCAAACTCCTCTTATCTCTTGTCATTAAGTATTGTTTGCCCTGTCCAGATAGACAAGCGATGGCTTCGGAGTTCCTAAGGACCAGTTAGAAAGGATATGGTCGTTTGGTGTCACCCTAAAACGAGATCGTAGTCAAAAAAAAAGAGTGAAGCTAAGCTGCTTTTCTGATAGCTGTGGGGAAGGCCCAGGTCAAAGACATCAGGCACATTGTCAGCTTTAAGATGGACATTGACCCTTCCAGAGACTGAAGAGATTGTGCAGCTGATTCTTCTCTTTGCTGAGCCAAGCTTTTAGTTAAAGATTCAAAAGACAAGCAGTAGGACACAATCGTGGTTCACCAGTTAAGATAGAGGATTCTATCGGCCCAAATTACTTTAGATAGGGAGCTTTGATACAGGAGCCCGAGACCATAAAATAGCTTAGGCTTTGAGACAAAGTCTTACAGCTGGACCCACACACGTCCAATCTACTGAGCCAGAAGCTGAAGTGAGGTCAGGTTCTGCAATAACCTAGCTTAGCTCTCAGCCCTTTTTTAAAATGAGGCCATAACTGTTTAGTAGATGAATAACTGTCCAAACTCTTTTGCTCCTCGTAAAAAATAAACGCTTTGAGGAACCCTATCCTGCAATCATAGAGCATGAAAACAGACAGAGTTATCTCAATGAACTACCTCAGGGTTTGCTAACTTCTTATTCTTGGTTGATTTGTTACAAAAATATGAAGACCCTAAATCTTCTACAAGCCACAACATGGAAATTATAAATGAGTAACCCTCTTTGTGGAGACTGGAGAAGCCTTTAACAAAAAGAGAAGGGTGAAAGGAGACAGAACAGGCAGGATGAGGGCGGAGAGCCAATGCCTTTTGAAAACCAGATGAGCCATAGCTGAATGTCTCCCCGCTGGGCCAGCCTCACTCGCTCACTCACTCACTCCTTCATTCAGCATGTGCTAAACACTGTGTTAGGCTTGGAACATAGTGACTGTTCAACTATTTGCTGAATGAAGTAAAAAGGCAAATTAATACAGGAAGGTGAGAGGACACTCTTCCACTAATTAATGAAAGCCATTAAGTTAAAGAACCAAAGGACTTTTCTCTTTTTTTAATTAAAAGACTTTCTTTTTTAAAGCAATTTTACATTTACAGAGAAAGTGATCAGGGACCAGCCCAGTAGCCTAATGGTTAGAAGAACTGGTTCTCACGTGGCTGATAACGGTTGAAGTCCCCACATTCTGGATGCATGCAGGTGCAGGCCCCAAATCCCAACAGGATGAAAAATGAAGAAGGGATGGTAGGATGACCACACCCCATTAGGAAGTACTTCCTCCTTCTCCCTCTCTTTCTTCCTTTCTCTCTCTCTCTCTCGCTCACACGTGCGCACGAACACATGCACCCTCTAGCAACTGAGAAAAGAAAAATATTGAAAAATTGAACAGAAGGTGCAGAGTTCCTATATACCCTTCCTTCCTATATCCAGGTTTCCTTATTATTCACATCTCGCATTAGAGTGGTGCAGTTGTTACAACTGATGAATATTGAGACATCATTATGTATGATAACTCAGAGTTTACATCAGGGTTCATTCCGTATTGTACATTCTATGGGTTTTGGCAAGGGTATAAAGACATATCCACGGCTGTGAATCGTGCAGAATAGTTTCTCTGTCCTAAAAATCTGCTAGGCTCCAGCTCTTCATCCCTCCCTCCTCTTTAAGCCCTGTCATCCACTGATTTTTTTATTGTCTGTATAGTTTGACATTTTCCAGAATGTCACATAGTTGGAGTCCTACACAATGTAGCCTTTCCAAATTGGCTTCTTTCACTTGCAATGTGTGTTTTAGGTTCCTCCATGTTTTCTTATGGTTTGATGGTTTTTATCGCTGAATAATATTCCTTTGTCTGGAAGGACCACAGTTCGTTTATCCATCCACCTACTGAAAGACATCTTGGTTGCTCCTAAGTTTTGCCAATTAGGAATAAAGCAGCTATACATTTGTGTGTAGGTTTTTGTGTGAATATAACTTTTCAACTCATTTGGGTAAATAGCAATAAGTTGAACTGATGGATCTTTTAACTGTTTAAACCTTCTGAACTGTCTTCCACGGTGGCTGTACCATTTTACATTCCCACTAGAAATGACCACGTGTTCCCATTGCTCTACATCTTTAGCATTTGGTATTGTCAGTGCTATGGAATTCGGCCGTTCTAGTACATGTGTAGTGATTCTCGGTGTTGCTTTAATTTGCATTTCCCTGATGATATGTGATGCGGGGCATCTTTTCATGTGCTTGTTAACCATCTGTATATCTTCTTTGATGAGGTATCAGTTAACGTTTTGTCCCACTTTTTAATTATGATTGTTTGTTTTCTTATTGTCAAGTTTAAAAAGTCTTTGTATATTTTGGATACCAGTCCTTTATTTAATTCCCCTAGTCTGTGATTTGTCTTTTCATTCCCTTAACAGTATCTTTCACAAAGCAGAAATTTTGAAGGAAGTCCAATTCGTCAATTACTTCTTTCATGGAACATGCTTTCAGTGTTGTATCCAAAAAGTCACCACCAACCGAAGGTACCCTAGATTTCCTCTTATGAAAGTTTAAAGGTTTGCATTTTACATTTAGGTCTGTGACTCATTTTGAGTTTTTATTTTTAATTTCAATTTTTATTTTTATAAAGCAAAACCTGGAGGTCAACAGATAATGTACTGGTTATGTAGCTAGACTTTCATGTGACTAACCAAGGTTCCTGTCCTGGAAGCTTGAAAATCACGCCGGGCGCATGTGCATGTGTGCCCAAGATCCCAGGAGGAGCAAGGAGGAGAAGGGACTATGGCATGGCCATCTCCCCAGGGGAGATTTCTCACTTTCTCTCTGGCTGTCTTTGTCTCTCTGTCTCTCTGATGAGTGCACATGCCCTAAGACAAAAACATATATATATATATACATATATATATATATATATATGTATATATATATATAGTGAAAATTACAGAACTTTTTTTAAACAAAGAACTTACATTCTTTTGTCTATTAAATGTTTCTTCCCTGAGTTAATTTTTGTGAAAGGATTAGCCTACATCTCAATCCTTTTTCTTTCTTTCTTTGCATGTGGATGTCCAGTTGTTCTAGCACCATTTGTTGAAAAGGCAATCCTTTTCCCATTCAGTTGTTTTTACTCCTAAAATCTAAGTCTTTAAACCAAAAGACAGGTTTTAAGTCAACCAAATCTAAAAGAAACAAAATTATTTTCTGAAAAACAGGATTCAATAAGCAAAAGAAATGCATGGAACAGCTCTGAGCCCCAAGATTTAGACCACAAACCTCTTCCAGTGATTATACCTGAGCTGTGGCCTAGCTTCTGCTCAGTGGAAACCCCTACAATCATCAGGATATTGTAAGGGGCTCTTGCAAAGCTGTCACGTGCAAATGGACCACTTGAGCACACCTGAGACCAGGAGGCTGCAGCGACCCAGGAGGGTGGTGCTGAGTCACAAGAAGTCCAGGAACAAAGGGGCCGCCAGACCTCAACACGACACCACCACCACCGAGGCTGAGATTAATCACTGTGTCCCCACACTCACAGTGTAGAGACACCATCGAATTACAATCTGTCAAGATAAGAAAAGGGCGAGATATAGGAAACATGACACATGATAGGGATTGTTGGCAGCTGGAGTTTTCTGTGGTGTGGGAAATGTCCTATGAGGGGACTTCAAAATGTTCGTGGAAAATGGGATTAAAGTACAAATTTATTTACTTCATTGCAAAACAATGTAAAACCCATGTGTAGTTTGTTTCATAATACACATATTCTGGGGACATTTTCAAGATCCCTTATATAGGAATAGAGTGGGAAAAGATTAAGACCCTGTTACATTCCAGACACTGTCCTGGTCTTTCAGTTACAGCGTCTCATGTAAGAGCCCAACAATTTTGGAACACTCTTAAGCATCCCCATTGTACCAAAGGGCACAGTGAGGAGGAAGGAGTAAAGGGAGGGGGCCAGTAGATGGCACAGCAGTTATCACTGGACTCTCACATGGCCGACTGTGGTTTGAGTCCTGGACCTGGTGGCTTGAAAATCAAGCAAGGTGCCTTTGCATGCCGAAGATTTCAGGAGGAGGATGGAGGATAAGGGGTTGTGGCATGGCCATCCCCGCTGAGGGGTGATTTCTCACTTTCCCTCTCACTGCCTCCTTCTCTCTCTCTTTCTCTCTGGCAAGCACACCTGCCCTAAGGCAAATAATAATAATAATAATAATAATAATAATAATAATAATAACAAATAACAAAGAGTAAGGGGAGTAAGTAGAGAAAAGGAAAAAGAAGGGAAAGGAGAGACAAGCTTTTGGGGAGCACTCACAAGGTGCCAAGGGCTATCGGGAGCTTGCCTGGGTCACCTCAGTGTATCTTTGCAAGTGTTTCAGGTAGCTAGTTGCCTTGCTAGTTGCCTTGTCCAGGCTCTGCAGTAGGTCTTCTACACTGGCACAGTAGGGGATGCCCTCAGGCAGGAGCCTGGCTCCTCGGCTGCAGGTTGCACCACGCTGTGCCCTGAGATCAGAGTGGAAGAAAGTCACATGCAAGACGTAATTGAGTGCAGCGCTGAGGGCGAAATACAGTGGGAGGGAGGAGCAAGCAGAGGAGTGCCGGCTGGAGTAATCAGCTGTCAAGAGAGGGAGTAAAGGGCCATAGCGTGGAGGGCAAGATGATAGAGTTGGGGTTGAATCAAACTCAATCCGTCTTAGTGCTGGCGTCTGCCAGCTGGGAGGCTTCCCTGTACAATGGGGACAATACTTCCCATCTCATGGAATGGCTGGAAGGTAGAGATAATTCCTGACCCATGACATTTAGTAATAAAAAATAACATTACAAGACCAGCAGATGGTATTATGGTTACTTCACTAGGTTCCCATGTAGTCAACCACGGTTCAAATCCCAGACCCAGCAGCTTCAAACTCACACCAGGCATATGTGCACACATGCCCAAAATCCCGAAAGGAGAATGGAGAAGGGACTGTGGCGTGGCCATCTCCTCGGGGAGGGGGCGGTGATTTCTTGCTTTCTTTCTCTCTGTCTCTCTCTGGAGAGCACATGTGCCCTATAGCAAAACTCTCTCAAAATGATAATAATAATGACATTACATGGAGATCTTTTCAAAGTTCATAAAAAATATGTATTGTGAAAAAACTATGCATAGATTTCAATTTTTTTTTGCACCAGCATAAACTCAAATTTTGATTCCATTTTTCTATGAACTTTTTTGAGTCTCCCCTGTGTTATAATCTCATTCTTAGAGGATGGTTGATTTGGCAAGAAAACTCACACCAGGCACATGTGTGTTCATGCCCAAGATCCCAAGAGGACAATGGAGGAGAAGGGATTGCTGAGTGGCCATCCCCCCGGGGGGTGATTTCTCGCTTTCTGTCTCTCTGTCTCTCTCTGTCTTTCTGGCGAGCACACGCACCCTATAGCAAAAATCTCTCCCAAAAAAATAAATAAATAAACTTGTGCAGAAACTGTCATTTCACAAAACTTACACTTTGGAGTATGGTCAAGAAAACAAGTAAACAAATAAAACTCAATGTAAGAATTTCTTGGCTCCAAAAGGATGCCTTTGTCATGAGTTTGTCACTTCTCAGCAGGGGATTTCTTCATTTCTAAAGCACACACTCACAGGCAAATGTCTCTAATATATTAATTCTAAACTTTTTAATGAAGTTTTAAAAAATTTATTTTCTTGCATGAGAGAAAGATACAGAGAGGGAGGGTACCCCAACAGAGTTTTCATGCTATTATTCACCCCAGCCTCAGCCAGCCCCAGGCCATGAGCACACACATGCCCAGCACGGTCAGGGAGGTCTCTGGACACAAACCCAGCCTACAGTTCAACCTCACAGATGCCGCGTTACCACCGTGCCCCTGTCAGCCCATAATTCTTCATTGTTTTTAAAGAAAAGATGAGGAAAGGCAGTGTGAAGAAGAAGAGGTGAGAGCAACCCCCGGAACCAACCAAAGCCTGCGTGCTGCTGCACCCCCGCGTCCAGCACCTACTTCCCTCCGTCGTTGCCACCATGCCCAAGAGAAAGGCTGAAGGGGATGCTAAAGGAGATAAAGCCAAGGTGAAGGGCGAACCACAGAGAAGATCTTCAAGGTTGTCTGCGAAACCTGCTCCTCCAAAGCCAGAGCCCAAGCCTAAAAAGGCCCCTGCAAAGAAGGGAGAGAAGGTACCCAAAGGGAAAAAGGGAAAAGCTGATGCTGGCAAGGATGGGAACAACCCTGCAGAAAACGGAGATGCCAACACAGACCAGGCACAGAAAGCCGAAGGTGCTGGAGATGCCAAGTGAAGTGTGTGCATTTCTGATAACTGTGTACTTCTGGTGACTGCACAGTTTGAAATACTACTTTTTAACAAGTTTTATAAAAATGCAGAATTTTGTTTTTTAAAAAAAAGATGAGGAAAATTATACTCTAGTATAATTGTAGTCTCTTTGAGTTTATTTTCTAAATCTTTTTTTCCCTTACAATAAATATATCCCATGTTAATTGTGAAGGAAAAAAATAAAAGTACTTGTGATATCACTATAGCAGATAACAGATAATCATTCACATCTTATGGTAATTCCTTTTTATCTGCACATCACATGTAAACTTAGGGTCTTAACAAGCCTCCTCTTGGTTCAGGAACCTTTTCTTTGGTCTCATGCGCTGGGCCTGTTTATGGTGTTGCCCTCACTGCTGTACTCAATCATTTCCTGACTGCACTCTGTCTCATCTGTGAGCCCTCAAAGGAAACTCACCTTGTGGGCTGTGTTGGTCCTAAAGCTTTACCTGAGGTAGGAGTCAGTAAGACTGCCAGAAAGAAGAATGGACTCACCTGTGCTGGGTAATTTTGTGTGTCAACTTGCCCACGCTATGGGGTACAGATGTTTGACCACCAGTCTGGACATCCCTATGAAAGTCATTTTCAAGATATAATTAACATTAAATGGGTAGACTTTGAATTAAGTAGATACCCTTCCACAGTGTGGGTGCACCTCATCCAATCAATGGAAGGCCTTAAGAGAAGAAAAGACTGAGGTCCCTTGAGGAAGAGGGAATTCTGCCCCAAATTTTCTTCGTACTCAAGACTGAATCATGAACTCTTCCTGAGTTTCCAGCCTGCCCTGCAGATTTCAGACTTACTGGTGCAGACTGCACAAGCCGACTCTTTAAAATAAATCTCTTTATGGATATGTCCACGCCTGCATCTTATCAGTTCTGTTTCTCTGGAGGGCCTCAACACACCACACTTCAGAAAAATGTCCTTTGGTCAGTGTCCACCACCCTCAGTCCCTCTTCTGGCTGGGCCTTGTACCCCTGTGATTCCTTCTTCCTTCTCTCATTACTATCACAGCTCCCAAGCTGCCTTTCGGCAAGGCAATGTTTGGACCTCCACTTTCTCTCCCACCCAGGTCCCTCTTAAAGAACTCTTTCTTCAGCCAGTGACTATATGAAGGGTCTTCAAAATGTTCATTAAAAATGCATACTATGAAAAAAGTATGCATCGATTTCAAAATTTGCACCAAAATAAACTGACTTTTTTTTTTTTTTTTGCCTTAGGGTGCATGCACTTTCCAGAGAGAGAGAGAAAGACAGATATAGTGAGAGGGAAAGTGAGACATCACTCTTCATGGGGGATGGCCACACCACAATCCCTTCTCTTCCATTCTCCTCTGGGGATCTTGGCACACACATGCATGTGTCCAGCATGATTTTCAAGCCACTGGGTCCAAGACATAAACCATGGTTGGCCACGTGGGAGACCAGCAATGTAACCATTATGACATCTGCTGATCCCTAAACTCATACTTTAATTCCACTTTTCTATGAACTTTCTGAAGTCTCTGCATATATTGGCTTGGTTCCACTTGAACTGACTGATTTAGTATATTGGTCCTGCAGAAATGGCAGCTCATTTGGGCATGAAGTGAATTGTATGGGGGTGGGACTGGGGCCAAAGATACAAAGATAAGTCAAAGGGTGGGGGTTCCACCCTGAAATGTCTGAATAATTAAGAACAGTCGCAAATTGGGAAGAGCAAGTGCACATACGCCTGTAACGAGGGAGATGGGTATGGGGCAAGAGAGAGAGCAGTAGGGACAGAAAAGGTTTTGTGCAAAGGCAAGACCATGAAAAGAGAGAGGGATATTTGGAGCATTTTGAAAAACACAGAACAGGGAACCAGCAGTTAGCATAATGGCTATGTCACTGGACTCCCACGTAGTCGACCGCGGTTCGTGTCCCGGACCCGGTGGCTTAAAACTCACGCCGGGCGCGTGTGCGTGCGTGCCCAAGATCCCAAGAGGAGAATGGAGGAGAAGGGATTGCGGTGTGACCATCCCCCCGGGGGGTGATTTCTCGCTTTCTGTCTCTATGTCTCTCTCTGTCTGTCTGGCGAGCGCACGCGCCCTACAGTGAAAATCTCTCCAAAAAAAAAAAAAAAAGAAAAGAAAAAAAAAAACACAGAACAGCTGGGAAACTCTGAATGGACAGGACTGAGGCTTAAATGGGGGTAATCAGAAGCAAGGATGGATTCCCAGATCTAGAGCCTCATCCCCGACATTCCAACTCCTTTCTTGAGACCATCCTCTCCATACTCCTCTGTCAGTGCTGCCAACATCGCTCACTTCACAATCAGCTTATTTTGGGAGCAGCAGTTAGCATATATGGACTCCCATGTAGCCAGCTGCAGCTCCAACAGAAAAGACCTATATTGGCATCATGGCCCAGGACCCAGTCTTCTCTGGGACGAGGGCTTTCCAACATCAGTTCTGGGCCTGCAGAGCAGGAGCAAAACACTGTACTCTGTATCTCACTGAGGACGCCTGTGACCTGTGGCTAGGTAGGGGGAGGGGCCTCCATATTTAACAGTCTCTTTCCTGGGACCAGCAGTTAGCATAATGGCTATGTCACTGGACTCCCATGTAGTCGACCTTCTTGGGTTGTTCGAGTCCCGGTCCCGGTGGCTTAAACTCATGCCAGGCGCTTGTGCGTGCGTGCCCAAGATCCCGAGAGGAGAACAGAGGAGAAGGGATTGCGGCGTGGCCATCCCCCCAGGGGATGATTTCTCGCTTTCTGTCTCTCTGTCTCTCTCTGTCTGTCTGGCGCGCGCACGCGCCCTATAACAAAAACAGCCCCTTTCCTATCATAGCATGTGTCACATCTCCCTGTTAGAGTCTTTTTTTAGGCATTTTTTTTTAATTTCAAGAAAAACAGTTTTCATGGGGTTTTTTCCTGAAACATTTTTTAAAATTAACTAATTTATATTCGTACCCTAAGCATCATCACAGCATACAAAATGTGATTTCCTATCCAGAATATACTGCATAGTGGCTTAATCATGCATGTTATTATCAATAATTTTCCATTTCTAGTTTCATATATATATATTTACCCCTATTTCTGACCCTCTCTCTGTCTTTTCCCACCCTCTTCCCACACTATCTCTGGTGTCTACAGTTGTCTTCCATTCCTTCCTCCCCCTCTCCTATTTTATTGATTGCACAATTTCTTAAATAATCTACTCTCAATAGCAAGTTCCACTGGTAACTTCAAGAAAATCAGTTTTAACTTTAATACATCAAAGAAATGTTAAGGAACTTTGCTTAAAACTTAAAGCCAGGAAACAGGTTAGGATTCTGTCCAAATAGTAGATACATGAACCTATCAACAGCTCAAGACAGGACAAAAAAAATCTTTAAAACTAGACAACAAAGCCTAGAAGAAAAGCAGAAATATTTTAGTCAAAAATCATAAAATGTTATTTTGCCAGTTCAGTCTCATATACTTAATCTATCTTCTGTTGTGGTTTCATCTTCCCAATTAAATTCTGGGATATAATACCCAACTCTAGACTTGTCTTCACAATTAAGTTGCCCATTTTCTTAGTTTTTGAACTCTTATTTCTGTGTGTCTACATTTAATTTTCCTGACAGCACTCCCTTGAGAACTTCTGGGAGATCTGTTCTGCTGCTGGTAAATTTTTTCAGGTTTTGTTTATCTGAGAATGTTCTTGTCTTTTCTTCCCATATGAAGAATAATCTTGCCAGGCACAGTATTCTTGCTTTTCCCTTAACACTTCAAATATATTTTCCCATTCTTACCTTGCTTGCATTGTTTCCGATGAGAGGTCTGCTGTTAGCCTGATGGGATATCCTTTGTAGGTAACTTGCCATTTTTCTTTTGCCAATCTATCTTGTCTTTGTCTGTTGTGTTGGTCAGTCTGGTTATAATGTGTCTTGGAGAAGATCTTTTTGGGTTGATTCTATTTGGGGTCCATTTTATTGGGATGGTCACGCCGCAATCCCTTCTCCTCCATTCTCCTCTCGGGATCTTGGGCACGCACGCACACGTGCCCGGCGTGAGTTTTAAGCCACCGGGTCCGGGACACGAACCGCAGTCGACTACGTGGGAGTCCAGCGACATAGCCATTACGCTAACTGCTGGTTCCCTCTTGCCAATCTTAGCATCTTTGTCTGTGGTTTTGGTCAATCTGGCTATAATGTGTCTTAGAGAAGATCTTCTTGGGTTGATTCTATTTGGGGTCCTTTGTATTTCTTGGGACTGGATCTTTGAATGCCTCTCTAGGTTTGGAAAGTTTTCTTACAGGATTTCATGGAATAGATTACCAATGTCCTTATGAGTCTCTTTGCCTTCTGGGATACAAATATTCCGGATGTTTGAATGTTTGGTGGTACTAGTATTTCTCATGTATTATTCTCATTTTGGGGGGCCATTTTCTCAGTCTTCGTGGTGGATTTTTCTAGGCCAGCAGTTTTCTCTTTTACATCTGAGATTATATTTTCTGTATGATCTAATCAGCTTTTAATACTCTCATGGGAGATTTTGACTTCTTGTATTATAGCCTTTATCTCTAACGGGTTCATTTGATTCTTTTTTAAAGTATGTAATTCCTCTTTTAGGTCTTGCAAGAATTTCCTCACCTCCTGGAACTCATCAGCTCCTTTCTCCTTTCTCTTCTGCAGTTCATTGTCTCTATTCTCTTCCATCTCTGTTAGCTTCGCCATTATAAATATCATAAATTATTTATCAGACATTTCCATGATTTCCATTTAACTGTCTGTGGATGAAGAGGAGTTATTCTTTTCCCTGGGAGGAGAGGTACTTTCTTGCTTTCCCATATTTCTTGTGGTCCTGCAGCGATTTCTAGTCATCTGATGGATGGTGTGTTTCTTCCTTATTCTTGAAGTTCAATCTGAATGTTCAGGAGTTTGCAGAAAGAGGTGATCTGGAATCTCTTTGCCGTTCTGTTGTGATCCTTTGTGCAGCAGATTCAGTAGATATTGAGGAATATGTTAATCCTAATCGTATTTGGATGTTTGGCTATAGTTTCTTTAGATCTGTCTAGAAACACAGTAAATGGAGATTGAGGGGGTGCAGAGATAAGATAAAAGAAAAAGAAAAGGAAACAGAGAGAGAGAAAGAAAAAAAAACAAGAAACAGGAAAGAAAAAGAAAGAAAGAAAATTAAAAACAACTAAAAAAATTTTTTTAAAAAAAGCAAAAAATAGAAAACTGTGCTATGCACTAGCATGCACTAGTTCTCAGGAGCCATGAAGTTGTCTTCTTCCTGCCCCTTGCCTCTCCTGTGTGGGAGGGGGAGAGGGGTTATTAACAAGATAAAGGTAAAGGAGGGGCTGAAAGTTAGAGAAAAGACTTTACCTTAAAAAAATTTTAAAAGGAAAAATTACCAAAAAAAAAAATGAGAAGACAGAAGCAGAGAGAGACAGAGACAGAGGCAGAGGCAGAGACAGAGAGAAGGCTTGAGGGAGCTCCTACCACTCAAGTTTGTGGGCTGGAGGATTAATTATCAGTAGAAAATCTTCATTTCTCTTATTTCCCTGAAATCACTAGTTCTCAGAATCCATGAAGGTTTCTTCTTCTGAAGGCCTGCCCCTTGCCTCTCTACTGGAGACTGTGGGCTGGAAGCTGAATTATCAGTAGAAAATCTTCATTAATTTTTTTCCCTGAAATCACTAGTTCTCAGGAGCCATGAAGGTGTCTTTTTCTGAAGGCTTGCCCCTTGCCTCTCCTCCCTGCCTGTTAGATTCTAATTATCTTGAATTTCAGCACAACACTCCTTTCTTCCTCTCTAGCTTGTACTCTATAAAAGTGCAATGTACTTGACTGATGATAATGTATCTTGGAACTACTCTTTTCTTCATATTTTCACAGGCTCTTCTAATTATTTTCATCCACTCAACAAACATTTCTTGAATGTATTCATTCACTCAACAAACACTTGCTGAGCCCCAAAATACACCAAGCACAGCAGTAGGATTGTATAAGGATACAAAGAGCTGAGCAACACGGCCACAGTCCCACAAAAAGTAGAACTTGAGTGGGAAAGCAATGAATGAGCCAGGACCTGATTGCAAATGCTGAGTACTCTTATGAAAGAAACTGGTACTCTGGAGAAAAATGGCTGATGCTTTTTTTTTTCCTTAGAGAGATTTTGATTATGAGCATATGTGCTCACTGGAGAGACAGAAAGACAGAAAGCAAGAAATCATTCCCCCCGGGGGAAGGCCACACCACAGTCCCTACCCCTGTCAGGATTTTGGGCACACACCCAGCATGAGTTTTAAGCTGCTGGGTCCAGGACTCAAACCATGGTTGACTACGTGAGAGTCCAGCCACATAACCATTACACCATCTGCTGGTGCCAGAAATGGCTGATTCTAGGGTAAGGACCAGGAAATTGAGCCTGTAGTGCCAGAAATATTTAAAAATAAAAAATTAAAATAATTCAGGGACTGGCCAGCCAGTGGTGTGTGTGGTATTTAAGGCAGCAGAATCCCACATGGACAACTGAGCAGTTCAAGTCCTAAACATGGCAACTTGAAAAACACACTGGATGTGTGTGAGTGCGTGCCCAAAATTCTGAGAGGAGAATGGAGGAGAAGGTATTGTGGCATGGCCATCTGCTCCAAAGGAGCAGGGGTTGCTTTCTCACTATCTCTCTCTCTTTTTCCTCTCCTTTCTGATTCCTCTCTTTCTTCTCTCTCTCCAGCAAGTGTGCATGCCCTGTAACAAATTTTAAAAAGAATTAAAAACAACCTAGGAATTGGACAGTAATGTAGTGATAAAATGCAACCTGCAAGGCTGACCCACAGAAGGTTCCAGGTTTGTGTTGTCCAGAGATCCCTGCTGAGTACCCCAGGCATACATGAGCCCATAATCTGGGCTGGCTGAGGCTGGGGGTGGATCAAGACCCTATTGGGAATGCTGTCTCTCTCTCTTTCCATCCCTCTTTTACTCACTTATGGAAGACATTAACAGATAAATAAACAAAACCCCTCAAAACACAAGGATGGGTGTATATCAAAAGGGAAACAGGAACCAAATAAAGGAGTTCCAAATGGCCGAATCTGGAACAATTTGAAGAACAAAATAAAGGTGGTATTGGATTATAATCCAATGATAACAAGGTCCAAGAGCCATAGTGATATAAACAAATGATTGAATAGATGAACACATTGGGAGCAAGGAAAAATCTCACGTGCAGATTAAATAGGAAGCTTTCCTCCAGCAGGAAGGTGGAGCATCCCTGCCCACCTCTGAGGTGCAGAGGCACAGGGCAACCTCCTCCGGAACAGCAGTGTGAAGGAGGCTGAGGGAAGGAACCTGCAGGTACCCCCTTAGCCAGCTGTGCCACCTTAACCTCACCAGGACAAGTCACCTTAATCAGAGGATGTGCCTCTGATATGATGTGATGGAAATGGCACTTGACCTCTGTGATCTTCCTCTCAAAACACTTCACCCACGTCTAATCATGAGAAACGCATCAAATAATCCCCAACTGCGAGGCATTCTGCTAAATACAATATAGGATTTTTTTCTGAATGAGTAGACAAGCGTTAGGTTTTTTTATTTCAAAGAAGCACAGATTTTCCTCCCTTCTGGGCATTGAGGACCAAGTCAGTATAAAGCCAAGAGTTCCAGCACTGAGTTTCCAGGTTGGACAGCAAAAGCAGGGCTATCGAACTCGAGGTGCAGTTTGCAAAGGGAAAAGGAGAGAACCCTCTGTTCTGTATAAGGGCATGAGAGTCCACGCAGAAAACTTAGATTTTCAAAAAAGCCTTGCACCCAGAATCTCCAGATATTGCAGAGAGAGATCTATACTTCACACCTTTTGTGTTGATTGAATTTATGGCTTCAGAGATTGCCACCTCTCATGCAGAGAAGATATTAATCAAGTGAATTTCATGCCACCAATTACAAGCAGGGTACAAATGTCTCGTTTTCACGACGTTGTGATACTGTTAAGTGGATGGTTGGGTTGTAACCAGCTCCTCGATGCTTTTTCATGTTTGGCACACAAAGTCAAACAATCCAGATGTTTTTGTGCATCTTGCTAATTGAATGTCATTACATAAAGTGTTTTATTAAATAACTTCTCAGTTTTCAAATGAACATCTCATCGAGTCTATAAGTTCCCTATAGTCCACATTTAATTTCTGCTGTGGCAAGACCATCTGATGGGAAGTTAAAATTGAATGATGAGGTTAAGTGCTAAGAAACAAAGAGCAAAATAAAAAGCCAGCACCTGGGAGCTTAGATAGACCTGAACAGGAAAAGAGGTGTTTTTGCGAGGGTCAAGCTGATTCCCTCTTTGGACACCAGAGCAAATGTAACGCATTCTATGTGACTACATGGGTCCTGGAACAACTTCCAGTGGTCCAGAATATAAACACCAAGAGATAATATTTCTTGCAGGGAACCAGCAGTAGGAGCAAGAACATATAGGCTATAGGGGACGCAAAAGCTCTTTCCAGGATTATCTAGCATGCTAGTTCGGCTTTGCCAAGCAATACAGAAATACTTGTGGAGTACCTGCTATGTGCAAAACACCTTGCCTAGTGCTGTAGGAATGGGAAAAAAGAAGAAAGAAGAAAGAAAAGAAAAAGAAAGAAAGAGAAAGGAGAAGAAAGAAAGAAAAAGAGAGAAAAGAAAGAAGAAAAGTAGCTTAAATCATTTATTAAATCATTATAATCTCCAAAGAAGTTTATAAAATTTATTTTCTAGGTTCAATCACTGTACATCCCAATAGCTTGTAAAATTAATTTTCCCAGCATAAATACACTGCACACCAGTCTAGTTAAACATATCACGCATGTAATCATCAACAAAAAATCCTCCATATCTGTGTCTCTTAAATTTCTTTTCTCTCTAATTTTTCCCTTGATTCCCTCCCTTTCACCTTACTCCACCTTCACCCTCCTCCTCCTCCCTACCTGTCTCCATTCTCCATGCTTCTATATCCTCCAATCTTTCAGTTTCTGCCATAGAGTGTGGACATTCCATATATATTAAGTGGGGACATACAATGTCTCTCTTTCATAGTCTGGCTTGCTTCATTCAGCAGTAACTCTTCCATATTCATCAAATTACTATCGAATGCCAGAGTCTCATTGCTTTTTATTGCTGAATAGTATTCCATAGTGTATATGTTCCACACTTTTTCAATTCATTCATCTATTCATGGATATTTGGGTTGGTTCCAGATCTTAGCAATTATGAATAATGCAGCAATAAACATGGATATGCAAGCACTTTTCAAACTGCGCGTTTTCCTATCCTTTGGGTAGGTACCCAGCAGTGGAACTGCTGGATCATATGGTAGTTCTACTTTTAGATCTTTGAGGAATCTTCATATTGTTCTCTAACGTGGCTGTACTAATTTACATTCCTACCAACAGTGTAGGAGACGCACACACATGCGCCCAGCGTGAGTTTAAGCCACCAGGTCTGGGACTTGAACCGCGGTCAACTACGTGGGAGTCCAGCGACATAGCCATTACTCCAACTGCTGGTCCCGTATCATTGGTTTTTTTTTCGTTCATTTATTTATTTTTACATTTTTCCACAAACATTTACTTTATATAGCAAAAAATTTTAGCTCATACTCCATAATTCTTGACAGTTTACAAACAACTTTCAAAATTCCAAAATACTGAATTTTAAAGATAATGTTCAAAGTATGTCTTATAATTTTGTATAATTTTATGACTCTATAACAACAGAAGCAGTATGGTTTCAAATATATATATATATATATATATTTTAGAGTGCAGACACTCGATATATATTAAGTGGGGACATACAATGCCTCTCCTTCACTCAGCAGTAAGTCTTCCATATTCATCCACTTCCATTCAAAAGCCAGGGTTTTGTTGTTTTTTATGGATGAATAGTATTCCATTGCCCATATCATTGTTCATTTTCTTAATCTTAGCCATTCTGACTGATGGTATCTCATCATAGTTTTTGATTTGAATCTTCTTTATGATAAGGGTTGTTCAGCATTTTTTTCGTATGCTTTTTGGCTGTTCATATATTTTCCTCAGAGAATTGCCTGTTCAGCTCATTTGCCCATCTTTTAATTGAATTGATTATTATTGGGGGAGGGGAGTGATCTGCTTAAGTTCCCAGTATATTCTGGTTTCCAGTGCCCTATTTGAGGCATAGCTTGCAAATATAGTCTCCTATTCTGAGAGTTGCCAGTTCACTCTAATTATTGTTTCTTTTGCTGAGCATAAATTTTGTAACCTGATATAATCCCATTTGTCTAATTTTGGGATTATGGCCTGTGCTTTTTTAAGAAGACTTTACCTGCTCCAGTGTTTCCAAGAATTTCCCCTGCATTAATCCACCAGTAGTTTTATCTTTTGAGGTCTCAGGTTTAGATCTTTGATCCATATTGAGTTGATTTTTTTTTCTTTTGGAGATGTTTTTGCTATAGGGTGTGTGTGCTTGCCAGAAAGACAGAGAGACAGAAAGTGAGAAATCACCCCCCAGGGGGGATGGCCACGCCTCAATCCCTTCTCCTCCATTCTCCTCTCGGGATCTTGGGCACACAAACACACACACATTCGGCGTGTGTTTAAGCCAACCAGTCCAGGCCTTGAACCGTGGTGGACTGCATGGGAGTCCAGCAACATAGCCATTACACCAACTGCTGGTCCCATTGAGTTTATTTTTGCTAATGGTGAAAGAGATGGGTCCAATTTCATCTTTCTGTGGGGGGATACCCATTTTTTTCAGCACTATTTGCTAAAGAGATTTTCTTTTCCCCACTGGATTAACTGGTGCTCTTTCTCAAAAATCAGTTCGCTGTGTGTCTTGGGGGTTATTTCTGGGTTCTCTATTCTGTTCCATTGGTCTACATGCCTATCTTTGTGCCAATACCCTGCTGTTCTGATTATCACAGCTTTGTAATATATTTTGGGGTCAGGGAGTGAGATGCCGCCTACTCCACTCTTCTTGTGCAGTATTGCTTTGGCAATTTCGTCTCTTTTATACAATCTGCTAGAAATTTTAAATTATTTTACAGTACAAACAGCTGAGCCTGGCTGGGGTGTTTGTGTGGGGGAGGAGACTGGGAGGAGCAAGTGCAGACTGTGCAAGGAGAGAGAAACAGCCAACAATTTAAGGCACATGTCTCACCAAGGTCGTCCCTTGCTGTCTGATGAAAATGCCCGGAGAAGTTTCTGTGTCTCTCCGGCCTTGGGTTTGGGCCATTCCAGGGCCCACCCCAAAGTGTTCTTGTTCTACTCAGGGGCAATTCTCCTAGTACCTTTCTTTCTTCAAATAAAATATTTCTACAGTAGGACAAAGTCTCAGCCCAACTTCCACAACCTTAAAGAGACATCTGAAGACCCACCATTAATCCTATCCAAGAGAGAATGTGACCCAACAAACAGCTTGTGGGCTAGGTGAGGGCATTTAATTACCAGCCAATCTTGTGGACTAAGCAAGTCACACATCTCTCGTCTGACAAAGGACAGGTTTGAACCAGTAAAGCCGGGTCCACGAAAAGTTTCCAACGTCGCCACCCCACCAGCCCAGGCCCTACCCCCCAGCACCAGCCTCCCCAGCAGAGTCTTTCCATGGGGCCGGGTTCGAACGAGGCGGTTCCGCTCCCTAAAGGAGGCCTGGAAGGATGGAGAGAACTAATGAAAACAAGCCCTGGACCTCCTCTAAGTGGTTATTAATTAACGAAGCGCCTCTGGGCTGCTCTCGGAGCTGGCGGCTCGGGTACCCGGCGGGCTGCGAGCACCGCAGTGTCCAGACAGGAGGAGGACGTGTCCTGGCGGGAACACC
>NW_006159661.1:64502-64834 GCF_000334495.1 Tupaia belangeri chinensis
AGGCGACCCCCCCCGGGGGCCCCCGCGCGAATGGGGGCCCAGTGCAGCGGGCGGGCAGCGCCGTCCGGGCCCCTCCGGCCGAGGACCTTCCCCCAAGAGGCCCTCGCAGGTGAGGTCGGCGGCCTCGTCCCGCGTCGCCCCTGTCGGGCTCCAGAGGCCGAGTCCCGGTGACCGCCGCTCCAGAGGCCGAGTCCCGGTGACCGCCCCCAGGTGGGCCCTGTGGCAGGGTCGCGGTCAGGTGAGGCGGGCGTCCACCCGCACGTGGGATTGCCAGGCATCCTTAGCCGCCTCCCATCCACATCCTCTGGCGCCGGGGGGGCCCGGCCGCTTTT
>NW_006159661.1:67545-91339 GCF_000334495.1 Tupaia belangeri chinensis
GGCGGCGGGGCAGCGCCGTCCGGGCCCCTCCGGCCGAGGACCTTCCCCCAAGAGGCCCTCGCAGGTGAGGTCGGCGGCCTCGTCCCGCGTCGCCCCTGTCGGGCTCCAGAGGCCGAGTCCCGGTGACCGCCCCCAGGTGGGCCCTGTGACAGGGTCGCGGTCAGGTGAGGCGGGCGTCCACCCGCACGTGGGATTGCCAGGCATCCTTAGCCGCCTCCCATCCACATCCTCTGGCGCCGGGTGGGCCCGACAGCTTTGACCCGCCAGGAGGTGGGCGCGGGTGGCCAGTGCTGCCCCCTGCTCTGTGAGATCTAGGAGCGAGCGTGGACTGGTTTGGCTTTGGCCCCAGCGTGGTCCCCGTTTCACTCGTACAACAGGTTTCCTAGGAATGTCCCAATGTCCCAGCGTACAAGTGGCGGGCCGGGGTCCTATGCCCCTTGCCCCATTCTGTCCCTGTGTTTTGGATTTTCTTCACTTTGGGAGGTCATGGCTGTGTCCCACTTGGATTTGGGGAAAGAAATGTTTGGCCAAACCCTATGACCTGGGCCCCCGTGAGTAAGCCCAGGGAAAACTGACCAGTGTGGACGGTGGGATACGTGTACATCGGAAGAACTTGTGCAATGCAGGTGACAACAGTGTGGACAACAGTAATTAAGAGTAATTGGTGACACATCTTAGCTAAAAGGAGAAGGCACTGGAAGGTACTTCCTGTCTGGGGAGGAGGCTAAGTCCCAAGTGATCCCAAACACATTCTGTGTTTTGGTGACTGAGCCTGCCTCCCTTCCTGGGTAGGAGGACCTGGTGTGCCTGCAGCTATGGACATCTGGAGCCTTGAGGGATCTGAGCTGGCAGCGGGGACCCTGGCCAACGACCTCCTCCTAGGTGGAAGCTCACTGTTAAGTGCCTGATGGGATTTCACTGTGTCCTGTTGTTCTTTTCCCACAAGTAGACTTTGCCATAGAAGGATTTTCTTGCCCCAGTTCTAGCAGAATCTAACCAGTGTTCTAGAAGAAAATGTCCTGCCCCTTGCAGTTTCCTTAGAATTGCAGGATGCTGCTCAAAACCGCTCCCGTGGAGAGCTTTGTCTGCTGTTTGGATCGGGCAAAGTCTTTGGGAGTGCTGTTTGAACCCTGCCAAAGAAGGGAGGGTGGCTGTGAAGCCAGAACACCAAGGCTCTAGCCTGTCACATAAGTGGGGGTGTGAAGGGCTCCCCACTGCCAGCGCCACAGTGAGTAAGACCAGGAAGACACTGGGCGGTCCACCGGCTCCACTGGTTGTTACTTTAAAACTCATTCTGATACAGGTAATGATCACTTGATCATCTTTTTCTTACCTTTTCTCTTCTGAATTGTAAGAGTTAAGGAAAAGAACTACAGAAAGCCTGGCTTAACAATTTCAGTAGGGTGAAAGGAGATTCGCACACCATCACCACGCATCTTTGATTCAATCTGAGTATTCCAAGAGCTATTAGTTTGTCTTCGTTGAACTGTTGAATAAAAGAAAATTGAGGGAAAATAATTTTCAACTCAAGCTTCTTGGTCCACAAGAGTGTAATATTCTCCAGTGGCGACAGTATCTGTAGGCTGAAGTTTCCCTTTGACTTGCTTAATCCATGAGAATGGAACTTGATCTGCAGAGGGTCTTTTCTGCTTTTGTTCCCAAGGTCCTCTACATCTAATTGAATTAAATGTTTGGAAAGGACACAGGTTTGCCTGAACAAACAGGCACAGCTAACAAGACCCAGAGAAGGGATGTTGCGCGTAATTGAAATTAGTTTTTAACTGTCTAAATTCTTGAGTTAAAAACATGTGTAATTCAATAATTTGTGCATTTTTGTATTTAGACTCTATAAGAAAAGAAGTGTTTTATTGTTACTGAGTTGATTTGAAGACGTATAAGAATCCTAAACCTAGTGTTAGCACTGGTCATAACTTTGAAAGGACAGTGGCTGAAGTTTGGTGTCACTACACTTAAAAATCAATTATTGGATTGTCCCTCAGGTGGTGTGAGATTTCTAGAGATAAAAAAATGTAGATTCTTCTTTATGAAAGAAAGAGTTTGAAATTAGTTTTAAACTGCTGATTTGGAAGTGAAAGTGTACTCAATTTCTCAAACTCTCCCCACTCCTTTTTTTAATGCTTGGCAAGTAGGCTTAGGGTTTGGGATTAGGTATTATTACTATTATTTTGATATGGAAAAGGATCTACACTAAGGAGCATATTGGGGGTTTTTATGCATTTGGAGAATGGAGCCTCAGAAAACTGACAGTATCTGAACTTATTTATAACAGTTCTGGGATAAAGAAAAAATACCCACAAGTCCACTCAATAAGCAAGTGGGAGAGACATTAGAGAACATGGCAACAATGCCTATTTTTTCCCTCCACAGGTGGCATCATCGCTGATATCCAGAAAGGAAGATTTCTATCGCAGTGCTTGCAGGCGATCAAGGGGTGGAGGAGAAGGAAGTCTGACGCTCCTGAAGAGGTAGGTCCCTTGCCTTGTTTTTCTTCATGCCTTGCACACTGGGAGTCTTTGGAAATAAGGCTCAGGTTTGCTTGCTTTGCTTTGACGTTTTCTTTTTATCTATACAGACTCTTCAGCTATCCAAAGCTAATGTGCAAATTGTAAGGAGTGGATTCTGTTCTCAGATATAGCAAATATTTACCGAATGACTTTGAAAGGGTCATTCAAAAGAAAATAGAACTAGCTAGAAAAGGAATGATACTTGCCACCTTTTGGTATATGCTGATGGATTATACTGCAATTTTTAGAGCTTTCATTTTGGTTCTGTCATCAGCGAAACAAAAATGGCATTGTTAAATGAACTAGTTGTGATTAAATTCTTAAATAAGTTTTAAAGCAACCAAGAAATTACATCACTGTAATAGAATGCTAATAGTCCTAAATTATTTGAATTGTAAAAAGTGAAGAACAGTCTGTTCTCATAATAGGAAGAGACTTCATAAAGTTTGTGGAAAGTGGAATTAAAGTGTATTTTGATGCCAAAAAAAAAAAAAAAAAGAATTAAAATCCCTGCATAGGATTTTTAGAATAGTACTTTCCATGAACTTTTTAATGACCTTGCCTATTGTATTCCTCAGAGGTACTTATTTTTAGAGCTAAATATTTTGGATTGGTGCTTTCATATCAATAATAGGGCATGGGGAACAGCAGTTAGCATAATGGCTATGTCGCTGGACTCCCACGTAGTCGACCGTGGTTCACATCCCAGAACCAGTAGCTTAAAACTCACGTCGGTCGAATGGAGGAGAAGGGATTGCGGCATAGCCATCCACCCCGGAGGGTGATTTCTCGCATTCTGTCTCTCTGTCTCTCTCTGTCTGTCTTGCGAGCGCATTCGCCCTAAAGCAAAAACCTCTCAAAAAAAAAAAAAAAAAAAAAAAAGGGCATGGAATTGCTCACTGCCTTAAATAAACCAAATATCTTTTTGCATTTAAATATAGCCATATTCATGCAAGTTGAAGACTACAGAAGCTAAGCCTTATCTATTTTCTTAAAAGAGGCTAAAATGTGCCAGTGGAAATAGATTTCTTTGGTTTACAAAGATAGAGTTCATTTTTTTTCCTTTTTTATTGAAAAAGCTCCCCCTCCCCCATTGTCTCTGGAAGCATTAAAGGAAAGAGGTATTTTGTTTACTACAATTGCAAAAGGGTTCCAGTATATGCAGTTATTTTGGAAAGGAATTGAAAATAAGTGAAAAAGCGTATTCAGCCTCCAATCTCCTTAGCTGAAGCATTTATGAAAGATTAGCACCCTCGCCCCACCCCCAGGGGCTATGTGTTTTTACGAGAGTCTAAGGGTTGGAGCTATCCTCCTCCTGGGCTGCAGGTACCGTCCCTGACGGGTCAGGGCAGGAGAAGCAGGAGGAGCAAGTGGAGCCAAGTGTCTGTAAAACTTGCTGAATCTCCAGCCATCTGTCACCTCTATCCTTCCATGGCTCCTTTGTAGGGCATGAAGGGTCTTCTGGGGATAGTCCATAGCAATGTTTTGGGAACTTAGGGGCTTGGTAACCCCAAGATAGCCAATCACCATGGCCTGTCTCCTGACACTTGTGAGGTAAGCTGGCCCCTTATCCTCTTGGCCCTCAGAGCATGGCATGCAGGACAGAAAGCCAAGGCTTCCTTGGTAAGACTCTCAGGGATAACTTGGACTAGATCAAAGAACTCAAAGTGGTGCCTTCCCTGTTAGGAGACTAAGACTCAAATTCACTGAATGCCCTTTAGGACCAGGGTGAGTTACCAAGAGTGGAAACAGCCCATCCTTTGGGTTGTTTCTGCTGTTACAAATAACCGGGCCTTTGTCACTCATGTAGAGGATACTTTGAATCAGGTGATTTGTTTTAGCCTAATTATCTTCTGTAACCAGTAGGCAGAATGCACTCGTATTTGGGATTATTCTCATTTTTCTTAGTGATCCATGCACCTCATTTCTTTTTCTTCCTTTAAAGGAGCAGGTAAATTGTTGATTTCTATCACTGATGTGGACGAGCATCATGACATACATTATTTTCTGCTAAGTTTTACTACTTTGATAGAACAGTCTTCAGAGTTCAGAGACCCAGAAAAAATTAAAAGAGATAAATAAAACTACTTCCATGATCATCATCCCCATTTTTTAAGTGGGAAAAGCCAAAGGTGTCAAGGATCTTGCTTCTAGAAAGCTGGAACCAATATTCTTATGGGAAAATTGTGACCTCTTGACCCCTTCTGTGACATCACCCGCTCAGATTCATTCAAGCTGAGTAGTCCTTTGGCACCTTGATTCATTTGCTTCCTAGAAGGGCAAGTGATAGCTGTCCACAGGTGTGCCATTGTTCAGACAGGCTGCACGATAGCACAGGGTCTTCCTTCCTGTGGGCAAATTCGGATTCTATGGATTTTGAAGCATTTGAAAAGATGTAAATTTTTGTTTGATAAATCAAAAATATGGGAATTCATTGGTCAAATTTCAGTGGGAGACATTAACTAGAGAACCTGTTCATTTTATAAACAAATGGGACTGATCTGGAGGTGACTGTCTGTTGTAAAGTATGTTTAAGAATCAAGATGTATGTACTTCCTCTTCCCCACTGCTCTCATCCTGCAATGCTTCCATGGTAGGATAGCAACAGTTAGGGGAGAAAAAAACCTTATTACAGTACTTTTCATCAGGGCTTAAAAATTCATTTTATTATTCAAATTTTTTAAAATGAAAGATATGTTTACTATAGACATCAAATATCCCTTTAGACCATGGAATAAGTGATATATGAAAGTGAGGATTTAGCAAAGATGCTTGAATTATGGAACCTTGAAACTCCTGTTCCCACGTGAGCCCCTTTTATGATATCCCATGAGATGCTCACACAGCCTCTGATGAAATGTTTAGAGCGAAGAGACACTACAACTACAAAAGAAATAGGTGGCCTATTCCTTTTTCTCTTTTACTTCCATGAGCAAGACAGACAAGAAGAGAGAGGGAGATAGCACCCCCAATGGTGTCTCAATGCCATGATCTATCCCTGGCTTTAGCCAGCCTAGGATCATGGGTGTGCTTGTTGAACTCAGGAGAGTCTCCAGACAGGAACCTGCCACCCTCCCATGTGGGTCAGACTCACAGATCATTGCACCACCATCAAACCCCTCGACTTTCTTTTTAAATCAAAATCCTGTCTTTTTGTTAATGCTAAGCACTGGACCCAATTCTTAGTCCTAGATCAACACAATAATTGAATTCTTCTGCCACAAACACCAAGACTGCTGCCATGTGCCCCATAGTCTTCCTCAAGCTAAAGGTTGTTCCAGTGGGCCAATGCCTTTCTTGAAACTTGAAGCGAGCACAGCACTACAGATGCAGCCTGTCTGGGAGCCTGGGTCTCCATTCTCTCCAAAAGGCCTAAACCTGAGTTTCAACCTTGTGGTATAGAACTGAGATCCTGCTTGTAAGCATATTCCTTATAAGGACTTCTGATAATCTTTAAGTATAATATTAGGTCCTAGTTTGTACACATATACTTTCTCATATTTTGAAAATCAGAATATCTGTCTTTCTCCAAACATTGCATCCCTCTTTTGTGCTGAATAATAATATTCTGATCTCGGGACCAGCAGTTAGCATAATGGCTATGTCGCTGGACTCCCGCATAGTCGACTGTGGTTCAAGTCCCGGACCCGGTGGCTTAAACTCACGCAGGGCACGTGTGCGTACGTGCCCAAGATCCCAAGAGGAGAATGAAGGAGAAGGGATTGCAGCATGACCATCCCCCCTGGGGAGTGATTTCTCGCTTTCTGTCTCTCTGTCTCTCTCTCTGGCGAGTGCATGCGCCCTATAGTAAAAACCTCTCTAAAAAGAAAAAAAATAATAATATTCTGATCTCCTGTAGAAAATCTCAAAAAATTTAAAGTTGAGAGGCAGGTGACATAGTGGTTAAGGTTCTGGACTCTCACATGGTTGATCATGGTTCAAGTCCCAGACTCAGTGGCTTGAAATTTACACCAGGCATATATGCCCAAAATCCCGAGAGGAGAATAGAAGAGAAGGGATGTGGCATGGCCATCTCCCCTGGTGGGGTGATTTCTCACTTTCTGTCTCTCTGTCTCGCCAGTAAGTGTATGTGCCCTATAGCAAAATTCTCCAAAAAAATTAAAAGTAGATTTACCATATAAACCATCAATCCTACCTCCAGATATATAGCCAAAGAATTGAAAACAGAATCTCAAACATTGGTGCACTTAACATTTGTAGCAGCACTAATCATGGTAGCCAAAAGATGGAAGTAACAAAATTGTTCATTGACAGATGGATAAGCAAAATGTGGTCTATCCATACAATGGAATGTTATTCAGCCCTAAAAAGTAAAGAAATTCTGGGCTAGTCTATGGTGTGATGGTTAAGGCAGCTGGATCCTACGTGGTCAACTGTGCAGTTTGAGTCCCAAACCTGGTGGCTTAAGAAGCATGCCAGGTATGTGTGTGTGCCCAAAATCCCAAAAGGAGGGAGAAATGGGGAACAGATTATGGTGTGACCATTCCTCATGTGGGTGGGAGTGTTTTTATTATTTTCCCTCTCTGTCTCTTCAGCAAGTGCACTCACCCTCTTGACAATTGTTTGTTTTAAAAAATAAAGAACTTAAAAAAAATAATAAAAAAAAGAACTTTAAATAAATAAATAATTTTTTGCCCTTGCTACAACCTGGATAAAACTTGATGACATGCTAAGTGAATTAAGCCAATCACAAAAGTCACAAGTACTGTATAATTCCACTTTGACTTCAGTAGTCAAAGTCATAGACACTGAGGTAGAATGGTGGCTGCTGAGGGTTGGAGGCAGAGGAGAATCCTGGGGAGTTAGTGTTTCATACACTTTCACTTTGGGAAGATGAAAGGGTTCTGGATCTGTTTCACAGCAATGTAAATACATTTAACATTTGTAAACTATACACTTAAAAATGGGTTAAGTGGTAACTTTGATATTTTGTATATTTTATCACAATTTAAAAATTAGAATACTTTAACAATGAAAAAGACAAGGAAGCTTATAGAACATGAAAAAAAATTCGTTCCCATCTGCCATTATTTGATATCTTCTGGTAGATTATTCTAAAGGAAAGAATACGCAATCTGTGAAATCCTGTGTTCTACTTTTAGTTACCCTGTCTTCATTGCCTTCACCAGTAAGTACAAGTGTAGGGGCTGGTATGCACCCACCCCCCCTCTCTCCATCTTCTTCCCTTTAAGTGTCATGTGCTCCCACCTTACAGAGTTGTGATCTGGCACCTTCCCCACTTCCATTCCAGGACAGGAATGTGTCTCTCTCTTGAAGCACACTCTGGTGCCTCCTGTCCCAACTGCCCACACACTCCCCATGTGCTCAGCTTCACCACCCGCCCCCCATTGCATGCCTACTCCTGCCGGACTCAGAACTGTGCCTGGGGATTTAGAGCTGAAGTAGCCAACATCTACATACAGTAGACGCTCAACAAATGCTGATGGACGGCTTGGGAACTGTTATCTAGTTGGCTTTGTCAATGAGGTGAAAGAGAGCCTTCCTATAATTGGGTTCTGCATGCCTTAGCAAAAGGCCACGTCACAGGGACAGATCTGAACCATGATGTGGCAATTTCTAGCTATGCCCCTGCTTGCACTATCCTACTCCTCCCCCTTCCATGGCATGTGCCTCCACTTACGCTGCCTGGTTCAGACGAGGGAGGAATCAGTACACAAGTATCAGATGGACATGAAGGCCAAAAAATGAGTTTCTCAGTTAAGTCTACACAAGATCTGGCTTCAAGCACAGGCTATCACCCTATTCCAAAGTCAGCACTCCTGGGAGAAGTGAGGCTGCCTCCATTTACCCCACTGCTTTGAAGAGCAGCTAATGTCACACAGAGGAGCGGGCCTGTAGACAGGAGTGCAAGACCTAGAGAGTTGGCCTGAAAGGGAAATGCCAAATGACCTCCTAAACCCTCACCCTTCAGAGATAAGAAAGCCTTTCTAGGACTGGTCCACTGAGGAACTTTGGTGACTCACTCATCCCCTAAAGAATTGCCCTAGTGCATTCTTCTAAGAAGAGGATCTTTCGCTTTCTGAAGATTCTCAAAGGTCCAGGATTTATCTTTTTCTACTTCTTCTTCTCCTCTTTCTTCTTCTCTTCTTCTTCATCTTTTCTCTTCTTTGCCTTCTTCCTCTTCTTCTTCTCCTCTTTCTTCTTCTCTTCTTCGTCTTTTCTCTTCTTCGCCTTCTTCCTCTTCTTCCTCTCCTTCCTTTTTTTCTTTTCCTTTTCTCCTTCTTTTTCTTAAAAGATCATTTTTCAGTGTTCTGTGGCAAGTGTAGGATAAGAAAGCAGATGTTCAAGGCCCAACTGTGTGGCACAGGTGGTAGACATGACTGGAACCATCAAAAGGCCTGAAGTTCAGACCCCAGGTTGGTCTGAACTTGCTGGGCGTGCCATGATCCTGACTGGCTGGAAGGCGTCAGGGAAGATCACAGCATGGCGATGCTCTGTCAGGGAGCCTAGTCTCTTCTTACCTCTCTCTCTCAAGAAATAAATAAAAATTGTTTTAATATTTTCTAAAAATAAAAGAAACAGGTGTTTCTGCTCTAGCAAAAGTTTCTGTAGATGTAAAGAAGTCCTTTTTCTCTCAGGATGCTAAATCAGCATCTTAACAAGGAGTAAAATTCGGGGCTGCAATAGCAAAAGTTGCCCTTTGTCCCTGGGCCCTGGAGTGAATAGGATCGGCTCATGAGGAAAAGCCAACTCTATCCTGGCTACATTGGAGAACAAGGGAGCAATTTTTATAAAAGCTTGTGATTCTGTTTTGAAGAGTCAGGTTGACAATAGCAGATTTTCTAAAAACCTATGATTACAACAAATGATGCCATACTCTTCAAGCTATAATAAATATCACATAAAGAAGTTAATAAGTATTTGGATTCTTTTTTTCTCTTCTAGTTTGCTGAGTAAACCAGATTATGTCATTCTAATGAATGATTTTTTTATCTCCCAGATTAGCCATTTAATTAATTCAATCTGCTGTGGAATCTCTGTGAGCCCTTGGGTAAAACAAAAACTGTTGTAACATGTATTTACATAGTGACTAAAAGGGATCTTGAAAATAGATTTGTTTGCCTGTGTTCCTGGAGTGATAGTAAGCAGCCACCTAATATATGAGAGGGCTTCCAAAGGTCCATGGAGGGGCCAGCCTGTGCCCTGGTGGTTAAGAGAGCTGGATCTCACACAGCTTGAGCATCTTGAAAAACACACCAGGCCCATGTATGTGTATTCAAAATCCCGACAGGCTGGAAATATGGAGAAGAGATGGTGGCATGACCATTCCCCATGGGCGGGGGGACTTTCTCTTCCCTCTCCCTTGTGTTTCTTTCTGGCCAGCACATGTGCCCTCTGGACAATTTTTAAAAAGAAAAAGTTCATGGAAAGTGTATATTAGGGGAAAACTGTGCATGGATTTCAGAATTTTTTGCACCAAAATAGATCCATAGTTTAATTTCATTCTCCATAATTTCAAAGTCCTCTTGTACAATCTGAACTCAGTTGAATCAAAATGATCTTAACTTTCCCTTCACCACCCCTCCCCCCAGTTAGTTCTAGTTAAAGATATTAGAATGCTTTAGAGCGGATAGAATTTGTTTGTTTTGTTTTTGTTTTGTTTTGTTTTGTTTTTATCAGAAAGTCTCCTACTAGCAGACAAGGGGACAGAAATGACAAAATATCACAACTCCCTTTCAGAGAAATTTGCTGGAGTCTGTTACATCACTGTCCTGCGTTATTGGTTCAAAGGTACTTTCTGCTAATTACCTTTCACTCGTGTTTGCCTGTTTAGGATTAAGCCCGCAAGATGGACTGGGGGACCCTGCACACATTCATCGGGGGAGTGAACAAACACTCCACCAGCATCGGGAAAGTGTGGATCACAGTCATTTTTATTTTCCGCGTCATGATCCTTGTGGTGGCTGCCCAGGAAGTGTGGGGCGATGAACAAGAAGACTTTGTCTGCAATACTCTGCAACCAGGATGCAAAAATGTATGCTATGACCACTTTTTCCCAGTGTCCCACATCCGACTGTGGGCTCTGCAGCTCATCTTTGTCTCCACCCCGGCGCTGCTGGTGGCCATGCATGTGGCCTACTACAGGCATGAAACTGCCCGAAAGTTCAGGCGAGGAGAGAAGAGGAATGAGTTCAAAGACGAAGAGGACATTAAAAAGCAGAAGGTTCGGATAGAGGGGTCGCTGTGGTGGACGTACACTAGCAGCATCTTCTTCCGAATCCTCTTCGAAGCCTCCTTTATGTACGTGTTCTACTTCCTTTACAATGGGTACCACCTGCCCTGGGTGCTGAAATGTGACATTGACCCCTGCCCCAATGTTGTCGACTGTTTTATTTCTAGACCCACCGAGAAAACCGTGTTTACCATTTTCATGATTTCTGCATCTGTGATCTGCATGCTGCTTAATGTGGCTGAGTTGTGCTACCTGCTGCTCAGAATTTGTTTCAGGAGATCAAAAAGAGCACAGGCACAAAGAAATCACCCCAACCATGCCCTCAAAGAGAGTAAGCAAAATGAAATGAATGAGCTGATTTCAGATAGCGGTCACAATGCCATCACAGGTTTTCCAAGTTAAACATTTCAAGGTAGGATATAGATGAGTCATAACAAAACATTTGTCTTCCCCGGAAGGCATGCCCACCTGAAAATCCCCTCTCTAGATTGAAGAGTTTGTCTTGACAAATTACTCTTAAGATAAGTAGACATTCGAGATAACTTTTGCAAAACACTTGCACCGTTCATCTGCAATGTAATCAGATATAAGGTTCAGCTCTAAAAACAGAAGCCTGGTTGACAACTGAACCTTGAAGTCACTTTAACATATTTGTTTCATGTGGACTGTCTGACACAGTGGGTATTTCCTGGCAATTTCTGTCACTGTTGTTGATAAAGAACATTTATCTAGAAATTGATACTTTTATTAGTAAAAGATATTTTTATAGGATTGAATGTTTTAGTTCTGACTTTGAATTTATACAAAATATTTTTTATAATGACTGATATTCCTTACCTGGAAAAACAGACAATGTTAGTTTTAGAATTGATAAGACAAGTATCTAAATTTTGAACTTACAAAGGGTCTGTCTTGTAAATATTGTTTTGTATTATCTATTGGCAAATTTATGAACTGTCATGATACTCTTAAGGTGGAAAGTGTTCATTGTACAACATATTTTTACTGCTTTCTGAATGTAGATGAAGCCATATGGAAGTGGGAAGCTTTTTAAAGCTAGTTTATTTGCCAATCATTGTGAACTACTGAAATTTGAATGTGATCACCTCAATAAAGCTCATCCCCATTGCTTAAACCTTCCTATGCATTCTTGGTTTCTGTTCCGTCTGAGCACCTCAACACCATCCCTGCTAGTATGATGAGTTGTCTGAGTCACTTTTGCAGGGATGGCCACCTGTTAGTGTGGTTGCTGGTCCCCAGGGCTCCAACATCTCTCATCCAAAAAGCAGAGGCTAAGGTTATCAGTCTCTCAAGTCCTCAGCTTGGAGTGGGGCAGACAGCTTATAGGACACAAGGCAAATATTGCTGGGGTCAGTTTAATTTTGACAGAGAGAAGGTTAGGGAGGTCTTAAGTAGTCAGTCCTTGGACAAAACTGGTCTCAAAAGTTTCATTACCTGAACCCTTCAATCCATGATGACTGAGCAAGAGCCCACAGTGTCAAGTCCATAGATGGGGAAAACTCCTCCTCCCCAGAAAGTTTCAGATTGCACCCAGGTGCGTTTAGTGTGGGTGTAGGTGAGTCAGGTACAGTCAGGTCACACTCAGGAGTAACACGCACAGGAACCAGCCTTTGTGTGAAGGGACATCATGAGCATGGGGCGGGGGCATGTCTAATGAAGAATGACAGAGGAGGGCTTGATGTGGCTGATTCCTAAGAAGCCTCTTTCAGAACCTCTTCCCAGAAGAACATATACTAATTCTCACTTTCTTCACAATCTGAAGCAAATCTCAGACATAGCCTTTTACTCATAAATATTTTAGGATCAATCTATAAAAACTACTGACTAACCTTTTGAAACAAAAATCACAATTCCATCATCACATGTGAAAAAAAAAAATTCAGCATTCATAATACCTCATACTCCTATGCTGTTCCTCTCTTTTTAAATATCTGTTCAAATGGATATCAAATGAAGCCCATAGGACCATAATGGTAAAATTCAACACTCTGCAAGGCTGACCCAGAAGCTTCCCAGTTGGCCCAGAGACCTCTCTGTGTACTCCAGGTACATGCTTGCCCATGATCCAGAGCTGGCAGAAGCTGTGTGGATTGTAGCGTTAAGACCATATTGCTGTCTTTCTGTTTCTTCATGTGTCTCTTGTTCATGGAAGAAAGAGAAAGAAAGAAAGAAGAAAGAAAGAAAGAAAGAAAGAAAGAAAGAAAGAAAGAAACTTAAAAAAAAAAAAAAGCCCATAAACAGAGGGAAATATCAGAGGCAGGTAATACAGCTTTGGCAACAATCTCAATCTCACAGAAAAAGGGATTTCCTTCTCACAGTCTCTCACCCTCAAGACTGCCACAGTTAGTCTCTCCTTTCCCTCATTCTCTTTTACTAGGCTTTATTGACATATAATGAGAATTCTATATATTTAATGTGTCCAGTTTGATGAGTTTGGACATATGCAAACACCCATGGTACTATTACACAATCAAAGTAATAACATATTCATCACCTCCCAAAGTTTCCTTGTGTTTTTTTGTTTGTTTATAACATTTGACATGAGGTCTACCTTTTTAACAATTTTTGAAATGCACAGTTCTATATTGTTAACTACATGCAAGGTGTTGTACAGCAGCTCTCCAGAACCTATTTAATCGGTATCACTGAATAACAATTGAAAACAATTCCCCACTTCCCCAAACCCCTCCCCCCACAGACCTGTCGTTTCCATTACTTCTCTGAGTTTGACTATTTTAGACTATTTTAAGTAGAATCAGGCAGGATATGTCCTACTGTGACTGATTAATTTCATTTAGTATAATGTCCTCCAGATTCATCTATATTATCTCAAATGCTAGGATGTCCTTTCTTTCTTAAGGCTGAGTAATATTTTATTGTATGTATATATAACATTTTTTTATTTACGTGTCTGTCAAAACGTAAATGCGATATCATTTCAAACTTGTTAGGGTAGTTATTACCAAAAAGCAAAACAAAACAAATGATAGGTGTTGGCGAGTGTATGGGGAAATTGGAATCTTTGTGTTCTGTTGGTGAGATGTAAAATAGTGCAGCCTCTGTGGAAAACAGTACAAAGATTCTTCAAATATTAAAAATAAGGGGCCAGTATGGGATATGGTAGTTAAGACACTGGGCTCCCACATGGCTGATGGCAGTTCAACTCCTGGACCGAGTAGCTCGAAAAACACACCAGGCACGTGTGTGTGTGTGTGTGTGTGTGTGTGTGTGTGTGTGCGTGCGCCCAGCATTCCAGGAAGAAAAGGAATTGTGGCATGGTCACCCCCCCCCCCCGAGGGTGATTTCTCACTATTCCTCTCACTAATCTCTCGCTGTCTCTGGCAAGCACACATGAACTATGGCAAAAACCTAAAAATAAATAAATAAATAAAAATAGAAACAACATATGCTTTAGCAATCACACTTCTGAGTATATATCCAAAAGAATTGAAATCGGGGTCTGAAGGGGTTATTTGCACATCCATATACACGGTAGCGTTATTCACAACCTTTTCTCTTTTGTTTTCAATCTCTCTCTTTTGTTCCTGTCTGCTCATTACCCTTTCCAGAAGTTCCTTCCCTCATGAGCTACAGCTGCATCTCTCCACAGCATCCCATCAAGATTCTGAGAATGGGGACCAGCAGTTAACATAATGGCCATGTCGCTGGACTCCCACGTAATCGACCGTGGTTCGCGTCCCGGACCCGGTGGCTTAAAACTCACACCGGGCGTGTGTGCGTATGTGCCCAAGATCCCGAGAGGAGAATGGAGGAGAAGGGATTGCAGCGTGACCATCCCCCCTGGGGGGTGATTTCTCGCTTTCTGTCTCTATATCTCTGTCTGTCTGGCGAGCGCATGCGCCCTATAGTGAAAACCTCTCCAAAAAAAAAGATTCTGAGAATGGTGGACACCCACTTTCTCTTTCTCTGTTCATTTTTCAGCACTGAATTTGGTCCCACCTCACCATTGAATCAAAGCTATTATCAGCACCAGTGACCTTCTGAACACCTTCTAGTGGTTTCTTCTCAGTTGTCAGCTCTCTATAATCTTTTTCTGGATTCTAAGATACTTCCCAACCTAACCTTGGGTCTTCTGTCCCACCTCCACCTCTTCTGTCTTCTGCACTGGCTTCTCTTCCTTTCTCTTTCCTGGGGGGAAGTTACCCCAAGAACTTTCTTTTTCTTACCCTATACTCTTCCCTGATAATCTCATCAATCTATGCAGTTACACTGCAAGATATTAGCCCCATTTTAGAGATGAGGACACTGAAAGTCAGGGATGTTATATAATGTGCCTAAGGTCACAGAACTGGTTAGTAGCAGAGCCAAGATTCATATCAGGTTAGTCTTACTGTCTCTCAAACCAGTGGCCTAATTACCACATTGCACTGCCCCGTGTATGCCCACCAGGTGTGATGTCTAGGGCTCAGAAACTCACATTCCCATCACCCAGCTCTACTCATGGCTATTCATTCTTCTGGTCAACCTGCTTCTCCTCCACTCTGTATTACTCTGAAGCAAATCTCAGAAGTATTATTTCATTTTTAAATATTTCAGAATTGACCTGTTAAGAATGGAGGCTAATCAAAACAAAAATAACACTACCATCACACTAAGAATTTCAATTAATGTTCATAATTTCCCAATTGTTCTATAAATGTCCCTTTCTTTTTTTAATTAAACTTGTTGGAAATAATTGTAGATTCATATGAAGGTATAAGAAATAGCAGAGAGATTCCACGTGTTCTTTGCACAGTTTCTCCAATTCCAATATCTTGCAAAACTATAGTACAAGATCCCAAGCAGGGACTGGTCCTATAGCCTAGTGGATGAGGGAACCAGGTCCCACATGGTTGACCTGGCCTGATGGTGCAAAAATGTGGCTTGGTGTGCATGCATACCCAAAATCCCAACAGGATAGGCAAGGGATTGCAGTGTTAGGGGTTCTCTCTCTCTCTCTCTCTCTCTCTCTCTCTCTCTTTCTTCCTCTCTCTTTCTCTGGCAAGTACACATGTGTTCTGGAATTAAAAAAGAAAAAAAAATCACAACCAGGATACTGACGTGGATATAGCCAAGAAACAGAACATTCCATCACCATGAGGGTCCCTCATGTTGGCCTTTCATAACTGCACCCAATCCTTTCCAAACCGCCCACCACATCTCCTTCTTAACTCCGGACAACCACCAATCTGCTCAGCATTTCAGCATTTCTATAGTATTGTTATTTGAAGAATGTTATATGAAAGGAAACATACAGCAGAGAACTTTTAGGATTGGGTATTTTTCCTCACTATAGTTCTCTTGAGATTTATTCGGGTCATTGCATGTATCAATAGTTTGCTCCTTTTTACCACTGAGTGATATTTCATGTCATATACAAGGGGACTTCAAGAAAATCATGGAAGATGGAATTAAAGTTTGAACTAAATGGCATGGTTCAAGTCCCAGATCCAAGAGCTTGAAATACATGCCAGGCACATGCGTGTGCAGGCCCAAAAATCCTGAAAGGAGTGAAAGGTTAGGGCATGACCATGACCATTCCCCATGGTGCTTTCTCCTCTCCCTTTTCTCCGTTTCTCTAGTTAGCACACACATCCTCTAGCAAAAAATAAATAAATAAACAATTTTTAAAACAGAGGAGGAAAAAATAAGAAAAGAAAAAATAAACAGTCACTGTTTTCCAAAGTAGCTGCTCCATTTTACATTCCCGCCAACAGTATACGAGCAATCCAGTTTTTCTTTTCTTATCAGCATTTGTTCTCATCATTATTTTTTACTGTAGCCATTCTGATAGGTGTGTTTAATTTATATTCCCAATTGCATTAGCCACAAACATCTTTTCATGGTTTATCTGCCACCTTTATGTTCTCTTCCCGTCTTTTGCCATTTTCTAAATTGACTTGTTCATCTTTCTACTATGGAGTTTTCAGAATTCTTTATATATTCTAGAAACTATTTAGGGATTGCAAATATTTTATTGCTCTGTATATTTCATACAAATTAAATACACCTCTGGACCAGCAGTTGGTGTAATGGACTCCCATATAGTTGACTGTGGTTAGAGTCCCGGATCTGCTGGCTTAAACTCACGCCTGAAGCATGTGCATGTGACCCAAGATCCCAAGAGGAGAATGGAGGAGAAGGGATTGTGGCATGGCCATCCCTCCTGAGGGGTGATTTCTTGCTTTCTGTCTCTCTGTCTCTCTCTCTCTCGTGAGCACACATGCCCTTTAGCAAAAACCTCTCAAAAAAAAAAAATTAAATACACCTCTTAGCTTTTCTTTTCATTTGCTTAAGATTTTTGCAGCAAAAGGTTTTCATTCTGATAAAGTACAATTTATCAATTTTATGAATTGTTTTCAGTGTCAAGTCTGAGAACTCTGCATAGTCCCAAATCTCAAGGATTTCCTCCTATCCCTTTTTTCTTTAAGTTTTATACTATATATTTAAGTGTGTGGTCTATGTTTTTGTTTTTTTTTTTTTCAAGAGGCTTTTTTTTTTAATTTTCTACAAGGCACATGTGCTTGCCCAAAAGACAGAGAGACAGAAAGTAAGAAATCACCCCCCTGGGGGGATGGCCACGTCACAATCCCTTCTCCTCCATTTTCCTCTCAGAATCTTGGGCACACAAGTACATGTGCCTGGCGTGAGTTTAAGCCACTAGGTCTGGGACTCGAACTGCTGTCGACTACATGGGAGTCCAGCAACATAGCCATTACGCCAACTGCTGGTCCGTATGTGTGTGGTCTATTTTCATATAAGGTAATTTTCATATAAGTTTGTATGAGTCTTTTTCTGGGCTCTCTTTTCTGACACATGGACTTTAGGGCCTACCCTTCCAGTACTTGTCTTGGTTATTGTAACTGTGTAAGAAATATTGAAATCTGCTACAGTGATTCTTTCCACTTTATACTTCTTTTTTGACCATTTTAGCCATTCCAGTTACTTTGTCTTTCTACTGTATATATGGATCGATTATACAAATTATTTTAGAGTAATCTTGTCTACATCTACAAACATTTTGCTGGGGTTTTTACAGAAATAGCATTAAGCCTGCTTTTTTTTTTTTTTTGGAGAAGTTTTTTTTGCTATAGGGCACATGTGCTCGCCAGACAGACAGAGAGAGACAGAGACACAGAAAGTGAGAAATCACCCCCTGGGGGGGTGGCCATGCTGCAATCCCTTCTCCTCCATTCTCCTCTCAGGATCTTGGGCACGCAAGCACACGCGCCCAGCGTGAGTTTAAGCCACCAGGTCCGGGACTTGAACCACAGTCGAATACATGGGAGTCCAGCGACATAGCCATTACGCTAACTGTTGGTCCCAAGCCTGCATTTCTATTTGGAGATAATTGATATCTTTATTATGTTGATCTTCCTGTCCAAAAATACAGTATGTCTATTTAGTTATATATTCTTCATTTCCTTTCATCAACATTGTGTAATTTTTAGCATGCAAGTCATAAAAGCCTTATGTTACATTTATATATTTCATTTTCTTTGAATGGTAGTAAATAGTATTGTATTTTAATTTCTATGTCCCTATGTTCATTGCTAACATAAAGAAATAAATTTTAATTTTGTTTGTTTATTTGTTTGCTTAGAAATGGTGCAGGGGAGGGGGGGACCAGCAGTTAGCGTAATGGCTATGTCGCTGGACTCCCATGTATTCAACCACGTTTCGAATCCCGGATCCGGTGGCTTAAACTCACATCGGGCACATGTGCAAGTGTGCCCAAGATCCCGATGGAGGAGAAGGGATTGCGGCGTGACCATCCTCCCTGGGGGATGATGTCTCTCTGTCTCTCTCTGTCTCTCTCTGTCTGTATGGCGAGCGCACGCACCCTATAGCGAAAACCTCTCCAAAAAAAAAAAAAAAAGAAGTGGTGCTGGGGGGGGCCAGCAGGTAGCCTGATGGTTAACAGGTGCTGGATTCCCACATGGCTGATTGTGGATTGAGTCCTGAAACTGGCGGCTTGATTTCTCACTTTTCCTTTCTCTCTTTCTGTGTGTGTGTTTGTGTGCCTGGTGAGTGTGTGTGCCAGTAGTAAATTAAAAATTATACAACAATAATAATAATGATAAATAAAATAATTTTTGAAAGAAGAAGAAATGATGAGGACAGAAATCCTTGTCATGTTCTCAATCTTAAAGGGAACTAAGTCTTACAGTATTAATAACTCTGTCTTTCACCATTAAGTAAACTGTCAGCTACTGGTTTTAGTAGATGCTCTTCATCAAGGTGAAAAAGTCACATCTACTTCTATTTTTCCAAGAGTTTTTGTTGAATTATTATTTAACTTTATTTATCATTATTATTATTTTTTAATTTGCTACAGGACATGTGTGCTCGCCAGAGAGAGACAAAATGAGAAAGCATACTGCCAGGTCCGGGACTCAAACCACAAGTTGGCCATGTAGGAGTTCAGTGCCTTAACTACCATGCCACCTGCTGACCTTTTCCAAGAGTTTTTATCATGAGTGAGTTTTGTCAGAAGAGCTTTTTGCAATAATAGATATGATTATGTCGTTTTTTTCTTTAGCCTGTTAATATAGTAAATTACACTGGTTTTCAAAATATCAAATTAGTCTTGCATCCCTGGAATGGATATAACTTTATCATAGTGTATAGTTCTCTTCAAATTTTAAAGACTAAAAGTGTTTAATTTGTTAATTAAAATATGTGTTAATAGTTTATCAGGAATTATTTTTAAACCTGAGAGAGACAGAAGAGGGGAAATCACCCCCTAGGAAGAACATCCATACTGCAATCCCTTCTCCCTCCCCTCAAGATTTTGGGTATGCCCACACGCACCATGATTCGTACCTGTGATTTTCAAGCCATTGGGTCCAGGACTTAAACTGCATTTGACCATGTGGGAGTTCAGCGGCTTAACCACTACACCACCTACTGATCCTTCAATTATCAAGAATTTTTATACCTATATTGGGACCATCAGGTGACATAATGGTTACATCACTGGACTCCCACATAGGAGACTACGGTTCAAGTCCCAGACCCAGTGGCTTGAAACTCACGCTGGGCACTGCCCAAAATTCCAAGAGGAAAATGGAGGAGAAGGGATTGCAGAGTGGCCATCTCCCCAGGGAGTGATTTCTTGCTTTCTTTCTCTATGTCTTTCTCTCAAGCACACACGCCCTATAGCAAAAATTTCTCTTAAAAAAAAAAAATTTGCATTTATGTTAATGTGGATGATCAGCCTGTCATTTCTTTTCTTTCTTTTCTTTTGGGGGAAGTGTCTTTGGTTTTGGTGTCAGGGTAACATTAGAGATCTACAAATGAATCAAGAAGTGTTTCCTCTTCTGGTTTTCTTTTTTTTTTTTTTTTTGGGGGGAGGTTTTTTCGCTATAGGGCGCGTGCACTCGCCAGACAGACAGAGAGAGACAGAGAGACAGAAAGCGAGAAATCACCCCCAGGGGGGATGGTCACGCTGCAATCCCTTCTCCTCCATTCTCCTCTCGGGATCTTGGGCATGCACGCACACGTGCCCGGCATGAGTTTTAAGCCACCGGGTCCGGAACGTGAACCGTGGTCAGCTACGTGGGAGTCCAGCGACATAGCCATTACGCTAAATGCTGGTTCCCCTCTTCTGGTTTTCTGGAAAAGATCATGAAGATTGGTGGTAATCCTTTATTTATTAAAATTCTCCAGTAAAACTATCTGTGCCTGGACATTGATTTTCTAAGAGATTTTTAATTACAAATTCAATTTCCTCAATAGTTAGAAGGCTATGCACATAATCTATTCTCTGTTTGGGTGAGCAGTAGCCATCTGTCTTTTTTGTGAAAATAGCCTGTGTATACTCATAGTACTCTCTCTTACTGCTTTGATGTCCCAAGGTCTGTAGTGACATACCTGTTTCACTCCTGATTATGGTCATTTGTCTCTTCTCTCCCCCCCACCCCCTTGTCAGTTTTACTAAAGGATCATCAAATTTATTGATCTTCGTAAAGAACCAGCTCTTGTATTTCATTAATTTCCTCTATTCTTTTCCTATTTTCAATGAAATTGATTTCTGCTCTCTAGTATTTCCTTCCTTCTGCCTGCTTTGAGTTGAGTTTGGTCTTCTTTTGCTAAGCTCTTGAAGTGAAAACTAAGATTATTTACTGCAGTCTTTTTCTCTTTCCTAATGTATGCATGCCATACTATACATTACTCCATCAGCAGCCCTTAGCTGTGTTAACAAATTATTTTTATTATCATTCAGTACAATACATTGACCTATGGGTGATTTAGAAGAATGTGTTAGTTTCTAAGTTTGGAGATCTTCCTATTATCTGTCTGATTTTTACTTTGAGTACTTCATGGTCGTAGGGTATAATACTATTTCAGTTCTCTAAAACATGTCGGACTTTGTTTTATGGTCCATGTATTGAGCATGTTTTCGTATTGTGGTGTTTTGACATCTGTGGCTTTCCTGACTTTGGGGAGGCTGTCTTCCCAAGGCCAGCTAACTATCCTCAAATCAACAGATTCCAAACCCAGACCTCTCCCACCTCATTTACCAGTCGTTCACAGAGCTCTCACATCCTAGGCTATCTGTCTGCCCTCATCAACCCAAGACTAGGTACCAGACAATTGAGGATAGCCCTGATGCCCTGGAGCCCACTGAAATGATTCAATCTAGCCAATTCTAAATCTACTAAACCTGTTTCCCTGCTTTGCCTTACCCTTCCCACAGATACCACAGGAAAGTGCTGGTCCCCATCTTCCTCTTATCCCCTCTGCCGCTGACTGAATCAGCCTTTCCCCACGTGGCCCTTCATGGCACACCGTGCCTTCCGCTTCCAGAGCTGAGTCAAAACCTCCTCCTCCATGACAGTCACATTCATGTCAACATAGCTCATCATACCCAACTAAAACAAATCCTGGGTAGCTTTTTAAATAGCCCAGAACGTCATCTGTCTTCATATATGTTCTTTGGGAACTTGAAAAAAATGTGCATTCTGGTGGTGTTGAGTGAAGTGCTCTGTAAATGTTAATTAGATCCTGTTGGTTGATGGTGTCGAGTTCTTTTCTGTCTTTGCTGGTTTTCTGTCTAGTTTTCCCAGCAGTTATTGAGAGTGGGTGTTGAAATGTTCCATTATAATTGTGGATATATCTATTTCTCCTTTGACTCTCTTACTTTTTGCTTCACATATTTTTCAGCTCTATCATTTGGCACATATATCTTAGGATTGCTAGATCTTCTTAGTGAATTGACACTTTTAGGATTATATGATGTCTCTGTCTCTGGTAACTTTTTTCCTCAGAAGTCTACTTTATCTGTTATTAATGTGGCTATTACTGTTTTCCTTTGATTAGCGTTTATATGATGTATCGTTTTTCAACCTTTTCCCTTTAACGCTAATCATTAAATTTGAAGTGAGGTTTTTTTCTTTTCTTTTTTTTTTTAGAGAGATTTTTGCTATAGGGTGCATTGCTATAGTGATGAGAGCCAGAGAGCCAGAATGTGAGAAATCACACCCTAGGGGAATGGCCACGCTGCAGTTCCTTCTCCATTCTCCTCTTGGTATTTTGGGCATACACACACACACACACACACACACACACACACACACCTAGCGTCTTAAGCTGCCCGGTCCAGGACTCAAACTGCAATCAACTACGTGGGAGTTCAGCGATGTAACCATTACTCCATCTGATGGTCCCTCTTTCTTTTTAGAGAGAAAGAGATTTTTGCTATAAGGTGTATGTGCTTCCCAGAGAGACAGAAAGTGAGAAATCACCCCCCAGGAGGGATGGCCACACCACATCCCTTCTCCTCCATTCTCCTCTCAGAATTTTGGGCACATAAGCACACACACCTGGCATGAATTTCAAGCCTGCAAGTCCAGGAGCTGAACTGCGGTTGACCATGTGGAGTCCAGTGACGTAAACGTTATGCCATCTGCTAAAATGAATTTCTTATAGACAACATATAGTTGGGTCATGTTTTTTAATCCATTCTGTACACTTATTTATTTTTTTGAAAGAATTATTTATTTAATTTCATTTATTCATTCATTTATTTTAATTTGACCAGAGAGAGACAAAGAGAGAGAGAGAGGGAAAGTGAGAGAGCAAACCACTAAGTCGGGAACTCGAACCGTGGTCGGCCATGTGGGAGTGTCCGGCACCCCAACCCGCACGCCACCCACTGGTCCCATTATTTTTTAATTTGTATATTTAGATCATTTACATTTAAAGTCATTGTTGATATTTTAAGGATTAAATTTGCCATTGTAATACTTATTTTCTTTTGTTATGTCTGTTTTCTTTTTCCTGTGCTGCTCTTAGAGTTTGCTTAAATGATTTTTAGAATTCCATTTTTATTTAGCTAGTGCTTTTGTGTGTACCTCTCTATAGCTTTTTTAGTAGCTGTCCTAGGTATTACATTATATAACTTATCACAGTCTACTAATGTCATCATTTGATCTGTCATATACATCCCTTTGCCATTTTCCATTTATAATTACATTAAATATTTTCTCTACATACATTTAAAACCACATCAGTCAGTTTTATCATTTTCTTTCAACTGTCAAACATTTAGAGAACACAAGAGGAGAAGGAAAGCTGAAAAACTCTTGTTTTTACCCATATATTTGCTTACCATATTTTCTTCCTTCTTTATATTCTAAGGTTCTTTCAACATTTTCTTTTCGTATAAAGAATTTCCTTTAGCCATTCTCTTATGATAGGTCTCCCTATCTTAGTTTTCTTTCATCTGAGAATGCCTTTACTACCACTTCATTCCTGAAGGGCATTTTTGCTGAGAAGAGAATTCTGTATTAACTTGAAAAGTATTGTTCTACTTCTTATTGGCCTCCATGATTTCAGATGAGAAATCTCTGTCGTTTGAATGATTTTTCCCTAAAGGTCAAGTGTTGTTGATGTGTCTTGGCATAATTTCTTTGGGTTTATCTTGTTTAGGGTTTACTTCTTAAATCTGTGGACTTAGATCTCTTGCAAAATTTGGAAAGTGTTAAGCCATTTCTTTTTAGTACTTTTTCAAATCCTTACCTCTTTC
>NW_006159661.1:91370-112355 GCF_000334495.1 Tupaia belangeri chinensis
CTTTCCCTTCAACTTCTAGGACTCTGAAGACACAAATGGACTTTTGTTATAGTAATATAGATCTCCGAAGCTCTGTTTTTTCAGTATGTATTCTCTCTGTTGTTTAGATTGTTTTCTTTCTTTCTTTTTTTTTTAATTTTGCCAGAAGACACATTTGCTCAACAGAGAGAAGTAGAGACAGAGAGAGGGAAAGTGAGAAAGCACACTCCCTCTGCAATAAGGAAATGATCACACTGCAATTCCTTCTCCTCCATTTCTCGTTCTCTTCAGGATTTTGGTCATGCACACACATGCATCCAGTGTGTTTCTCAAGATGCCAGATCCAGGACTTGAACTGCACAGGTGGCCATGTAGAATCCAGCCAACGTAATCACCACGCCACTGGCTGGCTCCAGATTGAATGCTTTCTCTGTTCAGTCCACTGATTCTTTCTCTCCATCCACTATTAACCTCACCCACCTTTTCCCCCTACTTTCAAAACCATTCTTTATTCTTTACACCCCAATGAAATATATTGGCAGGAAAAAAAGTGAACTGCTGCTTAATATATGCCACAAAGATGTCACTTCCATGTTTTAGAAGATGGCTTGAGCTCAAAAGATTGTCCATGGAAATGTAGAAATAAATTTCTTATGTCTTTCAGTCCCTTCTTTCCACTGAAAATCCTATGGATGAAACAAAATTAGGTAAAAGGAGAAAAGGTTTGTTCTTGCCCCCGTTCTACCACATCCTCCTCCCTGCCCACCTTTACTCATGCCTCCAGGATCAGATCTCCCTCTTCCCCTGCCCTGGTTATCAGAGCCACTCATGCTCTGGTTCTCTCCTGGTCTGGAAAATCCTCCAGACTCCTGCCCATAAACACCCATGCAACTGGGGTGATCCTGTCAGAATGAACTCTGCTGCTCATAGCTGCTGCTCTGTTGGCTATATTGACATGGAGCCTGGCTGTAGGATCCAGTTTTGGGGGAGTAACTAGTGGGAGGGCGCTGCCCATAACTGCTTTGTTGACCTTAGCCACTCTGCTGTCCATAGGTGCTCAGTCGCCCATAGATATTTTGCTGAGAGTAACTGCTCTGATCATAACTAGTCAGCTGTGGAGAGGAATAGCTGGTAGGAGGATAGGATGGAGGTGCTCTGACTGGCTGCTAGGGAGCTCCCAGGTACCTGAGGATAACTGTACTTACTCTGTCCATGTCCTAGGCTGGGCTGATTGTAACCCCCTGTGCTAGATTGAGATTGACTAGTCTCAGCAGGCTTGTTACCATCCTTGGTCTTGCAGGTATGGTGGCTGCAGACTGTTGGGTAAGCAGGCTGGGTGCCATATGCAGACTGAGCTGCACAGGGGGCCTGGCTGGTAGTGACTGTAGCAGCAGTGGTATCATAAACACCAGTGCCATACCCTTGAACAGGCTGGCTGTATGCCTGGGGGACAGTCGAAGTGTATAATCAGTAGGAGGCTGTCCATACGAAGTTGCATAGACGGTTTGCCCATAGGTTACAGTGAGCCTGGGTAGAGCTGACATCAGTGGGCTGTCCACAGGTTCTGTAGCTTCATTGCCCATAAGCCTCAAGGGACTGTGCATATCCTTGAGTGGACTGGGTAGTGTAGCCCTGCTGGGCTGCAGCTTGGCTATAAGAACTGTATTCTGGGGGTGCCATTTTCTCTCCTTTCTCCTCATTTTCTCAATGTCCATCTCCCTCTCACTTTTCCTCTCAGCCCACCCACTTTTAATTATTGTATTTTTCAGTTTCAGATATTCCATTTGTTTCTTCTTTATATCATCTATTTCTTTGCTGAGGCTTTCTAATTTTTCATGTGGTTCAAACACACTTGCTCATCAAGGCATTTTATCATGACTGCTTTAAAACCATTGTCGGATTTTTCTGACATCTCTGTCATTTTGGTATTAGTATCTATTAATTGTGTTTTACATTCAGGTGGAGAGCTCTTGGCTGTTGGTATGGACAAGGGATTTTCAATTGAAACATGGATATTTTGGGGTATTATGAGATTCTGGATCTCATCTAAACGCTCTAGCTTAACTGGCAATCTCCAGAGGAGAAAGGGTTGGCTGCTACCTCTTTATGGTCAGGTAAAGGTTGAAGTCTGGGTTTTCCACTTGGCCTCCATTGACACTTAAGGTGAGGTTCTTTGTTACTGCTGGGCAGGGTTGGGTGTTCCAGTTCCGTGTGATCCTCACTATCCCAACAATGGGGGGGGGGTCATCATCAATGGATAATGACCAAAGTCTTGACTCCCCACTAGGCCTCCTCTAACACAACCCAGGGGGGAGGAGGAGGTGTTCCCCATTACTGCCAAATGATGGGGAATAAAGTCCAGACTGCCCACACAGTCTCTACTGAGACCACAGAGCAGGGGGCCTTGTTACCAGCTGGGATGAAAGTCCAAGTTCTTACTTGGACTGCTCTGGCACCACCCCAGTAGGAGTGATGGGGTCCCTATTATAGCCTCACTGCGGTGGAAGACTAGGTTCCCCATGTGACCGTCACAGGAATGGATAGTGGTGGGGACATAATTTTTTGGGGGATATTTAGCTGAAGAAGAGTGGTTACTGGGACCAGCAGTTAGCGTAATGGCTATGTCGCTGGACTCCCATGGAGTTGACAGTGGTTCGCGGCCCGGACCCGGTGGCTTAAACTCACGCCAGGCGCGTGTGCATGCGTGCCCAAGATCCCGAGACGAGAATGGAGGAGAAGGGATTGTAGCGTGGCCATCCCCCCTGGGGGGTGATTTCTCACTTTCTGTCTCTATGTCTCTCTCTGGTGAGCACACGCGCCCTATAGCAAAAAATCTCTTCAAAAAAAAAAAAAAAAGAAGAGTGGTTACTGGGACCAGCAGTTAGCGTAATGGCTATGTCGCTGGACTCCCATGGAGTTGACAGTGGTTCGCGGCCCGGACCCGGTGGCTTAAACTCACGCCAGGCGCGTGTGCATGCGTGCCCAAGATCCCGAGACGAGAATGGAGGAGAAGGGATTGTAGCGTGGCCATCCCCCCTGGGGGGTGATTTCTCACTTTCTGTCTCTATGTCTCTCTCTGGTGAGCACACGCGCCCTATAGCAAAAAATCTCTTCAAAAAAAAAAAAAAAAGAAGAGTGGTTACTGGGACCAGCAGTTAGCGTAATGGCTATGTCGCTGGACTCCCATGGAGTTGACAGTGGTTCGCGGCCCGGACCCGGTGGCTTAAACTCACGCCAGGCGCGTGTGCATGCGTGCCCAAGATCCCGAGACGAGAATGGAGGAGAAGGGATTGTAGCGTGGCCATCCCCCCTGGGGGGTGATTTCTCACTTTCTGTCTCTATGTCTCTCTCTGGTGAGCACACGCGCCCTATAGAAAAAAATCTCTTAAAAAAAAAAAAAAAAAAGAAGAGTGGTTACTGTCTAAAATGTTTATGTCTTGCTAGGGGTTCCCCTTTACCAGTCTCTAACCAGAGACATAAGGCTTTTCTTAGGTTGTGTTTTAAGTTTGCCAGGGTTTGTCTGCACCTATGAGTGTTTTGGGTCACTGGCTTCCCAAACCCTCTGACTTCAGCATGAGTTGATCCATCATTGCCTCTTAGCACTCTTCATTCCTAACTTCCCAAAAGCACTTGCTATTTCTCAAGGGTCTTTCATCCTCACCCCTGTGTATTGCACAAGTTCCCTCCTGCCTGGAATGTCTTGCCTATCTACTCTGCCTCTCCTTCTAGACCAGTTCAAAGTCTTCATCCCAGAGATCCTTCCTGCCTCACTTCAGTGAGAACCAGATCTCCTCACTCTTCTCCCCAGGCTGTGAGGGTGTCTGTGCTGTCCTGAGTTCGCTTGGCTTCCCTGCTAGAGCAGGGGCTCCTGGACAGAAGAGCAATCTCATTCGCTTTGCCATGACCCCAACATGCTCTTTCCCATAGGGTGCACCAACAAATGTATAGCGAACTAACCAGGGTCCAGAATTCCAATCCTTCTCCGACTTTGTGGCTTGCTATTGGGAAGGAAGAAGGCTCCTTTGCTTCCTTACTGTAGGGAACCTGCAGTAGCTTTGCAAAGCCCTGGGAACAACTTCTCTAATTGCCAGAACTGCTGTTGCCATGGTTTCTCCCATCCAAGAGGAGGACTTAGGTGAATGCTGATTCAAGAATAAAGTAGGGCTGGCCAAGGTCTTTTCAGGTCATTTTAACAGAGAAAAAATTTGGTGAATTAACAGAATTCAGATGGCAGAGTGCAATGGGAAAAATTTACCAAGACAAAGAATTAAAATAACTGTGAAATTATGGCTAAGAGTCTTCTTAAAGATAATATGACAGACGGCAGAGACTCTATCATTAATCAGTCTCAGAAACTTGAAGGTACTTGTTAACCTAAACTGTTTCTAGGTATGATTTATTGGACAGACACTAAAAGAATTTATTTCTAACATTTTTCTAATGTAACTTAAAAATTTATGGATTCAGGATTAATGTGGTATTTGCAATTATGGTTAACACTGGGGTATAAGTAATTGTTTCTTTGCATACCATGTTACTGTTATTCATCTCTTATTAACCCAGAGATTAGTCTTCTATCCAAGACATATTAATGTGACCTAAGACAGTCTCCTCTGTTAATCATATCTATTCATCTTTTCAATATTTAGAAAAATAGGTGACCAGATGGCACAGCAGAAAAACACATCACTCTGCAGAACTGACCCAAATGGGAAGGTTCTGAGTCAATATCTGGACACCTCCCTGAGGATGCTGGACATGAGTATGCCCATGATTCAGGGCTGTTGACGCTGGAGTGGCCTGGGGAATTGGGACCCTGTTGGAGATGCTCTCTCGCTCTCTCTCTCTCTCTCTGTCTTTCTCTCTTACTCTTGCTCACTCACTCATGGAAGAAATAAATAAATAAACTTAAAAAAAATAAAAGAGAGAGGCCAGCAGGTAGCATGGTGGTTAAGGCACTGGACTCCCACATGGTCAACTACAATTCAAGTCCCAGACCTGGAGGTTTCCTCTCTCTCTCTCTCTCTCTCTCTCTCTCTCTCTCGCACATGCGCTATAGCAAATTTAAAAATAATAATAAATAAATAAATAAAATAAAACAATTATTTAAAAATAAATCAATAAAAGAGAAGGAATAACTCCAGAGGGGAATCAACTCTTTCTTGTTGAACTTCAGCTCTAAGAGAGACATAAGAATGTCTCCTTAGGTCTTCTGGATTCCATTCACAGAAAGATGTCCAACATTCATCAAGAAGTAATATTTAGGTTCAGCACCCACCAGAGAAATGCTCTTGGCTGAAAATGCACCCTTGTAATAACCTCTAACTTCTTACCAGATGCTTGGGATTTGAACTTTTATCATATTGTGTTCCCTCTGGTATGCCACAACTGTAACACAAACAGAAAACAGGCAGCTCTCAGAGCTGATGTTATGGGGTCGAGACCTTAACTTTCCCCTTAAGTACAATATTCAGTAGAGTTCTGTCTTAGTCGATTTAGGTTTTTATAACAGAATTCCATAGACTGAGTGGCTTATAAACAACAGAAATTTATTTCTCACCATTCTGGAGTCTGGGAAGTCCAGGATAAATATGGATTGGTGTCTGGTGAGGACTCACTGCTTGTTTTCTAGGTGGGGGCTTGTCACTGTGCACTCACATAGCAGGACAGGAAAGGAAGTTCTTTGGAATCTCTTTTGTGAGTGCTAATTTCATTCCGCCTGATAGTTAGCCAAAGACCCCACTCTTAATGCCAACATGTTGAGGGTGAGCATTTAACATGTGAATTTGGAGGGGCAAACACAAACATTCAGTCTATGACAAGTGTTAACTCCAGTTACAAGACCTTAAATACCAAATTATTATGGGCTGCACAGATCCTACTGGATCAGAATTTCCAGTCCCAAAGCCTAGAAATATTTCATTTAAAAAAAAAACATTTATTTATTAATTTTATTCATTGTTATTGTTATTATTATTATTCAATTTGACTGGAGCGAGAAAGTGAGAAAGCAAGCTGTCAGGTCCAGGACTCGAACTGTGGTCAGCCATGTGGGAATCCTGTGCCTTAACCACCATGCCACCCGCTAGCCCTGAAATATGTAGTCTTAACAAGCTTTAGAGCCAATTTTTATACAGCCAGCCTCATTCCAGGTTCCCACAAAGCAGGCAAACTTGCTGGATTTCAGCATGCCTAATAACCCAGTGGAGGTTGATAGTGTTCTTCAAAAATTCTGTGCCTTACTTCTGCAGCTGTTCTACCAAATATTCAGAGAACAGCATTAAAATATCCAACTGCAATTGTTGTCTATTTCTTTCTACAGACTTGTCCATGTATTTTGAAGCTCCTTTATCGAAGAGAGACACAGTTATATCATCATGTGTTTTTAGAGAGTTTACTTTTATCATTTGAAATTTCCCTTCTTCTCTCGAAGCCTACATTGTTTGACATTAATATAGCAAGATCAAATTTTCTTGGTTTAGAGTTTGTGTAGCAGGTCTATTTCCCACCCTTTTACTTTGAATTCCTTTGATTCTTAATAAATTGTATCTCTTGAAAAAGAAAGAGAGAGGAAAAAAATAATGAGAGAAAAAAAAGGAAGGAAGGAAGGAAGGAAGGAAGGAAGAGAGGGACGGAGGGAGGGAAGGAAGGAAAAGGAAGAGAAGGAAGGAAGAGAACAAAAGCACGGGAAAAAGAAATCACCCAGTGAGGTCATTTACTATGTTCCAGAGCCCACTCCCAGAAAGATTCACTAGGGTGACTTGGAATCTGTATTTTCACATGTTCCCCAGGCCCCTTACACTCGTCTTCAGGAATGTTCCCAGACGCATGCCACTTTAATCAGGCAACTTGAAAATAGTTGTAATCTCTGAAATAGTTCCACTCTGGAAATGCATTTGTAAAATCTGTACTATTGCTCGGTCACAGGATGACAAAAACAGGGGTATAAATGTCGCAGATTGATTGAACTATTTACAGTCCGATGGACTCAAACCCCATTTGCTTTATCATCACCTTGTTGCACACAGGGCAGAGGGTGCGGAGTCTCACACAGTTGCAACCTTGTCAGTGTGTGGCCACATCCCATTCCCAGAACCTCCTCAGCTTCTGTCTGGCCTCTAGGCTCCAAGCAAGTCGGGTAAAGTCCTTTTTTCAAACAGTGGGCAGTCACTCCCCTCACAAATGAAACCACATTAAAGACCTCTGATTAATTATTCTCACGATCCACTTTCCATCCTTCTCCTCTGCAGCTTATCCATTTCTCCTTCCTTTGATGCTACAGACCTCACATTGTTTTCTGCCAGCTCCTCTGCTTTGTATCCCTGTGGCTATCCTCTTTCTCCTTTCTTTCAAATGTTCTCTCTTATCTTCTCTGACACAGACAAAAGGTCAGGAGCCAAGCCCATCACAAGGCCAGGACCAAGTGTCCCAGTTTGCTCTGTGTGAGTGCTGTGCCTCTAGAATTTACAGACAGCCTTGCGTGTGGACACAAGCGAGCCATACCAGAGTACAATGAGTTCAGTGATAGAAATTGTTCACATTGCCTCTTCTCTCCCCTTCTCCCTCTCCCTCTCTCTCTGAGGATGGAGGTAGGGAGTCTTCTGGTTCCAGCGGTTCTTCAGCCCTTCTACAACTTCCTTCATTATGCAAACTTTTTTAACTTCAAGATCATAATTTCTCAAGCATCTATGGTAGCCGGGCACCGCAACAGGCATTGTGCCGATTCTACATGGGGCTATGCTCACCCTCATCCTGCAGAAGAGGAAGCAGACTCAGAAGGCCAGGGTGTTTGGCCTAAAACCACCAAGTTAAGGGAAGAACTGAAGACTCAACTTCTGCATCACTGACTCTTCATCATATTGCCTGGGAGGGACAAAGGATGGGAAACTGGGGAGGGGTGTGAACAGTGAGCCTTGGTGTTCTTGAAGACCTTTTCCTAGATGCCGTCTCATGATCTGCTTCCAAGACCACATCCTGGTGCACAGATGTTGGGGGAGAAAGACTGTCAAAGGGAAGACAGGAAGCCACCTATTTAGTTTGACATGGAGGATGCCCAAAGCCCCTTTCCTACTCCAAGAGCATTTGCCCCACCTGCCTGCCAGCTGGCTCCTAACCTTCATCAGAAATTCATTCCTATAGTATTTAGCCAACACATACCCTATTTGTTCTAGTGGGCCTACTTTTAGGAACTTACAGAAATACTCAAGTACACAAAAATACATATACAAGAATGTTTTTGCAAAAGTATTTGTAATAGTAAGAACAAAAAGGAAACAGCTTACATATCCATTATTAAGGAATAACCCAGAAACATTAGTTAATATTGGCAAAACATTTGCTTAGCCATATGAAGAAAGGGTATTAGACTATAGAAAATGGGGCAGAGAGTGAGGGACAGAATTTATCTTTTAAAAAGGGGAGGAAAGGAAAGGAGAGAGGAAAAAGAAAACCTTCTGTATGAGAATAGTGAGTCTTTTTCCTTTTTCTCTCCTCCTGTATTTTTCAAATACCTGGAGGATTTCAGTGTGGCAAGTATAGGTCTGGCTGAGATATTTGCTAGTGACCTGTTGACAGCTGCCCCATAGTTATGCCCAGTCTGCACCATTTCCATCCTCAGAATTTTCCTATGATCAGTAAGGATGTGTTTACATAAATTATAGTTGAACTGTGTTATGGAATGATAAGCAGCTGTTAAACAGAGCAAGGTAGATCTATATGTACTGATGTGGCAGAACAACATGTGCAATGACCCCTTGTGCACACATACACACACAGAGAGAGAAACCCCTGTGTGAGTATGTGAATGTGTGTATGTGTGTGTGTGTGTGTGTGTGAAGGCATAGAAGAGTAGACAATCACACATTAAAATTGTTCATGGAGAGGAAAGAAAGATAATTCATTTTTTATTCTATGTGATTCTACATGAAAAAAACAGGCACTCTCATTGCTGACAGGAATGTAAATTGGTTCAATGCCCATAAAAAGAAATTAGGGGGACCAGCAGTTGGTGTAATGGCTATGTCGCCGGACTCCCAAATAGTCAACCGCAGTTCAAGTCTCGGACCCAGTGGCTTAAACTCACGCTGGGTGCATGTGTGTGCATGCCCAAGATCCTGAGAGGAGAATAGAGAAGGGATTGCAGTGTGGCCGTTCACCCTGCGGGGGATGATTTCTCGCTTTCTGTCTCTCTGTCTCTGTCTTTCTGGCAAGGGCACACGCCCTATAGCAAAAAAGCTCTCAAAGAGAAAAAGAAAAAGAGAAAGAAAGAAAGAAAGAAAGAAAGAAAGAAAGAAAGAAAGGAAGGAAGGAAGGAAGGAAGGAAGGAAGGAAGGAAGGAAGGAAGGAAGGAAGGAAGGAAGGAAGGAAGAAAGAAAGAAAGAAAGAAAGAAAGAAAGAAAGAAAGAAAGAAAGAAAGAAAGAAAGAAAGAAAGAGAATTTAGGCAATATCCATTGAAATGACACATGCATTTACCTTGTGATCCAAAAATCCCAGTTTGGGAACATTATTCTACAGAAATACTTGCATTTGTATAAAATTACATATAAGCAAGAGGAATGATTAGAGTATTACTTGACATTTATTTATTATTTAAGTGTTAATATAATTTACCAGTGAAGCCATCTGGACCTACATGGAAAGGCTTTGGGTTATAAATCAATTTTCCTAACATACGTATTTTCTATTTTCTATGGCCATTTTGATATGTTGTGTTTTTCACAGAATTTGAATTTGTCTGCTACAATCAGCTTATAGAGTTTATTGGCATAAAGTTGTTTCCAATATCTTATTATTAACTTTTAAATGTCTGTAGGCTCTGTAGTGATTTTTTTTTTCTCATTCTTGACAATACTGATGCATTTTTTTCCTCTTTTCATTTTTTTAATTAATGTTGATAGGAATGCTAATGTCCCTCTAAAAGTCATATGAAGAAGCCCATCTCCACAGTGCAATGGCATTTGGGAATGGAGGGTTTTGGAGATAATTAGGCTTAGATGAGGTCATGAGATTGGAACTTTCTTGTAAAAAGAGACATTAGAGCACTTGTGTGCTCTCACTCTCCCTCTCTCTCCCTCTCTCTACCATGTCTATGGTATTTTATTATGACAGGTCAAGCTAAAACAAGGAGCTTTGGGCCAGCAGATGACGGAGTGGTTATATTACTGGATTCCCACATGGCTGACCAAGGATCAAGTATTGGATCCGGGAGCTTGAAATTCATGCCTGGCACTTGTGTGTGCCCAAGATCCTGGGAGGAGAATAAAGGAAAAGAGATTGCAATGTGGCCAACCCCCATGGGGTGATTTCTTACTTCTCCTCACTTTCTCTGTCTCTCTCTCTCTCTCTCTCTCTCTCTGGTGAGCACATGCACTCTATGGCAAAAACCTCTAAAAAAAAACAAAAGATGAAGAAAGAAAAGACAAGGAGTTTATCAATGTTATTAATATTTTCAAAGACCTAAACTTTGGCTTTGTTTTCTTTTCCTTATTGCTTGTTTGTTAGTTGAAGCCACCAGGTCTGGAATTCAAATCATGGTCAGTCATACAGGAAGGAGTCCTATGCCTTAACCACCATGCCACCTGCTGGCCCCTCACTGATTTTTTTATCTGTTATTTTCTTTCTGAAGCTTACTTTAAGCTTCAGTTGTTTTTTGTTTTGTTTTGTTTTTTCCAAACTTAAGGTGGAGATATAGTCATCAATTTTGAATATTTTTTCTTTTTCAAATTTTCTCTTAGCACCGCTTCAGGTACATTCTCAAATTTTTATACTTGTGTTTCCAGTTTCATTTATTTAAAGTTTTAAAATTTATTTATTTACTACTTCCATGAGCGAGAGAAAGAAAAGCAGGTACTCCAAACATAGTCCCCATGCCACGATCCGCCTCCAGCCTCAGCCAACCCAAATCTCAGGTACACACGTGTGCCCAGGACAGTACCAGGCCATGAAGCCAATACTTTCTCATGTAGGTCCAGTTGTGTTAGTACTGTTAGTTTTGCTAGTGCTGTCTGGTCTTTATTTAAAATGTTTTAAATACTCCTTAAGATTTATTCTTTTATCTTCTTGTTTAATTTCTAAATATTTAGTACTTTTCTAAATACAGAAATATCTATTAATAATTTAATCCTACAAAAATCAGAGAAAGCATGCTGTGTGATTTCTCTTTTTTGGAATTTTTTTTTAAATTTGCTATAGAGTGCATGCACTTGCCAGAGATAGAGGAAAGCAAAAACATACCTCCTGGGGGGATAGCCACATCACAGTACCCTCTCCTCCATTCTCCTCTCAAGATTCTAGGCATGCGCACACACAGGACCAGTGTGTTTCAAGCCACAGGGTCCAGTTATCAAACAGCACAGTTGGCCATGTGGGATCCAGCCACCTTAACCACCATGTCACTGGCTGGTCCTGGAATTTTTTTTAATTGCCAGAGGGCATATGTGCTTGTCACATGAGAGAGAGTGAGAGAGAATGAGAGAGAAAGCACCCTTCCAGTGGTATGCAGTCACACTGCAATCCCCTTTACTCCATTTTTCCATCCTGTCAGAATATTGGCATACATGAATATGTGTCTTTCAAGCCACTGGGGCCAAGATTCAAACCATGGTCAGCCTTCTAGACATATCATTCACCCACTATACTACAGAGCTGGCCCCTCTACGTTTTGGAATTTTATTAAGAGTTATTTAATAGTTTAGCATGTTTTCTCTCAGTAAACATTCCATGTGTACTTCAAAAGAATGTGTAGTAGGCCGTTGCTAGACATGGTGTTCTACAAATGTAACAGAGCTGAGGTTGGTTGATAGTATTATTTAAAGTTTGTTTTTTTTTTTTTTTTTTTTTTTTTTTTTTTCATGAGAAAGAGACAGAGAAACAGGAACCTTCTCCCAACAATGTCTTGCTATGCGGTAGCCCACTCCCACGCCTTTCAGATGGCTAGAACCATGCTCAGAGTGTTTGGTTTGACCTGAGAACTGAACCGAGGACTTTCTCTGATGGCTCTCCCTACTGCCTGTACTCTTGTATTATGTCTAGGCCAATACTATTATTTAACGCTTCTATATCCTTCATGACTTTTGTGTACATGTTCTATCAGTTACTCAGCTATCCTAACTGTGAGTGTAAATTTGTCATGTTTTTTCCTTTGATGCTTTCAATTTTGCCCCCATGTATTTTAGAGCTCTGCCCTTTAGTAGATACATATTTAAGATTAGCATCTTCAAGTGTTGATTTCCAGCAGCTCTCAGAGTAGGGGGGCGACGATAGTGACAGCAAGGGGACCACCGAGGTGCTCAGATTCTCATGGCCATGCAGGGATTGAACCACCACCATGTCAAGCAAACAGGCAAAGACCAAGACCACCAAAAAGCACCCTCAGCACACAACATCCAACTTCCTTGCCATGCTTGGCCAGTCACAGATTCAGGAATTTAAAGAGGCCTTCAAAACGTGATTGATCAGAACAGAGATGGTTTCATCAACAGGGAAGATTTGCTTGCCTCACTGGAGAAAAATCCAGCTGATGAGTATCTGGATGTCATGAGAGGCTCCAGGCTCCATCAGTTTCATGGTGTTTCTCACAATATTTGGTGAGAAGTTAAATGGCACAGATCCAAAAGATGTCATCAAAAATGCTTCTGCTTGCTTTAATGAAGAAGCAACTGGCCTCATTCAGGAAGATTACCTGAGAGAGCTGCTGACCACAACGGGGATTGTTTTACAGATGGGGAGGTGGACGAGCTGTACAGAGAAACACCTAGAGACAAAAGGGGAATGTGAATTACATGGAGTTCACATGCATCCTTAAACATGGAGCAGAAGACAAAGATGACTAAAAATTTCAAATCCTAGTCAAACATTTCTGATAGCCACTTTGAGTACTGAGATTTTGTCTTGCACGCCCTCAGTTTGCCAGCTTTTGCCTTTCCTGTTCTATTTATTCTCAGCCATTTTGGGCACAGGTATCTTTAAAATCAAACTGAAAATGGGACTTTGTCATTTTCAGACTAGGAAATAGGGTAATTTGACTTACCAGCTCTCTCTCCTTTCAATAACTGTGGTCTACACAGAGTCAATATTTTTTTTTCAGAAAAAGTTATTCATTTCAATTTTTTCTGAACAATAATTAAACTTCATGATTATAAAAAGATTAGCATCTTCTTGATGAAATGACCCTTTTACCATTTGAAATATGTTTTTAATGCTGCTAGTTATCTCCTTGTGTTTTCTTTTTTTTTTTTTTTTTTCGGAGAGATTTTTCACTATAGGGCTCGTGCGCTCGCCAGACAGAGAGAGACATAGAGAGAGAAAGCGAGAAATCACCCCCCAGGGGGGATGGTCACGCCGCAATCCCTTCTCCTCCATTCTCCTCTCGGGATCTTGGGCACGCATGCACACGTGCCCGGCGTGAGTTTTAAGCCACCGGGTCCGGGACGCGAACCGCGGTCGACTACGTGGGAGTCCAGCGACATAGCCATTACGCTAACTGCTGGTTCCCGTTATCTCCTTGTGTTTTGAGGAGACTTGTTTTTTAAATTTTGCCAGAGGGTATGTGTGCTCACCATAGAAAGAGAGAGAGACAAAAAGACACAGAGAGAGACACAGAGGGAAAGTGAGAAAGCACCTCCCTCCCCCGATGAGGGGTGGTCACACAGCAATCCCTTCTTCTCCATTTTTCCTGATCTAGCTGCTTTTCCCACCAGACTGCCAGCAAGCCAGGTAATCTTTTTTTTATTATTTATTTTAATTTAAATTTTATCACATGTCTTCATAGTATACATTTCTTTTTCCAATACAAATACCATGCATGTCAGTCAAGACAAGGATATTACTATATACATTATCATCAGCAAATAGCATCTTGTTTTTTGTCAATTAAGCATACTCTTACCCATTTTTTCCTTCCCCTTTCCCCTCCCTCCCTTCTATACTAAACTCTTTTTTTCACACTTTATTGATTCATAAAAGATCTAAAAGTAAGGACAAAGTTAGAATCTAGTGACAAGTGCACTATTATTTTCTTCTGAAACAATTTTTTTCTCTCTCTCCATTCCCTCTTTTACTAAAGAGAGGTATAAACTAGCTTATTTGCAAAAAACAAACAAACAAGAAAACTTAGGTTAAATTGTTCTCAAATTAGTCTGTTATTTGCACAAAGTCCCATAAGAATTCAATTTCTGATGCAAGGCAACAGATACTATTGCATAATTGAACTTATACAAATAACCATTCTGCCACAAAATAAGAATGCTCACAAATATTTTCCAATTCCAAAGGGTTTAGGAAGGGGAAAAAATTTGTTTCAATTTAAAAAAATATTTTTTTAACAAATTACTGAACCCAACAATTCAAAAGAAAACAAAAATTCTTAAATTTGGAAGACAAAGCATAGAAGGAAATCAGTAATGTTTTTGTAAAAAGTCATAGAATTCTATTTCACCAGTTCCATATTGTGTAATCTCGTTCACTGAATTTGCAGTGTTACTGTGGTCTGATCTTTCCGTTAACATTCAACATTATTATTAATATTTCAGAACTTGTCCCTACCATTAAGTTGGCCTTTCTCTTGGTAATTTTTTGTTCTCTTATTTATCTGTCTGTCTTTAGTTCTCCTGGTATAGTACTCCCTTCAGAACTTCTCAAAGAGCTGGTCTGGTGTTGGTAAATTCCTTCAGGTTTTATTTATTTGAGAATGTTTTTATCTTTCCTTCCCATATGAAGGATAATCTTGCCAGATACAATAGTTTTGGTTGAAATTGTTTTTAATTTAACACTTCGAATATATTTTCCCATCTTTCCTTGCTTGCATTGTTTCTGATGAGAGGTCCAATGTAAGCCTGATGGGATATCCTTTGAAAGTAACTTGATGTTTTTCTCTTGCCAATTTTAGTATCTTATCTCTGCCTTTGTTTTTTGCCAATCTGGCTACCATGTGCCTTGGAGAAGATCTTCTTGGGTTGATTCTCTGTGGAGTCCTTTGTTTATCTTAGGTCTGGATAGTTGAATGCCTCTCTAGGTTTGGAAAGTTTTCTTCCAGGATTTCATGGAATAGATTATCAATGCCCCGATTAGTTTCTTCTCCTTCCGGGATACGGATTATCTGGATGTTTAGGCATCTAATGATATCTAGTATTACTCATGTATTATTCTCCTTTTGGGGGGGTTATTTTCTCAGTCTTTTCAGCGAATTTTTCTAGATCAGAGGTTCAGTCTTCTACATCTGAGATTCAATCTTCTGCGTGATCTAATCTGCTTTTAATACTTTTATGGGAGGTTTTGATTTCCTGTATTACAGCCTTCATCTCTAACAGTTCTGTTTGATTCTTTTTTTATAGTGTGTACTTCCTCTTTCAGGTCATGGAAGAATTATCCTCACCTCCTGGAACTCGTTATCTCTTTTCTCCTGCATTTTCTGGAGTTCTTTGTCTCTCTTCTCTTGCATCTCTGTTAGCTTTGTCACTATGAGTATCCTAAATTCTTTATCTGACATTTTCATGAGTTCCATTGTATTATCTGTGGATGATGAAGGGCTGTTCTTTCCCCTTAGGGGAGAGAGATTTTCTTGATTTCGCATATTTCTCGTGCTCCTGTGGTGGTGGTTTCTGATCATCTGATGGATTATACATTACTTCCTACCTTCCTGGAGTTAATTCTGAATGTTAGTGGCGTGCAGAAGGAGATGGCCTGCAATTTTTCTGCAGTTCCATTTCCCTGATCCTTACCAAGCAACCTGAACAGGCTTTTCACTAGGTGTTGGACCAAAAGGAGAGGTTTGGGGCAGAATCTTTCTGGCTAAAGGGGTAAGCCTAGGCTCACCTCAGATGCAGATGGATTCTGGCTTTTCGCTGGGTGCTGGACCAGGAGAATCTCCTTGTTTTGAAGTGTATTTCATACAATATAGCTATTCCAGTTTCTCTATTATTTGGATTTACATTGTATATTTTTTCTTCATTTTTACTGTCAATCTACCTATGGGTCTACTTCTGTTGACTGTTTTTTTCTTCCCAATGATGGGTATCATTTTCCTGTTTCTTCATATGTATTACAATTTTTTTTTTTACTGAATGCTGAATGTTGTGTATATTCTATTATTTGTGTGTGTGTTTTGTTTTGTTTTGTTTCACTCTGCCAAATAGCTACTATGAGAATCGGATCATTCATATTTCCTCAATAGTCAGGATGAGCTAAGACTCAGCTATAGTGCTAATTAAATTGAGTGTACTTCTGATATCTTAATGGAAACAAAGACATTTCATTTTCCCTCCAGTCTAACCTCAATTTCCTATACTCTTATTAAGGAGTGGCAGTCTCTTTGGTCTTGGTGGTGTTTGAGCTAGACGGAGGTTGAGATAATATTTTGTAACATTTTCAATTACCTTACGTGCAATTCCACCATGATTCCAAAATTCAAGCACCATGAAATTGTTCAATTCTGTCATCCAATTCTACTTACACTGTCATTTTTGCAGTAAAGTCAGGGAGGGGTGTGATAATTTAGCCAAATAGTATGTTTTTGCATTTGGGTCACTTCTAAATTCCAATACTGCTGTTAAGAACTTGCCTGATTCTTCAACTCTACAAAGTCTCTTCATCTCTAAAGACCTACTTCTCTACCTTCCCAGGCATTTGCCCCCAGATATAGAAGTTTGTTCTCTGTTCATTACTCCCTGTAATTCAGTTCATCCAAGTTTATTCTGTTCACTGTTCTTTGGTAATTGCTTTAGAAAAGTGTGATTTTCATGTTGGCAGATGTTTTGTTATTATTACTATAGGAATGAAGATATTTTGGATTCTACATCCTAATTGGAAGCAGAAGCCATGGTGTTCTTTCTAACAGCAAGACTGGAAATAATCCACATTTCCATCATCAACATTTTAATTAAATAATTACATAATCATATAAAGAAAGTCCATGAGACTATGTGAAAGAATCAGAAAATTTTTTGCTTACTTATATAAAAAGACCCCCATATTAAGTAAGAAATGAGGGACCAGCAGTTAGCATAATGGCTATGTCACTGGACTCCCATGTAGTTGACCGTTGTTCGAGTCCCAGACACGGTGGCTTAAAATCATGCCAGGTGCATGTGCGTGCATGCCCAAGATCCTGAGAGGAGAGTGGAGGATAAGGGATTGCAGCATGGCCATTCCCCCTGGAGGGGGGTGATTTCTTGCTTTCTGTCTCTCTGTCTCTCTCTGTCTTTCTGGCAAGCATGCGTGTCCTATAGCAAAAACCTCAAAAAAAAAAAAAAAACCCTGTGGCCCGTTAAAAGCCAGCGAGCAGTTCTAGACACCAGGCTGCCAATGGCTGCAGGCCCTAATGGCTGGGACAAGTCGCTCATCCCCAGCCCTACTCGCCTCTGGACTTCAGCTGGTTTCTTGGGACGAACTTGCACCCCACCCCACCCCACCTGAAGATCGGTTCAAGCCAATGAGCAGTTCCAGACACCAGGTTGCCTGCAGCTGCAGGCCCTAAAAGCTGGGACCTGTCGCTCATCCTCTGCCCCTTCCCCACTTGCCTTTCGACTCTCTGAATTTCAGTGTTTTGAATAGCGTGCAGTGCACGCACCACACAAATTTTTTCTTTGCTCTTGAGGTGTAGTTTATTAGGTCAGTTGGAGACTCTCCACTGTTCAGAAACAGGGAGGACTCTGGGTCATCCAGGACCAGTGACAACAGTGCAAGGTACTGGTAAGCAACAGGTAGGCCAACCATTAGAGAAATCACCAATTTTCTAGTCCTGTACACCTTTCAACACTCAGAGATTCTTCGAATAAGTTAGGAAAGAACATATAGATCACCTAACGACTAGGAACAATCGCAGAGGCTCAAGAAGTATGAGCAACCAGCAAAAGGCCTCTCCCCTAAGAGAAATCATCAAGCCTACGTCACTCACAGTCAATACAATGGAAGTAGTGGGCATGTCAGATAAGGAATTCAAAATATTTGTGGTGACCAAGCTAACTGAGATAGAAGAGAAAAAAGACAAGGAGTTCCAGGAGATGAGGAAGTACTTTTATGATTTGAAAGAAGAAATAGATACCTTAAACAAGAACCACATGGAGCTTCTAAGGTTGAAGAACATGATACAGGATATCAAAACCTCCCTTGAAAGTATTAAAAGTAGGCTAGATCAGACAGAAGGTTGAATCTTGAATGTAGAAGACAAAACATCTGGCTTAGAAAAAAGTATCAAGAAGATTGAGAACATACCCAAGAAAAACGAGGCTAATATACAAGGAATACTGGATACCATCAAGCGCCCCAACATCTGGATAATTGGTATCCCAGAAGAGGAAGAAAATAAAAGGGCATGAAATCCTGGAAGAAAACTTTCCAAACCTTAAAAGGCATTCGAATATCCAGACCCAAGAAATACACAGGACCCCAAGTAGAATAAACCCAAGAAGATCTTCTCCAAGGCACATCATAGCCAGATTGGAAAAAAAACAACAAAGACAAGATACTAAAGTTGGCAAGAGGAAAATGTCAGGTTACTTACAAAGGTCACCCCATCAGGCTAACATTGGATCTCTTGGTGGAAACAATGCAGGCAAGGAAAGAATGGGGAAGCATAGTCAAAGTGTTGAATGAAAAACAATTTCAACCAAGAATACTATACCCAGCAAGATTATCTTTCATATGGGAAAAAAAGATAAAAATATCCTCGGATAAATGAAATTTGAAGTAATTTATCAACTCCAGAACAGCTCTTCAAGAGGTTCTGAAGGGAGTGCTATACCAGGAAAACTAGAACGTCAGACAGACAGTTATACAAGAACAAAAAGCAACCAAGAAAATGGCTAACTTAATGATAGGAACACGTACAGAAATACTGATAATCACATTGAAAGTTAATGGATTAAATTCTCCAATTAAGAAACGTAGACTGGTGACCAGCAGTTGGCATAATGGCTATGTCGCTGGACTCCCACGTAGTTGACCGCGGTTCGCGTCCCAGACCCAGTGGCTTAAAACTCACACCAGGTGCATATGCATGCATGCCCAGAATCCCGAGAGGAGAATGGAGGACAGGGGATTGCGGCATGGCCATTCCCCCTGGGGGGTGATTTCTTGCTTTCTGTCTCTCTGTCTGTCTCTGTCTATCTGGCAAGCGCACGTGAACTATAGCAAAAACCTCTCAGAAGAAAAAAACAGAGATAAAGAATGGCTGAATGGATAAAAAAAAATTTTTTAATTAAAAAAAAAACAGTAATCCTTCTATCTGTTGCCTACAAGAAACTCACCTTATGGATAAAGACATACATAGACTAAAAGTAAAGGACTGGAAAAAGATACTCCATGAAAGAAAAGGGCGGGAGTAGCAATATTGATTTCAGACAAAATAGATTTCAAGACAAAGACTATATTAAGAGACAAAGAAGGGCATTATATAATAGTAAATGGGGTAATCCAGAAAGAAGACATAACGCTTATAAATGTTTATGCACCCAACTCAGGTACACCTAAATATGAGAAGGAAAGACTGCTGGAGCTAAAAGGAGAGATGGGGGAAATACTACAATTGTTGGAGATCTCAATACCCCATTATCTCCTTTAGACAGATCTCCTAGGCAGAAAATAAATAGAGAGGTACAGGACCTAAATGATACTATACATCGAACTGGCTTGACAGATATCTATAGAATGTTCCACCGTATGTCCACAACATATACATTTTTCTCACCCCAGCATGGAACCTTTTCAAAGATTGACCATATGTTAGGACACAAATCAAGCCCTTACAAATTCAAAGGCATAGAAACCGTATCCAGCATCTTCTCTGACCATGATGGAATTAAACTCAAGATTAATTTCAAGAAACACCCTCGAAAATACAGAAACACATGGAAACTGAACAACCCACTTCTGAAGGACTTCTTCACTACTGAAGATATTAAGTCTGAAAACAAAAAAAATTATGGGAACAAATAATAATGAGTACACAAGTGTCTATAATCTATGGGACATGGCAAAAGCAGTCATAAGAGGGAAATTCATAGCAATTAGTGCACGTAAGAAAAGGATGGAAAGATGGCAAATAGATAACCTATCATCATGCCTCAGGGAATTGGAAAAACAACAACAAACAAGCCCCAGTAATGCCAGGCGAAAAGAAATAATAAAAGTTTGAGCAGAAATAAAGGAAATAGAAAATAAACGAACCACGCAGAAAATAAATGAAAGCAAAAGCTGATTCCTTGAAAAGATCAACAAGATCGACACACCATTGACTAGACTGATCAAGAAGAAGAAAGAAAGAGACCAGATAAATCAAATACATGATGAAACAGGCAATATTACAACAGACATAGTAGAAGTACAAAATATCATTAGAAGATACTATGAGTAACTATATGCCAACAAACAAGATAACTTGAGGGACCAACAGTTAGTGTAATGGCTATGTTGCTGGACTCCCATGTAGTCAACTGCGGTTCGAGTCCCAGACCCGGTGGCTTAAACTCACACCAGGCACATGGGCGTGTGTGCCCAAGGTCCTGAGAGGAGAATGGAGGAGAAGGGATTGCGGCATGGCCATCCCCCCTGGAGGGTGATTTCTTGCTTTCTGTCTCTCTCTGTCTTTCTGACGAGCAAAAACCTCTCAAAAAAAATAATAATAACTTGGAGGATATAGACAAATTCCTGGATGTATATAATCTACCAAGATTGAATCAGGAAGACATAGAGAAACTGAATAGACCCATAACAAGCCAGGAGATTGAATCAGTAATTAATAACCTCCCGAAAAAGAAAAGCCAAGGTCCAGATGGCTTCACTTCTGAATTGTACAAAACTTTTAAGGAAGAGTTCATCTCTATCCTACTCAAATAATTTCTAAAGATTCAAAAGGAAGGAAATCTTCCAAATTCATTTTATGAAGCCTCCATCATCCTCATTCCCAAAACAGATAAGGACATGACAAAAAAGGAAAACTACAGACCAATATCATTGATAAGTATAGTTGCAAAAATTCTCAACAAGATACTTGCAAATCGTATCCAACAACA
>NW_006159661.1:114539-116051 GCF_000334495.1 Tupaia belangeri chinensis
AGGACATAAAAGCAGTGAAAATAGTTAATGAGGATAAAACAGTGTGGAATGGGGGGAGAAGAGAAGAGTATAGAGAAGATAGCAAGAGAACAAACAGAGAGGCATGACATTAATAGGACACATACGGTTTATTACCTGTTGATGATGACATGTATGGTATTCTCAACTGGATTGGTCTGAGAAGTATTTCATGTTGGGTAAAGTCTTTTTACAAGCAAAATGAGAAATAGTGATTGACTATTTAAAAAAATAATTGGAATAATAATGATAATGATCAGGAAAAACAATGAAAAGATATTGGATAATGAAATGGGGATTTTATTTTTATTGATGATGAAATGGGGATTTTATCAAAAGTATTGACTGATATGCATGGTATTCCTTCTGGAAAAAGAAATGTAATACACTGTAAAGTTATATGTGATTCAATGTAATATAAACAAGATTATGATGATAATAAATAAATTTTTTAAAAAGTAAGAAATGCAAAGAATAGAATAGTATATAAAATATTCTACCCTTTGTTCAAAAATCTGTCTCTCTAGCAAGCATATGTGTCCTATAGTAAAACCTAATTTTTTTTTTTTTTTTTTAGGTTTTTGCTATAGGGTGCATGTGCTTGCTATAGGAAGAGAAAGAGAGGAGAGAGGGATAGTGAGAAATCACCCCAGGGGAGATGGCCACACTGTAATCCCTCTTCTTCCATTCTCCTCTTCAGATATGGAGCATGCACACACATGTGCCCAGTGTGATTTTCAAACTGCCAGGTCCTGGACTCAAGCCACAGTTGGCCATGTGGAAATCTACTGCCTTAACCACCACACCATCTGCTGGCTCCAATAAATAAAAATTCTAAATAACTTTCTTCATAGAGTTATGTAATAAAATAAACATCAATCATTTGGCATAACGCAGGATATAAGTTATAGATAAATGATAACACCATGACCTTTGCATTGACTTATACCCAGAGATTCCTTCATTTATGTTTATGTGTTTTTGCATGTCAGTTTCACACTATAAACTAGTCACCCCTTTGGTATACTGTAAGCAGTCACTATGTCTTTCCAAAGCCTACCAACCTAACATCCTACATGCAATATCACATGGCCTGTTTCCCATCAGCTTGTGATGACAGGAAATGATAATACCAAGATCCTCCAGAAAAACTAATACCATCGCCACCCCTGTAAGCTGTATATATAGGTCTCCCATATCACTAACAATGGTGATCTGACACTCTTAAATTACCCACCATCACTGATTCATTTCAAAGCCAATAAAAAGATAATAAAAGTCGTTAGGTTCATTGCTTCCTCATTTTCAAAGCATAATCGTCCAGTGCCCATTTGACAATAAAAGTCTCCCTCTGGTTCTTTAAATATATAACCCATTGAAATGGTGGATCTGTGATTTTTTGGTCATACTTTTAGACAAATAATTTTATTAATTGAGTAAGAGATCTAAACAGATGTTGCTTTTGATTCTCAGATCAGGAAAGAAGAGTCCTAG
>NW_006159661.1:116297-121732 GCF_000334495.1 Tupaia belangeri chinensis
AGGGAAAGAAGTCTAATGGAAGGACAGCTTTTTCTAACTTGAAATAAGGTTCCTAAGAAGCCCGACCACAAATCTCACCAGCGTGGGTTTTGGGATCACTGGGCTGTGAGCTTAAATAAGGCACAACCAACATCTCTATTCTTAGTGACACCGCCATTTTACTTTGACCTGAAGTCGCCGTGGAATGTTTTACTCCCCTGGAAATGGAAGAGAATACTGGCTTTCCTGTGACAGAGTCCTACAAAAGAAGTACATCTTACCCTGGACTCAGGACACACGCATGTGTAAAAGCACACACATGAAATGGGTGTCTCATGAAGCATTACTTATCCTTGCCAGGAGAAATGCATTCTGAAATTCTGTTTGCAGTTCTATTTTATGTAATTTTAAAAAGAAAAGGAAAGAAGCGCATTTCCCAGCCCACTAATGAGGTCAGAGCCTGCAACTCTAGACTAGAAGAAAAGATTGAAAAGATTGATTGCCTATTTTTCTCCCCTACCTGTGTGTACATTACCAAGCTTCCCCACAAGTCTCCTCAGTGCCATCTACTGGGACTTCTGGGTATTGCAAATGCCTTTTTTTTTTTCAGGCACAGATTTTTTTCAAGGATGAGATTACATCAGAGAACACTTCTTCCCCAAAAGTAGAAATGGCTCTGAAACTGTTCAAGCAGAAGTTTAGATAAATAGTTAACACATATGATTTCTAAGATCAAAGCATTCATATCCAGTCCTAGAAGATAGGGCTTTGCGAGTTACAGAACACCTCCCTGGTTAGGATTCCAGGAGCAAAACTGACCAGACAGAACCTAGAGAAGCTCAAAATCAGTTGTTTCTAGAAAGTAAACTTTTTACTTTTCATATATTCTAGGCTAGTATTTCATGAAAAGCTACTGTAGTCTATCAAATATGATGTAACCAAGGAATCATTGTTTTATAGTCCCTTATCAAACCTAGGTCTATATAATTTTACTATAGCAGCTCATAATATGAGTGTTTACCTTACCTCAACCCAAAGCTCTTCAAAATGATAACGCAATATTGTTGCTAACACAAACTAGAATATAGGAATCTCTTTTGCTCCTTTGTGAAGGATGCAGAATTTCCATTTTGACAAGTCACCATATCTTACAGAATTATTTTTTTAAGAGATTTTTGCTTCAGGGTACGTGTGCTTGCTGAAGAGACAGGGAAAAAAAAAGAAAAAAGAAAAGAAATCACACCCTGGGGAGGATGGCCACACTGCAATCCCTTCTCCTCCATTATCCTCCTGGAATTTCAGGCACACATGAACATGCACCCAGTGTGAGTTTCAAGCTGCCAGGTGCAGGACTCGAACCACAGTTGACCATGTGGGATTCCAGCACCTTAACCACCTACTGGCCCCCAGAATTTAATTTTTATATTCAATAGAAATAAATTTTTCCTGCCAGTATATTTAGGGAATTATAACTCTGGATTTGTTTATGACCAAAATGTGCTTTGGGGCACAAATACATTTGGAAATATTTTTGTATTTTCTCCACTGTCTGTCCACATAATCATAAAAGAACTACACTGAGGTATCTGCAAGTAAAAACATATGTCCTTACAGCGAAGCCAAAGAGATTAACTTATTAGACCACTGCCACACACATTCAGCAACTTGAATCTTCCCCAAAAATATTTTATGTGTGAAAATAAAAACAGGAAAAAATAGAATCACACAACTTAAAAGCTGGAATTTTTATGTCTTTCATTTGAGTGAAGAACAATTAATGATTGAATCGGAAATCTGTTTCTTTTTTACTTTTTGAAAGTAATCATGGATTTTTTTTCCCTAAATGATTTGACATTAACAATTTTCAGAAAACGTGAGATGTAGTTCAGTGAGGAAGAGAAAAGTTGTAGGGACATGGTGTTTGCTATAATAATTACCCACAAAGATGTAAAAGGTTCATAATAGAGCCACTCCTGTATTAAAATTACATTATCACCTATAAGTCGTTATTAATTATCCAGAGATGCCAGAGGCACTTCAGTTTCCAACTTTCAGGAGAGATTAATTTTTTCCAGTTATTAATATAATTAATATCTCAACAGCAAAGAAGAAAGGGGGGTATGGCCCAATAGCTAATGGTTCTTGAAGGCTAAATGAATGTAATTTGCTCTAAAATTGCCAAGGGGCAGGACGGGGGCTCCATTCTCTTGCAAGTCTCTTCTCGTCTTGCAGTATTTTCTGTCATCTCCTACGTATGATTTGTGAGTCAGAAATCTAGCTAAGAACCTTTTTCATGTACATTCAGAGCACCCTTCCTAGGGGAATGTAAGGCCCTGCCTCACTAGGCAGCTAGCAAGCACTCGTTCATTAAGATGTTAAGAAATATCATTTCCCTTGCACTGACTTCTAACACAATAGCAACTTCTTCCTTTTTGATTACGAAACAACTGTCAAATTAAAATACCAAATAGCTTTAAACATTAGCATTTTCACCTTATAACCCTTACAAGGCCATCACATTAATTATTTGCATGAAGGTTCGGCTCAGTTATAATCACCCGGGATTTATCTGCTTGGTACTAAGTATCTATGTAAAAACATTACTCACATGCATCTCCGGCACTCTGAAGTGACTGGTGAGGTTCCAACAGATCCTAATCACTTCGTCATCAGTAGTTACTTGATTAGTGCTTGTTCTTCTCTAGTCCTCTCGCTTAGCTTCATTCAAGACCAACCTGGGAGACGTCATCGTTTATTGTATGTTTTTATTGTTTTTCATAAATTCAAGTCAAAAACTGTTCTCTATCTGGTCAATCAGTCCCTACAGGTTAAAGAGACAAAGGTGTGCTAATCTAGCCACAGGTATGTCCTGAGCTCCCGGTACAGTTGAGCTGTGGAGCCAGAAAGACCGGGTGAAGGAGTGCAGGATTGAGGCTTCTCTAAGGGCTAGTTGTAGGATTTTCTTTTTTTTTTTTTTTAATTATTTTTTATTTAACTTTTTTTATTTCTATTTTTATTTTTTTGAATTTGACCAGACAGGGACAGAGTGAGAGAGAAAGAGAGAAAGTAAGAAAGCAAGCCACCAGGTCTGAGACTTGAACTGTGGTCAGCCATGTGGGTATCCAGTGCCCTTAACCACCACGCCACCTGCTGGCCCCTGTAGGGTTTTTGAAGACTTCACGGGAAATGTAATTATTAAAAAAATATGCATGAATTTCAAATTTTTCATATCAAAATTAACTCATACTTTGAATTCCATTTGCCATGAACTTTTTGAAGTCCCCTCATATGTTAAAAGATGAAGATGTGAAAACAGGATAATTAAGGTTTATTTCTAGTGTTTACATTCACCAAAGTAAAGATTTAGACAACAACCAAAGCCTGCAACAGTATGATCGTGCTATTTAAAAATAATTACAGGATTTATTTCAAAAACATTAATCTGCTAACTAGATATATGTCTAAGCTAAATAAATTTACCTATCCAATCCTTTCCCCACCCTTTTCTCACCTCACCTGTCCTTTTCCTCCCTTGCTGTCTGGAGGACATAGAAAATACAGTAAAAAGTCCTGTCCTGTAAGTATCCCAGGTCTAGCTGGGAAGAACATATCAACACAGAGAAAAACAACAGAAATCGTACAAAGAATAAAAAAGAATAAAATCAAATGCTAAATTGTAAGTGAAGGCTTAAGAGCTGTGGTGTGGGAGACCTCGCTATAAATCCTAAAAATATGAAATGGCTGTGAACATACAATAAATATGCAAATCAGGAGAACCAAGTCAGGGGAAACGTGGACAAGAAAGTCGAACCTATAATCCTGACATGGGCACTAAAACCTACCGGGAAACTTTTCAATGTGGGAAAGTGAGTCAACTTTCAATCTCCAAATTATCTTTAACGGCCAGCTTCTTACAATGGTTCTAGAACTTTCCTTCATTCCAACCCAACCAGACTCCAACAGACTCTTAACAGCACTGCCCCTGAAATGCTAAAGGGAGAGCCCATCGAGCTGTCGACCACACGCGCGCACGCGCGCGCACACACACACACACACACACACACACACACGCACACACACACCACCTCTCACCTCAGCTCTAAGGTGTGCTCTGGCCGAGACAGTAGCCTCCACCCCACACGGCTTTGCTGTGTAATTTCTAACAAGCCGATTCAGCACTTCTCTCAGATGCGCCACGTAGGGCGCCTGGCGACTCCTGGGATTTTGTCTCTTCACGAGTAGACACTCCCTCTCGGACTAGACTTAGAGCTAGAAGGTGGGGTAGCAAACCAGGACAAAATTCTCTTCCGTCCATGCAAGAAGGGCCTAGGTTGGCCCACGGCGATGCGGCACCAGTTGTTTTACAAAGAAAAATCAGTACTGTCACGCTGCTGGTGGCAACCCTGGGAAATCCATTTCTAAGGCCAGGTCTGCCTTGTCAGGGTGAATCATCATCTTCACTTACCCTAAAACAGCCCCAGTAAAAGCCGAGTTAGCGTGACTCTGCCCTTCCATGGTGTCTCCTCTTGGCAGGAATCACGAAGCAGGTACCCGAGCGGGAAGTAAGGACGCCGCGATGTTCCCAAATGCCGCCGGCTCTTGGTATTCATTTCCCCATCCGCTTGCTCTGTGAATGTCTATTTCTGTCGGTTGCACCTCCAGACATTAAAATACCCAACCAGACGGGAAACTGAGCTGTGCCGGGCCTACTGCCCCCCAGGGGCCCTCTTGGGTAGGCCGACTTCATCCATACCCTTTCCTCAGTGAATAAGCCCCTTTTCCCCAAAAATTGAGTAACCTCCTCACAATTTCCCAATTGTGGGAAGAGGAGGAAGCCAGCAGGGCCCAGGAGGAGCACTCTCCGCCCGCAGGCAGATGTCCATCGCCAGGAAGAGACGCCACTGCCTACCTTGGCAAAAACAAGCCTTGTCTCCCCTCCCACCCCTCAACCTTAGCCTGGCATATCCATGAAAGTGATCGAATCTTAACGGACAATTGATGAGGCATTTGTCTGAGTTGGCTAAAGGGGTTTTGAGCAAAGAAATGAGGGGGGGGTATTTGGGCAGCACTAGTGGTGCCCCCTCCTTGCCGCCCTGGGCCCAAGTTCCAGAGGGAGGTGGTCCCGAGTTCTACGCGTTTGTCCCTAGGACAAGAGCCTTGCAGGCCACTGGAACCTCCAGAGCCCGAAGAGAAATCCTCACAGCGTTCTTCTAATTAAAGAAGAAACACTTAAATGCAACACAACCAGTCGGAGTAGACGTGACCATAGGGCAACTATCCTTTAACCCCACCCACTCCCCCCAACGCAGGGAGCCCAGGCTCAGGCTTTGCGACTTTCTCGGTTCCTGACGCTCATCCTCCCCCAGCTCTTCCCCGACCACCCGAGGGACTGCGGGCCAAAGGAATAGCTCCGGGCACTCGGGGCCTTGGGGAGCGCTCACGGATTCGGGAGCAGG
>NW_006159661.1:133474-137723 GCF_000334495.1 Tupaia belangeri chinensis
AAAGGCGCCGCCGCCGGAGACAGGTGTAGAAGACCCGCAGCGCCCGGCGCGCTCCGCTCTCCCCGACTCCCAGCCAGTCGGCGGCGCCCTATCCCGCCGCCCGCGCCGAGGCGCCCCGGCCCAGGACCCGCCCGGTGACCGCAGGAGCCTCCCCGCCGCCGCCGAGACCCCCTCGCTGACCTCCCGCCCCGCCCGGTCCTGCTTCCTCCCCACCCAGGTGAGGTCGCGGGCCTGTGCGCCACCGCAGGCTGCAGACTGCCGGGGGCCGTGGGACCCGGGCGGGAAAGCCCCGCGGGACGGCCTGGGGCCATGGGGCGGCCTGGGACCGTGGGACCCGGCGAGGGCGCCCGGCCACAATGGTCCGGGACAGCCAGATCCCGCGAGGCGTTTTCTGGAGGCCGAACCCGAAAGCGCCGAAGCCGCGGCGCAGTCCCTGCCCCGGCAGTCGCGACCGCTGACTTGGGGCGGGAGGCAGGTGGCCAGGGCGAACTTCTGGAGCGGGCTCGGACTTTCTACCCAGGCTCCGAAGTGGGGCTCGGCCGGTGGGGAGGCGGAGGGGACGCGGCGGTACCGCCCCGGAGCTGGAAGGGGTCGGCTGCCAAGCGCGGGGCGGGGAGGGAGCGCGCTGACCCGACCGCGGCGCGATCGTGGCGGGGTCGCCGGCGTTCCCTCGGGGTGGCTCTCGCGCTGTCGCCTGGCTGCCTTATCGACCGCCACCCGAAGTTTTACACTGACCGAAAACTTAGCTTAAACAGAAAGCTCGGTTTCGTTGGCTAAGCAGGAAGCCTCCGCCGAAGTCATCTGACCTTTAGCTCCTCTCGCCGCCTCGGCAGAGCGCGCTCGGGTCGGGGCCGAGGTCCGGGCCGGGGCCGGGCGGAGGTTATCTAGAACTCCCGCGCAACGCAGCTCCCGGGAGCTTGGAGACCCGAGCCCAGACCTGAGCCAAGATTTTGTTGCTTCTCTTTTTCCCTGAGCTCTTCAGGAGCGTTTGCTTCCCGGCGTCGCCCTCCAGCTGGAAGGAAAGGTTTTAGGACACTTGTTCGCGAATGAGGTGGTGCGCACCTGAGGACCCGGTGCTTCGGGACGGTTGCGTCAGCCTGGCGACGTCGGGTCGCTGGCGGCCGCGCTAAGCCGGAACCGCGTGCATCTTCCAGCATTCTAGCTCTGGACACGATGACCCTTTACCTGGGACTGTCTTTGAGAGGTGTGGGACAGCTATGTCCTCCTGTGCCCTTCGTATCCGTTTCGAAACTACTTATCAGTCTGTCACAACCACAGGCACCTGTAGGGGGCTGGGGGTCGGGCTGCACGTGGATAGCTAGTCCAGATAAAGCATGGATCACTGAAAGGTTAAAAGGTTAGGGGTAAAGAACTCCTTTTGCCTTTTCTGGAGCTTGGTGGTTCACCAAGTGCCTCCCCAAAGAACTGAACCAGTTTCTCAAGCCAATTTCTCAACTCCCCTCTGGCAGTGCCACTGACAATTGCAGGGTTGCACGGCCCCCCCGGAGGCACCTGCGTGGGACAGCCCCGGGTCCGGTCGGGTCCGAAGGCTGGGAGAGCGTCTCCCCAGTCGATTTGAAAGTTGAAACTGATTTCCTCCTGTTTGCTCACTCTGTCTTAACCTCTTATCCCCATACAATGGGGGAGGGTCCTTTTTTTTTTTCCTCTTATGAGAAATCGCCCCCTGGGGGGGATGGCCAAGCCAGAACCCCTTCTCCTCCATTCTCTCGGGATCTTGGGCTCGCATGCACATGCGCCCAGAGTGAGTTTAAGCCACCGGTCTGGGACTCGACCCTCGGTCGACTACGTGGGAGTCCAGCAACATAGCCATTACGCCAACTGCTGGGCCCGGGAAGGGCCCATTTTTAATTTACTCCTGTACCCCAAAGAGCCCTTAAGACAGATAGCTGTCGCTCAATCTTTAAAAAGAAATATAGAGTTTACTTTGAACTGTGTTTTCCTCAGCTGACGAGGAGGTGTAGGTTTGTGTTTGCTACTGTGGAAAAGGGCAGCCGCACAAGCCCCGCCCTCCCCCACCCCCACCCCAGGTTTTCGGCCAGGTGTGCTGAGTAAACCAGGCGGGAGTTTATTTCAGTGGCTGCCCTGTTTTCCACTTAGGTGCTCCGGAGAACTGGAAAGCCTAATTCCATAGGTGGTTTTCGAATCTGAATGTTATTGTTTCCAGTGATCCTCCTGTTAGACCTTTAGCAGCACTACCCACTCACCTTAGGGGCTCTCAGTCAGTCTGGATTTAAGTGGGTCAGGGCTGAACCAGGACTAAACCTCTGTTGTTTCCAGTGTTTCTCTTCTTCAAGCTGAATGGGACCAAATGTTTCGCACTTGTATTTCGATCTGTCTCACTTTTCATGCCCGTGTCTCTCCTCCCTCCTGTGACTACGGTGGCATTGGGTGGGTCCGTGCAGATCTTGGTGCCTCCAGCAGCAACTGGGTAACCAGTCCCACTTTGGAGTCTGTCAGGAAACAGGAAGCAGCATGCCTCAAATGAGGAGAGCAAGATGCTTTTAAGTAAGAGCAGAAGGAGGATTCACTAGCAGCTTAGGAGTGGAAAAGAGATGACTCATTAGATTGTGGAAAGGGTGGAATCTTGTTTAGAAGAGGGGTTGATTGTGACAGATGGGGTGTAACTGAATTGATGAAGACATTTCATGTCCTGGGATGAAAAGAAGCCTCCTTGGTCATGGATGACCCACCCACAGCTTCTCCACATCCCTTTTCAATAAAGCGTATGCTACCCCAGCAAGCTTTGGTTCCGAAATGCAGTTCTCTGATGGCACTTGATTGGATCATAACTGAGGAATCACTGAGTTTAATTTTCTGTCATTTTTCAAAACGTATCTCTTTAGACACACTCCACGGCTAGCTCCATCGCCTGCTGGTTAAAGCAGCTGGATCCCACATGGCCCACCCTGCAGTGTGAGCCTGGATCCAGTGGCTTGAGACACATACCATGCACTTGTGCATGCATGCCCAGAATCCTGAGGAAGGAGAAAAGGAGGAGAAGGGATTGCAGTGTGACCATTCCCCATAGAGGGAGCTTCCTCTCACTCTGTCCCTCCTTGTCTCTCTTTAGTGAGTGCATATGCCCTCTGGCAAAATTTTAAAAATAAATAAACACTTCTAAGTTAAAACTATATCCCTCAATAACCATGAACAGTTGCTACATTTATCAAAATGGATCTCTTGGACCAATCCATGGCCTGGTGGCTAAGGCGGCTGGATACCACATATGGCCAACTGCATAGTCTGAGTCTTGGAACTGGTAGCTTGAAAAACACACGGGGCGCAGATGTGTGTGCCCAAAATCCTGAAAGGGGGAAGAAAGTGTTGTAGTATGACTATTTACTATGGTGAGGCCGGGGGGCTTTCTTTCTTTCCTGTTCTCTCTCTTTGTCTGTGTCTTTCTCCAGGAAGCATATGAGCCCTCAAACAAATTTAAAAAAATAAATAAAAAGATGTCTCTAAGCACCAATGGGGCAGTCAATCCCAGCATGACAATGAGGACATTGATGGCATCAACCCATACAAACCAAAATAAACCCAAAAATCCATGGCCATAGTGACTGGCTCCATAGAGAAACCATTTCTAACTTTCTCCTTTCAGATAGAAAGAACAAGGTGTTTTGTGAAATTTTACCTTGGGGTGCCTCAAATGTAAACTTAACAATGGGTAACAACCATTCCACTGCTGTCTCCTAAGTCCGTGAAAATCAACTGAAATATTTTAAGTGACTCTCCAGGGAGACTTCATACAATGCTGGATTCAGCAGACTTCTGTAAATTTACTTCTTAGCCTGTACTGGGCCTCTTGGCCTTTCAGGCAGGATTGGCCCAAGCTAGCTTCAGTCTAGTACTAGAGTCCAAACCCTGAGGCTAGCAGTAGGGCTGACTGTTGCAAGCTGAGTAACCACTGGGTAGGCGAGACTCAGTGTCTGCCGGGGATTCAATGGATTCAGGCAGAACTAGTTGGCTCCTTTAAGTTAAGAAGTACTTTGCTCGTGGCACTCCTCCACACCCCAGATTTTACCATGCGTGAAAGATGAGGTAAATTACTCAATTGAACAAGCTATTCTCTATTAAAGGACACATAAAAACATGTCCGGGATGGTTTGAGAGCTATACATCTAATCCTATGGCAAACGAAGTTCGTTTTGTTTTCATCTCTCTCTCTCTCTCTCTCTCTCTCTTTCTCTCTCTCTCTCCCGCAAGCACACGCACCCTATAGCAAAAA
>NW_006159661.1:137784-140565 GCF_000334495.1 Tupaia belangeri chinensis
CTCTCTCCTCCCTCCCCCCCCCCCCCCCCCTTTCTTTTTTTTTTTTTTTTTTTTTTTTTTGTGAGATTACCTAAGAGTTGATATTTGCTCAGGAAGGGAATTAAGAGTACTTATTACCCAAATCCAGAGAAATCTCCTAGATTCTGTCCAGACTAGTGATTCTTGTGTTGTGTTCGTTTGCCTTTCCCAGCTCTGACAGCCTGAAGGGAAGATGGATTGGAGCACACTGCAGACCATCTTGGGGGGTGTCAATAAACACTCCACCAGCATTGGAAAAATCTGGCTCACTGTGCTCTTTATTTTTCGCATCATGATCCTTGTGGTGGCTGCAAAGGAGGTGTGGGGAGATGAGCAAGCTGATTTTATCTGCAACACTCTACAGCCTGGCTGCAAAAACGTCTGCTATGACCACTACTTCCCCATCTCTCACATCCGACTGTGGGCTCTGCAGTTGATCTTCGTGTCCACGCCGGCGCTCTTGGTGGCCATGCACGTGGCCTACAGGAGACACGAGAAGAAAAGGAAGTTCATTAAGGGGGAGATAAAGAGTGAATTTAAGGACATCGAAGAGATTAAAAGCCAGAAAGTCCGTATCGAAGGGTCGCTGTGGTGGACCTACACCAGCAGTATCTTCTTCCGAGTCATCTTTGAAGCCGCCTTCATGTACGTCTTTTATGTCATGTATGACGGCTTCGCCATGCAGCGTCTGGTGAAGTGTAATGCCTGGCCTTGTCCCAACACGGTAGACTGCTTTGTTTCCAGGCCCACGGAAAAGACTGTCTTCACTGTGTTTATGATTGCAGTGTCTGGAATTTGCATCTTGCTAAATGTCACTGAATTGTGTTATTTGTTAATTAGATATTGTTCTGGAAAGTCAAAAAAGCCAGTTTAACATATTGCCCTGCTGTTAGATAAAAGTGTGAAAGGATGAGGCAACCTGTACTTAGCTGTCAAAGCTTAGTCACCAGCATTTTCTGAGACAAAGATTCTGATCTTAAATACAACTCTTCAAAACCCCTGCAGGCCTCATGTGAAACTCCAGAGGCCTCGGTGGTGGAGGTCTGCTCGCCTAAGGCCTCACAACAAAGGCCTAATTTTATGCCTGTTTTAATTTTTACCACAGTTAGTTCCAGTGAGACCCCTTGCTGATGGGAGTTATTGGTGTAAGGTACTTTTATATTTTAAACGAAGAATATTGGCATTTGTTTCTTTTTCTTAAAGGACAGGAGAGAAAGGCTTGGTTCTAAAGATGATGATGTTATCTCTCCCAGGGTTCCCTTTGACAATTTTTCCCAAGTGAAAGATGAACACAGAGAATCCTGATCCTTTTATTTGCTTTGGAAGTTTTTATCTCTAACAATGAACAAAGTTACCTAATGCTTCAAACTCTATTATTCTTGTTTATTTTTTTAAGTGAAAACTTTAAGATAGGTTCTTTTGATCTAAAGATGTCCTGGAAACCATTGAGTATTCCTCCTATTTCAAAGGCTCAGACTATGATATGTACCCGGCACGTCATTAGACACTGTAACTTCATTGAAAACAGGGCCTTTTGGTAATGCATCGTTTGCAGTGTGGCCGAGAGGCTGTCCAGTGTGTTAATTGTGGGGAGTAATATGAAACAACATGGCAACCTCTCTCAAGTGAGACAAACTGGAAGTTCTTAGTAATGGCTTATGGTAGCAAATGGCCTCATTTCAAAAATTTAGATGTAATTTTTTTGCATCAGAAATACAGACTGGATCCACTATCAACTACCACCTATAATGACAGGCTGGCTCAACACTCCCTCTTCCCATACAACTGTTGCCTTCTTCATTGCTGTGGTACATGGTAGCCAGCATCAGAAGGGATGCTGATTTAAAGAGGTCGTCTGGGAATTTTATTGCCACAGAACAATTTAATCGTGCAGAGCAAAATGGGAGGGGGGGGCGGGGGGGGTGGGGGTCCATGGAAAGACTGAATTCTCAATTCTATTGATTAAACATGAGTTTTATCTACTTCAAAAGTCTATTGGCTTTCCTCTTCAGCTTCCAGTTTTTAAGTGCAATTAGAACTAGTACACATTTGCGAAGACTGGAAGGTCAAGTTTAAAGACTTGGCAGTTCTGTAGGACAAATCAAACCATTCTGCTTGACATGATTTCCAAAAAATGGTACTCAACTTACTTCAGTGAGGGTAAGCATTTTCTTGTTGCCAAGAATAGCGTTGTAAAAACATTTTGTAATAAATATATAATAGTTTTAATTACATGCTTGTAACTAATTTTGTAATGCCTCAAATATCATTTAAAATATTAAAATATAAGTAATTCATATCATAATTATTTAACATCTACAGTTTATTAATAGAATAGCAAAGTTCAATTTCATCTATACTTGTATGTTAATATTTTTATATTTCATAACACCAAACAGGTATATTAACAAGAGTATATGAAAATCATTCTCAGGACCAGCAGTTGGCATAAAGGCTAATGTCGCTGGACTCCCGTGTAGTCGACTGAGGTTCAAGTCCCGGACCTGGTGGCTTACACTGACTCCAGGCACGTATGTGTGTGTGCCCAAGATCCTGAGAGGAGAATGGAGCAGAAGGGATTGCGGCGTGGATTTCTTGCTTTCTGTCTCTCTGTTTCTCTCTGTCTTTCTGGCAAGTACATGTGCCCTATAGCAAAAATTTATCCAAAAAAAGAAAAGGAAAGGAAAGAGAAAAGAAAAGAAAAGAAAAAAAAAGAAAAGAAAAGAAAAGAAAAGAAGAAAAGGAAAGGAAAGGAAAGGAAAG
>NW_006159661.1:141851-153419 GCF_000334495.1 Tupaia belangeri chinensis
GTCTTTAAAAAACAAATGGAAAGAATGAACTCTCAATTCTATTGATTAAACATGAGTTTTATCTACTTCAAAAGTCTATTGGCTTTCCTCTTCAGCTTCCAGTTTTTAAGTGCAATTAGAACTAGTACACATTTGCGAAGACTGGAAGGTCAAGTTTAAAGACTTGGCAGTTCTGTAGGACAAATCAAACCATTCTGCTTGACATGATTTCCAAAAAATGGTACTCAACTTACTTCAGTGAGGGTAAGCATTTTCTTGTTGCCAAGAATAGCGTTGTAAAAACATTTTGTAATAAATATATAATAGTTTTAATTACATACATGTAACTAATTTTGTAATGCCTCAAATTTCATTTAAAATATTAAAATATAAGTAATTCATATCATAATTATTTAACATCTACAGTTTATTAATAGAATAGCAAAGTTCAATTTCATCTATACTTGTATGTTAATATTTTTATATTTCATAACACCAAACAGGTATATTAACAAGAGTATATGAAAATCATTCTCAGGACCAGCAGTTGGCATAAAGGCTAATGTCGCTGGACTCCCGTGTAGTCGACTGAGGTTCAAGTCCCGGACCTGGTGGCTTACACTGACTCCAGGCACGTATGTGTGTGTGCCCAAGATCCTGAGAGGAGAATGGAGCAGAAGGGATTGCGGCGTGGATTTCTTGCTTTCTGTCTCTCTGTTTCTCTCTGTCTTTCTGGCAAGTACATGTGCCCTATAGCAAAAATTTATCCAAAAAAAGAAAAGGAAAGGAAAGAGAAAAGAAAAGAAAAGAAAAAAAAAGAAAAGAAAAGAAAAGAAAAGAAGAAAAGGAAAGGAAAGGAAAGGAAAGAAAAAAAAAGAAAAGAAAACCATTCTAGGATTCTTCTGCCCTAGTTACAGAAAAGTCTTGGTCACTAAAGATTGGTAGGAAAGGGAAAAAAGAAAGATTCTTTCTGCCCAACCTGTACTCCCCCCAATAGGTTTCTGATGAACACCTGCCTAAGAATAGTGTGGTGTGGGGATTGGACAGCATGGAGAATGCTAGTTGGGTTTATGGGACCAGTTTGGCTCCTAGATGGCTCATAGAAGCTGACACAGGAGCTGAGGCAGGAGCAAAATCCTGTGTCCGTATGTATAAAACCAATGCTGATTTTAATGAAGCTGCTTTTTATCCCTCAGTGCCCACTTCCATGGGGAGTAAACCCACCAGGTCAGCTGGTCTCCCTGTGAGTGATGCCTGCTGCCCCCCAGCCCTTACATGACTCTTCCTGAGATGGCCATCAACATCTCTGTCCCTTCAAGTTTTCTGTCCATCCAAGGGCTTCAAAGTATTTTACACATCAAAATGATGAGTATTTTTATGGAGAACCATGCACTTTTAAGGTAGATTCAAAAGAAGAAAATGTAGCTTACTTTCACCCAAGTATCAGAAAAGGGACGTAGGGGTCAGCTGGTGGCATGGAGATTAAGGCACCAGACACCTCCCCCCCATGGCCGACTCCAAGGTGCCAGCCCTGGGTGCCTTTGCATGCATGCCCAGAATCCCAAGGGGAAAATGAAGAACAAGGGCTCTAGCCATCTCCCGAGGGGTGATTTCTCACTTTCTGTCTCTCTCCAGCAAGTACACGTGCCCTATAGCAAAAATATTTTAAAAAGAAAAAAGATAATAGTTCCTACCTAACTTCCAAGGTGCTCTGAACATAACCTAAAATAATACACAATTTGGGACCAGCACGTGGCATGGCAGCTGGGGCATTGGATTCCCACATGGCTACCTGTAGTTTGAGTCCCAGACTTGGCAGCTTGCTTTCTCCCTTTATCTCTCTCTCTCTTTCTCTATCTCCCTCTAGTGAGTGTATATGCCCTATAATAAATTTTAAAAATAATAATAAATAAAATTAAATAAGTAATTCTTTAAAAACTTAAATAACACACAACTTTTTAAGTAGATACATTCACTCCTGTGAGCTATGAATATTATTACTTTCAAGATAATCAAAGACTAGGCCAAGAGACCAGCAGTTGACATAATGGCTATGTCATTGGACTCCCATGTAGTCGACTGCAGATTGAGTCTCAGAGCCAGTGGCTTAAACTCACGCAGGCGCATGTGCATATGTGCCCAAAATCCCAAGAGAAGAATGTAGGAGAAGAGAGTGCAGTGTGGCCATCCCCCCAGGGGGTGATTTCTCACTTTCTGCCTCTCTGTCTCTCTCTGTCTTTCTGGCAAGTGGCACGCACCCTATAGCAAAAACCTCCCCCCCAAAAAAAAAAAATTAAAAAATACTAGGCCAAAATAATTACAGACTACTACTGATCACTTTTTAGAAGTGATAGATCTGGCCATAGGCCCAAGAATTAGAGTTTGAATTCTGCAAATGACAGTCCTAAATATTTACCTACATCATTCATTCAGTTTGTAGGAATTAAGAAAAAGCTGTTCAGGAAGGCCAGCAGATGCACAGGTGGTTGGGGCACTGGACTCCCACATGGCCTAGTCCTGGACCTGGCAGCTTGGTTTCTTACTTCTCTCTCTCTATATTTCTCTCTCTGGTGAGGGCACATGTCCTATAGCAAATTAAATGATAATAATAATAATAAATAAAATTAAATAATTCAAAAAATAGGGAACCAGCAGTTAGCGTAATGGCTATGTCGCTGGACTCCCACATAGTCGACCGCAGTTCGCGTCCCGGACCCGGTGGCTTAAAACTCACGCCGGGCGCGTGTGCGTGCATGCCCAAGATCCCGAGAGGAGAATGGAGGAGAAGGGATTGCGGCATGACCATCCCCCCTGGGGGGTGATTTCTCACTTTCTGTCTCTAATGTCTCTCTCTGTCTGTCTGGCGAGCGCACGCGCCCTATAGTGAAAATCTCTCCAAAAAATAAAAAAAATTAAAAAAATAAAAATAAAAAGCTGTTTGGGTGGCCTCAGGTTTAGCTGGGTCCTTAGTGTGTCCAAGCAGTGGGGACAACCAGTCACTAACTCTCCCTACACAAGACTCATTAACAAGCTAGTAAGCATGGTCACAAAACAGCTTTGCAGCTAGTGGATGTGTACCTGTAACAGCTGGTGTGAGTGAGCCAGATCCTCCTGGGGACCTATGGAATGTTCTATAGGACTCTGGGGCCTGAGATCCCCCATTGTTGTCTCTAAGTAGTCAGCAAAAAAGTAGCCAGCAAGCACTGAGAGAGTCTAGGTAGATGGACAGGAGCTCACTTGCTTACCCTGACCTCAGTTTCCTGATCTTAAAATGGGCTTCCTGAGTACATAACAAGACTAGTGACAATCATAAATGATAACTTATGTAAGGGGCCAAATGATGGCCCAACAGTAACACTCCGTGAAACTAGTTCACATGGGAGGGTATGGGGTTCATGTCCCAGGGCCTCTCTGTGCATGCCAAGTGTGTACACATATGCCCATGATCCCAGCTGGCTGGGCCTGGGGGTGACCCATGGTATTGGGACTCGGTTGTGGGTGTCTCTCTCTCTTTCTCACTTTCTCAAGAAGCAATTGAATCAGCTTTAAAAATAAAAAGATAATTTATGTAAAAACCCTCAGCATAACAAATCACTACAAGGGGACTTCAAAAGGTTTATGTAATTGGACAAGAAAGCCCATACCTATAATAACAGTTACTTAAGAGGCTAAGGCAGGAAGATTGCAAGCTCAAGGCTAATCTGGACAATGTAGCAAGACCTTGTCTCTTTAAAAGAAAAAAAAATTGTGCAAAATGAAATTAAAGTATAAGATTATTTTAGTGTGAAAAAATTTTTGAATCTATGCATAGTTTCTTCATAATCACATTTTTCATAAACTTTTTGAAGACCCCTTGATATATCACCCAATACTTTACCTTTATTACTTCATTTGTTTCTCAAAACAATACTATAAAGTAGAAATTCTCAGAGAGTTATTAGTCCCATCAAATGGATCGGAATGCACACTCAGGGAGATCACATATGTTCCAAAGCCAGCAGGGATATGGATTAGAGTTCTATAATAGAATTCCTCTAGTGTATTTAATTTCTGAAGCCAGGAGACAACACCACAAGGACTCCCCATCTTCCCCAACTTTATGGGATTTAAAGGACAATTCCATTCCATTCCTTAAGTCTCTAAGAGGCATTTCCTCAGCCAATATTTAATGAGCACTAACTGAATGCCAGGAACTATGAGGGGTCTTCAAAAAGTCCATGAAAATGCATATAGGAAAGAGCTCTACGTGGATCCCCAAATTTTTGTGCACCGAAATAAAGTTGTACTTTAATTCTGTTTTTCTACAAACGTTTTGATGTTCCCTTATCTTAGACACTGGGGCTGTAGATGTGAGCAACACAGAACCTCAACCTTCATTGTCCACACATCCTTGTCAATGATCTCTGTTGTAGGTAAGTCCAGTAGAGAAGACTCGGACAGCAAAAGGGAAACAGGAAGTGCTGGGCATAGGAAGTTGCTATTTAGCATCGGGTGGTCAGAGAGAAACAGGCAGCAAGCCTCACAGATATCCTAGGGGACAATCCCAGTGAAAGAGAAAGGCCAGGATGGCAGAGAATCAAGGGATGATGGGAGGACATGAGGCCAAAGTAGGGAGTGGCTGGCCCAGATCACAAGCCAAAGGCTACCAAGAGATCTGATGACTGTAAGGTCCTTCTTTGAGTCATGCTGAAACCTGCCTCCTTCTAGCATCTGCTCCTCAGTATTTCTCCTGCCCTCTAGTGGATCCAAAGTAAGTCCTATTTTCCACCAAGAGCCATTCACATAGCTGAGAACAGATCAAGTTCAACCCAGAATTTTTCCTCCAGCTCCACAGCTCCACATTGCCCAGTAGGTTGTTCATTCATTCAACAAAAAGTAACTACTGTATACCAACCTACTAGGTATGAGCTGCCTTATATTTCCCTAAAAAGAAGAAAACATGCTCCCTGGCTGTCAAGCAGTGGTAGTTGTTGCCAGGAGTTTTCCTCTCACTGCAGGAAACAATCTTTAGTCTATCTATATCCTCTGTCAAAAGAGAGGCCAATGTTTTGGACCTAGTTCCTGCATTAGGCTCCAAGGCTGAACAGAGCAGTTTATCCTGGAAGCAGGAGATTCTAGTCTAAATCAGACTAATAAGGAAGTCTCAGGGCCAGGCAGCGGGGGAAGCAATTACACGACGGACCCTCAGGAGTAGATCCCTGGTTCACATCCTGGGGCCTCCTTGTGCACAGCAAGTGTGTGTGCCCATGCTCATGACTGAGTGAGACTAGGGTGGATCATGAAGACCTTGTTGGGGGTGCCTGCCCCCTCCCTCGATAAATAAAAGAATAATTTTTTTTTAAAAAAGTAAGAAAGTCTTCTCTGCTTCAACCCTTATCAAAAAAAGTAACCTGAAATAACCTGATACAATCCAGTAAACCAGTCAGGTGTTTCTCTATTCTGTTTTCTCATTCCCACCTTACAAAACCCACTGTTTCACTGTTGTCTAGTGAGAACTCTCATGAAAGCTTTCATTCTATTTTGCAGAATGGAGGCTGCCCCTATTCATGAATCATGAATAAAAGCCAGTTGGATATATAACTAAATTTGTTGTAATTGTGTCTTTTGACATCTCCTAGAGAGGAGATGGTGCCTAGCACTCCAGCATGGCCAAACCATGGGACCACTGCCCCGGATGCAATGGTATTGCTCAAGTGGTCTAATTTCAACTTAGTTTTTTTTTTTTTTTTTTTAAGTGTATTTCTTTCGTGAGAATGAGTGACAGAGAAAGAGAGAAAAAGACAAACATCCTCTACAGAGTTTCATGCCATGATTCTCTCTCCCCAGCCCTCCCTGCCAGCCAGCACCATCGGAGAGCAGGCCCAGCCTATACAGGTCAACAAGGGAACTGAACCCACAGTTTTCCATGTGGATCTAGTATTAACTGAGCAGCACATCACTGAGCCAGCCCTCGCCTTAGCTTTTTAACAGCCCTATTACCTTGATGCATTTTCAAATGAAAAGGCAACCAATGTCATTTGTGTGATATAGAATATACGAATACATTCTTATTTAAAATTACATAATACAGACATATGCAACCTCAAAAGTGAAAGTCTCTTTCACTCCCCTGCCCAGAAATATCAGGATGAACAACTCAGTTGTTAATCCTACCAGTCTTTTTCCACGCAAGTGCATTTCCTTATATACATACACACACGAACATTTAACCATTTTGGTTTATATTTCTTACATCCTTTTTTTCCATTATAGCTTCCCATTTAGTAATATGCTTTGGAAATGTTTCCAGGTCAGTATGTGTAGATACTTGCTCCTTGAACAACATACAGTATCCTGCAGAATGACTGAGTGACAAGTTACTTAGCCATTTCCTTCTTAAGGGACAGCTACCTCATTTCCAGTTTTTCACAGAGATGACCCCTCCCACTCCTTATCACAACCGATTTCCCCTTGGCAGTCAATGCTGGTCCAGTAGATTTTCCTAATCTAAATTCAGGGCTTTCTGTTTTCCCCTGTTATATTTCACCTTTCTGGTTTTGGCTCATCCTTCTGGTCTATCCAGATCTTTCACAGCCTTGTCTTCAGTTTACTAGCAATTCCATCCAACTTTATGTCATCTGTCTGTTTAATGAGCGTGCTTTCTCTGTGGTCACTTAAGTCAATAAAAACGTTGCATATGGAAGGCCACCAAAGATTTCCTTCTAGCTTAACATCAGTTCATTTACCGGCATGATTCGAGTTAGGAGTTTCATGAATAAATATGCTTAGCCACATCCAATTCACAAGTTTCCATCTAAGTGTGTCTACCATTACATTAGCCATTGTAAAAGCACATTTATTGAGATCATCATATCGACAGAGCCAATTCTAGGCCCTCAGCAAACACAGAAATGATTTTGAAAGGTCAGAGTGGCAGATGTGTATAAGGTGGCTGCTTCAGGAAACAGTACAGTGTGTGGCTAGCTGGATAAGAAAAGCACACCAGAGCCTACAAAAAAAAAAAAAAAAAAAGAGTTCAGGGTATAAAATTATTCCTTTTTGAGACCAGCAGACAGCATGGTGGTTAAGGTGCTGGACTCCCACATGATCAACTGTAGTTCGAGTCCCAGACCCGGCAGCTTGCTGTCTCACTTTCTCTCTCTCTCTCTCTCTCTCTCTCTCTCTCTCTCTCTCAGATTTAAAATAATAATAACAAATTTTTAAATGTTTTTTCTTTTGGGGTTTTTAGAAACAATGTCACAAAAACTGAATCATGAAAGATGGCAGGATTTTTGCCAGGAAAAGACATGAGATTAGTGGTTAGTTTGGCCTTTTTGCTTCCTTTGATAAATTAAATAACTAATCCAGGTTTCTTTTGGGCACTGAATAGATTGGGTCGTCAGAAAAGTCATGACATATTTTTCTGTTTTTCTATGGAAAAATGCATCATGATTTTTCCGACGACCCAATATTTATAACTGGATGAAGGGTTTCTTGGAAGCCCTTTATCCACATGAGAACCCACAGTGAGGTGTAAAACCTCACTCTGCTGCCATCTGCTGTCTCTAAGGAGTACCTGCAGTATGCTAGATGGTTCCACTCCCCTGGGAGAGTCTCAGCAAGGCTGAGACATCAGCATCTTCAGAAACTCCTCCACCTGGATAGCCACATCGACCTCTCACTCTGTGAAAGCTTCATCGTTTCCATTGCTCTGAAATTTGTCATTCCAATTTTTAGCTATCTAGCTAGTGGCAACCATAAAAATGAAAAACAAGGGGCAGCATGTGACATAGTGTTTAAGGCACTGGACTCCCGCGTGGCTAACTGCAGTTCGAGTCCCAAACCCAGTGGCTTATGTGCCCAAATCCCTACAGGAGAATGGAGGAGAAGAGATTGCGGCATGGCCATCCCCCCTGAGGGAGGTGGTTTCTCACTTTCTCTCTGTGTGTCTCTCTCTATGTCTCTGTGAGCACACACACACACCCCATAACAAAAATCTCTTAAAAAATGAAAACCAAAAATTCATACAAATACACACTATTCCTCTCACAAGCAGTATGATAAACAAGCAGAACCATACTAGAAAATTTCTGTAACATGGTAATAGTGGCTTTTCACAAGATTCTGTGAGAGTTTGTCAGATTCAAAATGGAACTGCTTAATGGATACAGAGTTTCCATTTGGAAAGATGAAAAAGCATTGGAGATGTGGGTGATGGTTGCCCAGGAATTGACTCTGCCAAATGCCACTGAACTGGACACGTAAAAGTGGTTAAGATGGTGAATTTTATCTTATATATTTTTATCACAAATTTTTTAATGAGACAAAAATCTCTATTCTTAATACAAGAGGCAATGGACGGTCTTCCCGGGAAGTCATTGATCATGATTATGAGTATGTTAAGATGAACTCTGAACTCAGACACACATCAAACACTGTTAACATCTCTATTCTATTTTATTAGCACTGTAATGCACCAAAATAAATTCCTAAGCTCATATACACTAAACATACGCATTAAACTACTGGAACAAGTCTGAACACACAGCAGAGTCTTACTTCTCTCATGAAAAACAATCACATTCAAGTCTGGACAAGCTATTTAGGGAAGAAGTACCAGAAAACTATTCTGCTAGAAGGGACCTTCCTTAATCACCAAAAATATTTATAGCACTCTCCGTAGCCCATTCCAGGCAGTATAAGTGATTCTCAGGGGCGACCAGAAAGTGGCAAAACAGTAGAACACAATGTTCTGTGAGGCAATCACAAATGGGAAGGTTCCTAGTTCAAGTCCAGAGGCTTCCCTGAACATGCCCAGCACACGCTTGCCCGTGAGCCAGAGATGTCTGAAGTGGGAGTGGAGCACAGTGTTGGGACCCTGTTTGAGTTCTCTCTCTCTCTCTCTCTCTCTCTCTCTCTCAATAAAAGTTTAAAAAATTATTCTCAGAAATGGTGATACAATGGGAGGGGGGTTAGACTCCCATGACAAGCTTTTAAAAGCTCATGTTTCTCTAAATCCCTATGTTGCTAAGCACTCTGACAACTTATTTCTAAATTGAATTAGTGTTCATTTCAGTAATCTTGTCTAAGACTTTTCATTTCTATCCCAAACAGAAACTGAAGTTTTAATAACAATCAGATCCTCTATATCCAGAAGCACATGAGAGACTGGAAGAATTTGCTCCCATTGGTCAGCAAGCTTCCAGCTGTGTAAACAGTATAAAAATTGTAAGTTACAAAAATAATTTTTCATGAGATTTTTTTAACTTGATAATCTGACTCCCTTCAGGTTTGCAAATGCTCTAGGAAGTAACAAAATCAAAGTCTTCAGAAACATCAAATGGACACTGCATTCCCCTCTTGCCCTCCGCCCCCTTCTCTTCTTCCTCCCCCTGCTCCTCCTCCTCTTCTTCCTCTTCTACCTCCTCCTTAAGTGATGTCATGGCTCAATCTATGTTTGTGGACCCAAGGGAAGTAAGATGTGGACCAGTCAAAAGGAAGACAGACTTATTGTAAGTAACAAATATCCGGTGTTTTGACTCTATGATTACCTACGTATGTTCCGATTTTGTAAATGACTCCATTTTGTTCATGCAGAGAGTAGCCCAGGAAAGCCCAGAATTTTATGAGAAAGACCAGCTGAATCCAAGGAGCCCTAACTGACAAAGTATCAAATATAATTTTAGATCACAAATTCTGTCCAGCAACGCTTTCAAAGAGATATAAAACCCTCTAAAACTCAGTTCTGGGCTTGAGGACTTTACAGAAGGAAGAAAAAAGAAAAAAAAAAAAAAAGTAGTAAAGTTTTTCCTACTCCCCGGGAATGAGTGAAGTGCAGAAGGGGAAAGAAAGAAGCTTGGGTGAGTTTTCCAGGGTGCCAGGAGGGGCAATTGAGGAGGCCCTTGGGCAGCAAGACAAACAGTGGAGTTGGTTCAAATGTTTCCAAGCTGGAGAAACACACAATCAGACCCAGGCTCCAAGGAGGTAACTCTGACTTCAAGACGTTTGTAGAAGGAAGACTGAAGGAGACAGGGACATTAGTTAGAAGGCTACTAGAATAGGCAGATATTATAGTACCCGGTAAAAGTAATTTGGTGATGGAAAGGGAGAAATGCAGGGGCCAGGCAGTGACGTGGCAGTACAGCACCTGGACCCACATAGGGAAGGTTCTGGGTTCGTGTCCTGGGACCTCTCTAACCATGTCTATGATCTGACTGACTGAGACTGGGGGTGAATTGTGATGTGAAGATTCTGTTAGGGGTCTCTCCCTCTTTGTCTCTCATGGAAGAAATAATTGAATAAACATATCAAAAAAGAGAGAAAAACAAATTAAACAATATTTTACTAGTAATCATGACTTGGCAATAAATCAGTTGTGAAAGGTAAGAGAGAGCGGGACGACTGGAAGGTGACTAACATTGGTGCCTGAACACAGTTTATAACTGAGAAGCTGCCAAGGCACCTGTGCGATGAGGCCTGATGATACCTGACACAAAGCATGTTGAACAGGGCACTAGCTAGGTGGGAACAGAAAGCAGGTGTTGGAAAGGAGCTGTCCTTGCAGTGGGATGACTAAGGTCATGAGAGAAGGCAAGAGCCTTGGGGCAGAGGAGAGGGAGGTGGGCCTGGGGACAGGGAGATGTGCCCAAGGTGTGAGGAGGTGCACAGAAGGGCCTAGAAAGAGCAGAGAGAAGTCAGGGAGAGGGAGTTGGGTTCCCACAGACTAGACCCTAGGCAGGGCAGCTGAACTATAGCTGGTTGGCAGGTGCTGGGGGCAATGGCAGGGGAGCAGTGGCCGTGGAGGGGGGAGAAGGTGGCCAGTAAAGGTGGCCTCATTGAGCCAGCTCCTATGGGCAGGGGCAGCCTCTTCCTCCTGCAGGGGAACTGTGGGGAGCAGCAGAGCCCAACCACTAGGCCTAAACTCAAAGGTCAGTAACCTTAGGGCCACAGCGGGTGGGTGGTAGCCCCCTACAGGCACGTCCAGCCCACAGTGTCCTGTGGCCAAGTGGCTGGACAGGAAGGGGCTTAGGGGCTGTCATGGGCACAGCTCAGGCAGCATCAGAGTAGGGGTGAGTCAAACTGCAGCTCTCCAGGATGCACAAGCTGCCTTGTTAGGAGTGGAGGCCGCAGAACAGTGGCCGCAGGGCGCAGTGGGGGAAGCGACATCATAGCCTGCAGTGGGGACTCTTGGAAGAACTTTAGGGGCAGAAAAAAGAGGGGAGGGACAAGGCAATAGGGAGCAGTCACTGCCTTGAGCAGTGGCCACAGAGGGCAGGTGGCAGGTGGCTGGTTACCGCCCCCTCCCCCCCCCCCCCCCCCCCCGCCACTGGGGCTGTGTTGCCCATTGCTTCCACCAGCGCCCTCTTTGTGCCAGGACTTGGCTCTGCTGGCTGTTCCCACTCCCCACGGTTTTCGAAGGCCAGGAGAGGTGCGCCTTCTGATGCCAGGAGAGCAAACTTCGGCCCAGGTGTCCCACAAAGTGCGGAGTGCCTTTTAAGGAATCCTCCAGGCTGCCAGCAGCTTCTCTAGCCTTGGCTTGCAGTGTTCGCAGGGTGCGCTTAGTGGGGGGAGGGGAAGGGGGGAGTGTCGCAACACTACTGTTGTCTCCAC
>NW_006159661.1:155791-164869 GCF_000334495.1 Tupaia belangeri chinensis
AACTGGAGCCATGTGACAGATCAGTGGCAGGGTTCGCACCTCAGCTGGTCCAGGCTCTTGCCAATGGGCACATGCCCACCCAACCTCTTGCCATGACCCCCTGAGGAGCACGGCAGAGGATTCCTTGGAGAACAGAAGTGCCAGCCAATACCTTCCCAGGCCCTGTCAGCTCCCTGACCAGGACAGAGGTCAAATAACTGCATGACCCAGTCACCCCCAGTGCCATCAGCTCTGGCAGCAGCAGGGACCATCCTGAACAGTCAGAGTAGGAGCTGGAGCAGTGGTTTTACCCCGGGAGGACTTGCTCAGTCATTGCCGCCAGATCACTTAAAAGCATATACAGTTTTTAGTTTGTCGCCTGCCCAAGGATGCACATGGCGCCTGCACAGGGGTCCCTCTGGAAAACAGCGAAGACCCTGGTAGCTGGAAACCTGACCTCTTCTCAGCTTGCGCTGTTCAGTGAGTGAGGCCCTATGGCCACAATGTGGCCGGCTTTTCTCACAGAGCAAACGTTCAGGGAGCAAACAAGGCCAGGTTTCACTGTGTAACCCTTTCTCCTCTTCCTCCCCTTCTCCTTTAACTACTCTCCTCTTTCAGGGATAGGAAGCCTCACCAGCTTGCCAGGTCTCAGGGATGCTGAGGCTATTCAGAGTGTCTTGAGCTGACCTCACGTGGTACAAGCTGCTCACTGCAGAATGAGGTCGCTACAGTGGCTACTTTGGTTTCTTTCACAGCTGTTAGGAGTCTTCAGATAAAAGATCCCAAAGCATGTTTGTCTTTAAAACAAAAACCATGAAAAAATACTCATGCCGATTTTCCTAGAACGAGGGCCCTATCTCCAGAATGTGGAATGGCAGCTCCGGGGCCTCCCCCGTAGTGTTAATGCTGGCTCTGAGCTCTTTCTCAAATTGATAGTGTGATCTAATCAGAGGGTATATTTAAAGTGTGGATTAGCTGAAAGGATACTAGATATTCTGGCACGCTGTCATTAACCACCACCACTGAGATTGGAAAAATAGATCCCTTTTGGAAGACTGTACAGGTCATTCTCAAGTAATGATTTAAAGGCTTTATCATCAACATCAATAATAATAGCCAATATGCATAAGCTGCTTTATAACTTTTGCCTAGCACCTTTACCGCTCTAGTTAAGTTTTACAACAACCTTTTGAGTTTGGTGGTGCCATTCCAGGCTCACAGTGCAACTGAGATTAGAGGGATTACCTGACTTCCCTCAAAGTAAGACAATTTATACTAAGAACCAATCTTTAAGTTCTTTTTTAGGTGTTCAGACTAATTTTAAAAGATACGAAGAAGAGGACAGGGGCAGCGTAGTTGGCACGTAGTAGACCTCAGTAGCTTTGGATGGCCCTTCTCTGTGCAACCGTTTGCAAGTCCATGGCGCTATTAAGATAAGACCAACCTTCCCCCTGTTACAGGGGAGCGCACAGCACTTCAGAGAACCAGATGGCTGGTCCAAAGACAGGGGGAAATGGTCAAGGCGGAACGTGACCTTCAAATTGATCATTCAACTTGAATATGTGTCTGAGAAAACATGGACACAACTAATCAATTATTTTAAACTTCTGTAGTTTCTCAGCCACTGGCACTCAACATAAGTACACTGGTTTTGAAATGGTGTCAGGCCAGAGACTCTCAAACTATTTCGAGAGGGAAATGTTTTAGCAATCAGACTGAAGGAGAACTGAAAAGCCCCACCTCTGCAGGGTCAAGAGTACACGTGTTTGGATTCTGAAATACTTATGCCAAGACAAACAGAAGGAAAATGATCTTATACTAATCCATATGCGCTCACTTCCTCCTCTCTAGAGGAGGCGGCCATGTGGGCAGAAGCCAGAAGGCCAGCAGGGCCCTGGGCTCTGCAGTGCCCATGAAGAGGGGACTCGGTCGTGCTTATTAAGTATCCCTTTGCACCTGGGCACACCTGCATTTCAGATCTCAAGCTGCAGTGACTCAAGGTGTGGAAGGGAGGCCGTAATTAATGAAAATGCTAGGGTGGCATGGGAAATGCTGATGATTCAGCAAGGCTTTTTACTTCTCTCTGAGTCAGTGCCAATCACAGCCACACCTGGTCAGGACAGGTTTTTAAAAAGGGTGTGGAGGGCCTCATCGTCAACAACCAATTAGGAAGGAGAAGAGTCCTCGTGAGCAAGGGAGTAATAACATGTTGGAGCCTTTAACTAGGCTTAGAAGTGACTGGGAGCTCAATTGATGATGCCCAGGTCACCCAAATGGCAGGCGTGCATGGACCAGTGCACGTCTGTGTGTGCCAAGGCAGAGGAGCTGCTGGGCGCAGGGAGGCAGGACAGCTGGAGGCCATGCCGCAGGAGCTCGAGGCCAGAATCAGACCAGGCCTTGAGGTCCTGAGGAATTCCCTGGAGTGTGAGAAAAGAGTGCTAACGTGCAATGGCAGGAGTAAGAACGAGAGGCTGCTTTAGACCTCTCCTGGGCAATGAGGACGTGAGGGCCAGGAGTCTCACCCTAGGTTCTGAAAAGAGTGTTTCCGTCCTCTTCCCATCCCGCTGAATCAAACGACACATTCTAAATACTTAGCAGGCTCCAGTGTGCCAGTCCTCTCAGAGGCTGAGACGTGAAGGGGAATAAGACCCCGGCCACTGCTGGTAAGATCTTACATTGGGATAATAAGCAAGCCACAACGACAACTATCTTTCAGTGTAAGACCCGCTCTGTCCCTGTGCTCATGTCATATGATGGTGCCCTGACTGGGACATCCAATGTTCTCTCTCTCCCCTCTCTTTATTTATTTTTTTCTTTTTCTTTTTCTTTTTTTTTTTTTTTTTTTGGAGAGGTTTTTGCTATGGGGCACGTGTGCTCTCCAGAGAGACAGAGAGACAGAAAGCGAGAAATCACCCCCCCAGGGGGGATGGCCATGCCGCAATCCCTTCTCCTCCATTCTCCTCTCAGGATCTTGGGCACACACACACACACGCGCCCGGCATGAGTTTAAGCCGCTGGGTCCAGGACTTGAACCGCGGTCGGCTACATGGGAGTCCAGCAACATAGCCATTACGCCAACTGCTGGTCCCCTCTCCCCCCTCTCTTCTGCTCACTCCACCATTCACTTCTTTCCATGAAAGGAGGGGAGACTTAATTCACCGACGAATCTTGGAGGTGGAATCAACCCTGCGAGGCTTGGAGCCCACTGGACTCTTCACTTTGGCACTGCCTGCAGACTGAGGAGTGCGTTCTGGTCTGCCCTGCGCTAGGCGAGGCAGACCAGGAAGGCCATGCCCCTGCACAAGAGACCAGCAGCCGAGAGCTGGTAGTTCACACCCTCCACTTTGGAAAGGGATATGGAAACTGACCTTAGCTTGGCTTTATAAAGTTGACATTCTGATTTCCACCTGTGTGTCCTGTGTCTTATTTCGTGTTTCATTCTGAACTGAGAGAGGAGCCCAGGGGTGCCCCCATCAAATCCCAGTGCAGATCCAGGATTAGGCACCCTCCCTCTCTCCCGTCAAGTGTCTGTTGAATCTGCACTGCAGAACAAAGGAGCGGTTCCCTCTGCCTCAGGTGGCTGAGAAGGCTTCACAATGGAGAGATTTGAAGGAAGCCTGGGAGGATGCTGGGTGAGGGAGGGAGAATTCACTGCGCAGAGATGGTGCTGGGCAGGCGAGATGCCCACCGAGTGTGCCTCATTTGGCCTCTGCGCAGTGCTGGCCCAGCATCCCTCACAGCTCCTCCCTTCCCTGGGACTAGACTCCTGACCACAGGAGCTGCTTATAGACCTGCTCACATCCTGCACTCTTCCCCAACCCGGGCTCAGTGCTCTAGCAGAAGCCTACAGCCAGCCATGGCGGCCATTGAAAGACTCTCTTGACTTGTCTCGATGCCTTTACTTAGCCAGCCTCAGGTTCCACCATTTTTGGGAGTCTCGTAGTCTCTTTCTCCATCTGACCCCATCCTTTCATTTTGAGAGGTCCCACTATGATGGGCTGACCTGCCACAGCCTGAGGTCCCTGATTTCTACTGGGACCACCCTGCGCCCTCCAGAGTCACACAATCTCACGACTGCTATAGCCCCATACTGTACAGCCTCCACAGCCCTATATTCCCTCGTAAGGATATTTCTAACCAGCTCAGTAGGGAGGAATGGTAGAGAATCAGTCCTCGGTCCAGTGCTATGCCAGGATGTCCAGGCCCTGTCCTTGGAAGCGACCTGCCTCCTTCTCTAGCGCATCCCTAACATTCACTAGGCATTGTCTAGTGCTGACAGTCCGTGGCATTTCTCACTTCTTTGAAGTGTCCTTCACTCTCCGATAGATATTCCACATGCCCGGTCTGCAACAGTGTTCATCATATAGGCAAAACATTACACCTAGGAAATTGTTCTGTTTCCTCTTCATTGTGATTCACACAAGTTGTCCCCTGGGAATGGAAGGGCCCAATCTTAACAGCGCTGCCCCATGGAAAGGCCCAACCAGGTCCAAGACCTCTCAATCGCTCTGCCTCTACCTCCCATTCCATTAGCTTATCCCCTCAAGCCCCTCCCAGCCTCCCAAAGTTCCCTGCCTAGCAACCCCTCCTCACTTCACCCAACCCTGCCCACATCTTGGCCAGCACCCCAGCCCTGGCCTTGCTGACCTTCACACTCCTCTGCACATTGATTCCTGGTTCTGGATTACTCACTCATGTGTTCTCACTGCACCTGCTCCTGCCAGGGAACATCAAGGAACTGGGTTTACTACCTACACATCAATCTGAGGTTGCGGCCTCTGTCTGACCCTCGGTGATGCAAGCAGTCCTTTGACTCGTCCTCTCTCTCATGGATGTTCAGTCTCTAAGTCTCAGTCACAATAAAAGTCCCACCCAGAAGCAACACAAGACAGATCCTGCCCCAGCACAACATATCAGGGCCCCCAAAGTGAAATGACAGAATGAGTTGATCTAGAAAGTACCAGGACCTGGAGTCTGTGTTTAGCTGACAAATTCCCTCTTCATTGGCTTAATCATTCAATGGCCCTTCACATTTTCTCCCAGTCTATACTTCCAAACTCATACTTACTGCTTCCTGAGTGAAGTTCTTCATCCCAGTCTAAATGTTCTCTTCCTGGGCCTACAAATATGTCTCATTATATTGCATATGTGTTTGGGTGTGTGTTAGTAAAATATGCATAACATAAAGTTTACCATCTTAACCATTTCTGTTCTCTAGCATTAACTATATTCATTTTTGTGCAACTGTCACCACCATTTATCTCCAGAACTTTTTTATCTTCTTCAACATAAACTTTATATTCACTAAAAAATAACTTGCCATTCTCTCCTACCCTCAGCCCCTGGCACCCACCACTCTACTATTCTGTCTGTATGGATTTGACCTTTAGGTACCTCATAAGCAAAATCATATGTTATTTGCTTTTTGCGATGGGCTTATTTCACTTAGCATAATGTCCTCGAAGTTCATCCACAATGCAGCATGTGTCAGAATTCCCTTACTTTTTAAGGCTGAATGATACTCCTTTGTGAAACTATTCCACATTTTGCTTATCCATTCATCCATCAATGAATCCATGAATTGTTTCTACAGTACATTTTAACTACTATGAATAATGCTGCATGAACGTGGGGTAAAAATATCCCTTTGAGACTCAGCTTTTAATTCTTTTGGGTATATTGTATACCCAGAAGTGACAATGCTAAATCTTGTAAGTCTATTTTTAATGCTTTAAGGAATTCTATACTGTTTTTCACAACAATGAAACCATTTTACATTCCCACCAACAGTGCAGAAGAGTTCCAGTGACTTCACATCCCCACCAACACTTGCTATTTTCTGTTTTTTCATAGCAGTCATCCCAGTGAGTCTGAGGTAGTATCTCACTGTAGTTCAAATTTGCACTTCCCTAATGATTAGTGATGTTGAACCTCTGCTTCCTGGCCATTTGTTTATCTTTCATTGAGAAATATCTGTTCAAGTCATTTGCTCATTTTTGAATCAGTTGTTTGACTTTTCATTGTTGCTGAGTTTTAGAAATTCATTATGTATTCTTGAATTTAAATTCTTTACCAGACATATAATTTGCAGATATTTTCTCCCATTCTGAGAGTCATTTTTTCGAGCTATGCTAGTGTCTTTTGATGCAGAAATGTTTAAAATATTCATGCAGTTCAATTTGTCTATTTTTTTCTCTTATTCCCTTGCTTTTGGCAAGAAATCATTGCTAAATCCAATGTTGTGAGACTTTTGCATTATGTTTTTTTTTCTTAGAGTTGCATTGTTTTAGGTCTTACATAGGTCTTTGATCCATTTTGAGTTAGTTTTTCTATATGGTGTAAGGTTAGGGTCCAACTTCATCCTTCTGTGCTTGAATAGCCAGTTTTCCAAAAACCATTTGTTGAAAAGACTGTCCTTTCCTCATTGAATGGTCTTGGCACCCTTGTGAAAAATCATTTGTTTGTATATGCAAAGGTTTAATTCTGGGCTCTCCATCCTGTTCCATTGATCTACAGGTCTCTATGTCTGCTTCACAGTTTCAATCACCTTAGATTTGTAGCCAGTTTTGAAATCAGGAACTATGCGTTCTCCAGTTTTGCTCTTCCTTTTCAAGATTGTTCTTGTTATTCAGAGTCCCATGAAATTCCATATGAATGGTAAGATGTGCTTTTTGAAAAAAATTTACCCATTATCTCTTGCTCTTTGCCTTTTTTTACTGTTGCGTCCTTTTTTTTATTTTTCTTTTCTTTTTTTTTTTTTTTTGGCCTTTCTTTTCTACCTACTGTTCAGATCAACCAAAATCCAGCTCAACTTCCACCTTGATGTTTCTGTGACTATTCCAACCCATTGACTCCCTTCCTCTAAGCGGCTCCTATACTATTCACTGGAGACTGTATCTGGCTCCTCACTCCAGCCTCATCCTTTAGGCCTCAGCTTAAGTGTCACCCAACCTAAAGTAAGGCTTTTTGTCAATCTTCCTTGTAGCACCTTGTCTTTATTTTTTAAAGCCCTCACTATGATTAATACTTATTTCTAAGTGAATTCTGACATACAGACTCTAAAACACAGAGTTCTTTCTCATATTAACTCTGAAATAGAGAGCCATGTCTAACAATTGGCGACATCTGACAATCATAACTGTAGCTTTTATTTTGGTAGTACATAAGTGATGGTCTGGCTTATAATCAATGATACCTCAGATTCCGTAAAATACAGTTTATGTTTGTTTGTGTGTGTACTTGTAGGACCACAAGTCCCAAAGGAGCAGACACCAACTCTTGAGGCCCAAGACAGCACTTACCATCGCACCTCCAGGACCTCGCTCAGGGCCTCTGACAGAGCCAATGTTCTCATCAGCTATCTGATGGACTGATATTGCTTGATCAATCTCAGTTTGTAAGGATGAATTATAAGCTAATACACATGCAGGGTCTTCAAAAGTTTCTGGAAATGAGTATTATGAAAAATTTAAGCCAAGATTTCACAATTTTGGTGCCAAAATAAACTTGTACTTTAATTCCGTTTTTCCACAAAACACTTTAAAGTTCTCTCGTCCATTATGTTACCAGGGAGCCCCAGAATGCCTAGAGCAGTGTGCGCAGGCACTTGCCCAGTGCACGGCATTGCGGTAAATAACCTCTCGTACTCTGCTGGGCTGTGCTCTCTGACAGAAATAAAAGGATTAAATATTCCTCATTCTTTTAGAGAGAAAAGTAAAGTAAGAGTTGTTTAGAGAAGCCAGAAGCTTATGCTGTCTTTTCCTTGGCAGAAAAGTGACCTGGCCTTTGTAACCTAAATCTACGCACATAATATCTTTCTTTCTGCCTTTGTGGCAACACATTGTGCCTTGGGGACAGTAGACAGGAATCATGTTGGAAAGCAATGTTAATTTTCTTTTTTTCTCGAGAGAGTTGATCTTATCTGTTAAGAAAATGACACACTTCTACACTCTTACTAGCTGCTAACCGCTTATAAACATGTCATCCCTACATATCAAATAAAACAAATCTTGAATAAGCAGGAAATTAAATGTGTCCTTTCGTGAGGGGACACTGAGTTCCTGGTCTGGGTTCATCAAGTATGAATACACAGAGGAGGACTTTGAGCCAGATGGACACAGATTCTTTAGCAACTGCCCTGCTGATGACAAAAGGGGCCTCATGGAGAGAAAAAAGGAGGATGAAGAGGCTTAAAGAAATAACATTCTTCTATTTCTACCTGTTTATTGTCTCCCCAAACCAACATGGGCGGCTCGTTTTGTAATTCGTTCTTTGAACATCTGAGGAATTCACCGATTGTGTAAATGCCCCTATCCATACTATGTGGCTTTTGCGAAGAAGGGGAAATAATAACAAGGACAGTGCAGGATTTCCCCTAACATCTTAAGGAATGGCTATACAAGGGCAGCAGGCAGTGTGGCGGTTAAGGTGCTGGCTCTCACATGGCCAACTCTGCGGCTCCAGCCCCAGTCCGAAGGCTTGAAAGTCATCCCAGGCATGTGTGCCCAAAATTCTGAGGGGAAAAAAAAATCTAAAACAAAACAAAACAAAAGGCTATACAAGTTTCTAAGCAATAATAACTGAGTAAGAATCTCTGAGCACCAGGGCCAGCAGGTGGTGTGGCGGTTAAGGCACTGGACTTCCACATGGCTGACTGTGGTTCAAGTCCCAGACCTGGAAGCCTGAAAATCACACCAGGCACCTGTGTGTGCATGCCCAAAATCCCAGGAGGAGAAGGGATTGTAATATGGTTAGTCCCCCTGGGGAGTAGTTTCTCTCACTCCACCCCCCCCACCTGTCTCTCTCTCTGGTGAGTGCACATGCCCTATGGCAAAAACCTTTAAAAAAAACAGACAAACAAAAAATAATCATTGAGTACTAACTACCTACCGAACATCATTATTAGGCCACTTTCTATACAGGGTCTCGTGATGTCGTGTTCACAACAATATATATGGATCTTCTCCATGTGTAGCACATGAAAGTGGGGTCAGCAAGGTGAAGCACCCGGCCCAAAGCCAGAGAACTAAGAAGGGCAGACCTGTGATGTGGACTCATTCTCTTGGTTATCTTGAAGAATGTACTTACTGGTGGTAAAGA
>NW_006159661.1:164900-174371 GCF_000334495.1 Tupaia belangeri chinensis
AGCAGGAATTGGTATTGACAGCTTGTCTTGTACCTTCTCTGTTCATTCATCTATCACAGTGGGAGGGGTGGAAGGGAAGAAGAATAAAAAGGATCCTGTGGTGGGAAGGGATGGTTATTGGTGAAGAGAAATCAGCAATGAACACTGACCAGGGGGAAAGAAGAAAGGATACAGTGAAAATGAAGGAAAACTGGCCTCACCAAAATAGAGCATTGAAGAATGACTACCAGAGGTAAGAAGGATGGTAGGGGAGGGAATAGAGGGATGTTGATGAGCAGAAACAAAATTACAGGTAGAGAAAAGGAACACTGTCTACCACGATAAAATACAGCAGGGAGAACGTGGCAACCAACCTGCTGTGGTTGCTGCCCTGGGTTGTGCTCCTCCTCCTGATTTAATCATTGCACACTGTATTCATGTACTGAAAAGTCACACTGTAGCCCCAAATATGTACAATTTATAAAACAACAAACAAAAAGGGGCTGGGAGGTGGCATGGTGGTTAAGACACTGGACACCCACATGGCCAACCACGGTTCTAGTACTGGACCTGGTGGCTTACTTTCTCTGGTCATAATAACAATAATAATAATAATAATAGCAACAATAAATCAAATTAAGTAAAATAATTATTTAAAAACAAAAGGAAGGCTATCCCCATAGCCTAGTGGCTAAGGGAACTAAATCCCACATGGCAAATAGCAGCTAAATCCCAGCTCTAGTAGTTTGAAAAACATGCGGGACACATGGGCTTGCATGCCCCAAATCTTGACAGGATGGAGAAATAGAGGAGAAGGGATTGCAGTGTGACCACACTCTATTGGAGGGCTCTCTCTCTCTCTCTCTCTCTCTCTCTCTGTTTCTTTGTCTCTACATGTCGAGTGCATACAACCTTGGGCAATTAAAAAAAAATGATATATTAGACAAAAGTCAAATTTAAAAAAGAGAAGATTAGAAAAGGCAAATGGAAAGGGAATGTACTGAGTTGAAGCCAAGAACAAAACAGGTAAAGAAGGAATCAAAAAGACGATCGGGAACCAGCAGTTAGCGTAATGGCTATGTCGCTGGACTCCCACGTAGTTGACCGCGGTTCGAGTCCTGGACCCGGTGGCTTAAAACTCATGCCGGGCGCGTGTGCGTGCATTCCCAAGAACCCGAGAGGAGAATGGAGGAGAAGGGATTGTGGCATGACCATCCCCCCTGGGGGGTGATTTCTCGCTTTCTGTCTCTATGTCTCTCTCTGTCTGTCTGGCGAGCGCACGCGCCCTACAGTGAAAAATCTCTCCAAAAAAAAAAAAAAAAGACGATCAATCAACAAACCCTGTTTAACCGAAGCCACAGCAGCAGTGCCTCCCAGCCTCAGTTCCGGGGTTCTATGGCACCGGCTCTTCTTCTTTCCTGTAAAAGCAAAGATTATTTTAAGCAGATGGACAAGGAAGCTCAAGGCACATCATTCCTCCTCAATCTTCCCCAGTCCCGAGTTAACTCGCAGTCAACTCAAAGACACATCCTTCTCCTGTACTTGACACAAGATGGCTCAGAAGTTCACTTGACAAATTTCCGAAGTCAGCTGGGTCATCCAGTAGGTTTTGTTTAAGACTTTGGCATGCTGTGTTCATACTGACTTTTAGTTATCCAAACTCATCTCTCCGGAAGGTTATTTTCCATCATCTCAGCACAGATGCATTCTGACCACCCCCTCAGTGTACCCCTCTCTCTGGCATCTCTGCTACCTCTATCATCTTACCCCGCTCAACTTCCAGTGGTGGGTACTGTGACATCCCAAAGGCAGCCAGTTCTTTTTTTTTTTTTTTTTTTTTTTTTTATGGGGCCGGTGTTGTCCCTTTTTTAAATATTTAACTCTATTTATTAGAGACAGAGAGACAGAAAGTGAGAAATCACCCCCCAGGGGGGATGGGATGGCACGCCACAATCTCTTCTCCTCCAATCTCCTCTCGGGATCTTGGGTACGTACACACATGCACCCGGTGTGAGTTTAAGCCACCGGGTCCAGGACTCGAACCTTGGTCGACTACATGGGAGTCCAGTGACATAGCCATTATGTAATTGCTGGTCCCCAGGGCAGCCAGTTCTTGATACCTCCAGTAGGGTGGGCATATGTAACAGATTAAAGCAAAGCTATTTTTCAGTAACTTTGGCCCATAGGTCATAATCTTTTTTTTTTTTTTTTTGAAAGGTTTTGCTATAGGGTGCATGTGCTCACCAGGAAGACAGAGAAACATAGAGACAGAAAGCAAGAAATCACCCCCCAGGGGAGATGGCCACACCGCAATCTCTTCTCCTCCATTCTCCTCTCAGGATCTTGGGCACACATGTGCCCGGCATGAGTTTAAGCCACCGGATCTGGGACTCGAATCGTGGTCAACTACATGGGAGTCCAGCGACATAGCCATTATGCCATCTGCTAGTTCCCATAATTGTTCTTTTGGAGGACATACAAAACAAATCAAACTTTTCATGCACTCACACACGTAAATATGTATGTATATGTAAAATCTAACATATAAAAATTAATATATAATATGAACATATATTTGCGTGTGTGTGTATATATATATCAAGAAATCTAGATTATATATTATTAAATATGTATATATGTGCATAGCAAACTATAATTATATATATTACCCAGCAACATATATAAGTATATATTGTTGGTTAAGAGCAAGGGCTTGGGGCCAGCAGATTCATATTAATATCTTGGCTCCACCATTTGCGAGCTGTGTGGCCTAGGGCAAGTTAATTAACCTTTCTGAGTGCCATTTCTCCATTGGAAAGCTGGGGATCCTATGGACCTCACTGGGTTGCTGTGAGGATTAAATGAGCAACTATATGTAAATATCCATCCTGTAATATATGTAAATGCCCAGCACATAAGTACCCATCAAGTGCACTAAGAGACTTCTCTGCATCCTTTCTCTTAGGAAAATATTCCTTGTCCTTTCAACCACGCTTCATATTTTGTGTTTTTTCATTCCCCTCTTCATCCTGTAAAATGAATCAGTCACCTTTTAAATGGATAGGATTTCACTGTTTAAATGGATTGGATTTTAACTAGATGCTATCTAACAGTAAACACACTTCCTTGAGGGACTGCAGTTAGCATAATGGCTATGTTGCTGAACTCTCATGTAGTTGACCACAGTTCAAGTCCTGGACCTGGTGTCTTTTTTTTTATTATTATTATTAGAGGTTTTCGCTACAGGGCACATGCGCTCGCCAGACAGACAGAGAGAGACATAGAGACAGACAGCAAGAAATCGCCCCCCAGGGGGGGATGGTCACGCTGCAATCCCCTCTCCTCCATTCTCCTCTCGGGATCTTGGGCACGCACGCACATGCGCCGGCGTGAGTTCTAAGCCACCGGATCCAGGACACAAACCGCGGTCGACTACGTGGGAATCCAGCGACATAGCCATTATGCTAACTGCTGGTTCTCTGGACCTGGTGTCTTAAACTCACACCAGGTGCATGTGCATGCGTGCCCAAAATCCCGAAAGGAGAATGGAGGAGAAGGGTTTGCGGCGTGGCCATCCTCCCTGGAGGGTGATTTCTCACTTTCTGTCTCTTTGTCTCTCTCTGTCTCTCTGGCCAGTGCATGTGCCCTATAGAAAAAACCTCTGGGAAAAAAAAAAAAACACACACACACAAAATGTGGTTTGCATGAGCAGAGAGACCACACCTCCTGTTCCTGGACACTGCCCTTCAGTAAATCTGCTTCTGTTGGTAAAGCAATACTATCTTACTAACACATACGGACGTGGCCTTTTTTGATTCAATGTTTGTGATACTAGTTTTCATACAACATAAAAGAGAAATGTATGCTTTCACAGTTGACCCTTGAACAACACAGGTTTGTACAGGTCCACTTACATAAGGATTTTTTTCAATAAATACACTGGAGAATACAGTACTATAAATGTATTTTTGCTTATCATTTTCTTAATTACATTTTCTTTTCTCTAGCTGACTGTATTGTGAGAATAAGTATATAATACATATACCATCCAAGATTTGTGTTAATTGACTATGTATGCTATCAGTAAGACCTCCAATCAAGAGCAGGCTATTAGTGGGACCAGCAGTTAGCATAATGGCTCTGTCACTGGACTCCCACGTAGTCAACTGTGGTTCGAATCCCAGACCCGGTGGCTTAAACTTACGCTGGGCACGTATGCGTGCATGCCCAAGATCCCGAGAGGAGCATGGAGGAGAAGGGATTGTGGCATGGCCATCCCCCCTGGGTGGGGATTTCACACTTTCTATCTCTGTCTCTCTCTGTCTGTCTGGCAAGCGCATGCACCCTATAGCAAAAACTCTCAAAAAAAAGGGGGGGGGCAGACTATTAGTTAAGGTTGAGGGAGTCTAAAGTTATATGTGGATTTTCAACTACTGAAGGGGTGGGCACTCTCTCCCACCCTGTTTGTTCAAGGTTTTCCTGTACCTCTTAAAAGGCATCTTTTTTGAACATCTTTTTTGATGGTTTGACCATCCTCCTAGACTGAAGTGAGTCTGAGCCTCCTCAGGAGGGTGTCAGGAGGTGGGATACAGAGGAGGATTTCAGATAAGTGGCCGGTAAGAATGTAGACACTGGGGCTGGGCATTGGGACCCACAGAACTGGCCAAAGCAATGGCTGCCCCTTCTTGACACAGCTGAAGACCGTGTCTTCAGGGGAATCGGTTTCATGGAAGCAAAGAGGGGGCCTCAATTACAGGAGAGCACAAAACCCCCAGGAAGGGTTTGCTGTGGGAGGATATAGCTCAATGTGCAGATGACAATGGGTGACTGTCAAACTGGCAGGGTGGGCTTGGCAAGCCTAAGGCTCACAGCTGCCCGAACACCAGCTGAAAGTGCAGCCTCAGCTGACTGGAATGCCAGCTGCCAGGTGGCCAGGAAGAAGTGAGGACCTTCAGGTGGCTCCCAGGAGTTTGGAGGGGAAAAACCCCATTCCAACTCCAGCAACAGAAGTCCTTCCTGTTAACAGCCGTGCCGAGTGAGCAGCTGAGGAAAAGGTGCGACAAGTGCTCTTTGACAAGTGGCCAGATCCCATAGAACGAGCCTGTCTCAGTTGGGCAGCACACACCTGAACGAATCACACCAAACACCAGGAAAGTCAGAGGGGCCAGCACAAAAAACAGCTCCTTGGAATAAAAAGAAATCTCTGCTCGAGCCTTCAGTGTGCAGGCCCCTTCCTGTGTCTTCTTGCAATAAGACTGATTCAGTCTGAGACCCACCATCTTTCACTAAAGAATTTCCTGGCCAAGGGGCAGCAGATGGCATAGTAGTTACGTCAGTGGACTCCCACATTATTGATCGCAGTTCTAGTCTCAGACCTCGTAGCTTGAAACTCATGCCAGGTGTGTGTGCCCAGGATCCCGGAAGAAGAATAGAGGAGAAGGGATTGCAGTGTGGTCACCCTCCCCCGCCCCACTCCGAGGGTGATCTCTCACTTTCCCTCTCATTGTCTCTCTGTCTCCATTTCCTTAATTTGCAAATAGGCATAATAAAGTTAACACTTCCCCAGAAGATCGTAAGGAAAATAAATAACATTTCTGCAAAATGAAATGACCATGCACTCTTTCTCCTCTTCATTTTTATTAAAATAAGCTACTTCAGCTTCTGAATACCACCACATCTAAATTTCATCACTCCAGATCCTAAGGGAAACCAAATTTTCAAGACCTTATGAGGCTCACCAGAAGTACTTAGAAGTGAGTGTGTGGGCAGGGTGGTGAAAGGAGAAAGGGGGTTCTCGTGGGCACAGGACATGGGTGCAGCAGGTCCTCCAAAACTGTGGCCCACCATTGCAGACTTAGCATCACGAATGTAGCCCTTTTTCAATAATACCACAAGTTTTCCTGATTTATCAGTGACTAACTTCTTCTCCTAGTCAACCGCAGAAGACTCATAGACTTATACAAGAAGTACCAGATGTATACTCCCAAGGTCTGGGCTTGCCATACCCCTATAAACTATGAGAGGACCACAAAAAGTTCATAGAAAAATGGAATTAAACAATTTTATTTCATTGCAAAAACATTGGAAGTCTATGAATAGTTTTTTCATCATATGCATTTTCTATGAACTTTATGAAGACCTTTTGTACTTACCAACAGTGAAAAATGGTTTGTAAACCATTTCATCTCCCCACATCTCAATTTGTTCCTCCGCAAAATGGGAAATGAGCTTTGGTCACCCTTTCTCAGATAATTATTGTGAGACTCAAGTAAGATTAAGCACTTTGAAAACATTCAAATACTAAGTATTGAATAGCTGTGAAGGATTATATCATTATTACCAGGGGGGGAAAAAAGCCATCTATCACTTAAGCACATGGAATACCAGGACAAGGCCTGTTCCATCTGATAACCAAGGAGGTGGGGATTCTGACACCGTCTACTGTTTTATCAACCATTTTCCTACTTGCTTTAAAAATCATGTTGACTCTTTTCCAGTTGAAGAGCTCTACTTCAGTCACTGTCCAAATTCTCCATCTTGGGACCAGCAGTTAGCATAATGGCTATGTCACTGGACTCCCACATAGTCGACCGTGGTTCGAGTCCCGGACCAGGTGGCTTAAACTCATGCCGGGCATGTGTGCGTGCATGCCCAAGATCCCGAGAGGAGAATAGAGGAGAAGGGATTGCGGCATGGCCAACCTCCCTGGGGGGTGATTTCTCACTTTCTGTCTCTCTGTCTTTGTCTGTCTAGCCAGCGCACACGCTCTATAACAAAAACCTCTCCAAAAAAAAAAACTCCATCTTTTTTTAAAATTTTAAGTATTTTATTTAAGTTTATTATTATTATTAATTTGGCCAGAAGAGGCAGAGAGAAAAAGAGGGAAATTGAGTAAACAAGTTGCCAGGTCTAGGACCTGAACCATGGTCAGCCATGTGAGAGTTCAGCACTTTTAACCACCATGCCAGCTGCCGACTCCCCAAATTCTCCATCTTAATCACTTCCCAGGAGTTTCCATTCACATTCATGCAGTTTTGAGCCCTGTGACACGAAACTCACTGTTCCCCCATGGCACATCACTCTATCTTCTGCCTTTCTTAGTAAGTATTTTTTCCAGCATGGTTAGCCCAGTCTCTTTTCACACTGACTAGCAAAGCAATGGATTGTGGACACTTAGAAAATGTACAATACATCACAAGGAAGGAAAGAAAGCTTCAAACGAACGTTCCAGCAGATCAATGTAAATTTTCTGGGTACAACAGCAAACTTTCACCAAAGAGAATTTGGTTAACACACTCTAGGTTCTTCTATTAGTTGGACAGAATCATTTGTGTATGAAAAACACAGTTCTCAAAGTGGTCATGAAATTGCATGCTGCAGAAGCAAGATTCATCAGGTCTGATTTATTTGCCTTATCATCACTATGTTTACAAAGTAAACTCCCACTGGAGATGGAATCTCAAGTCATTGAATTTAACTCTTTACAAGAAAGAGAAAACTTTTTTTTAAGTTAGTTTATCTCCTAGGAGAGAGACAGAAGCACTCCTAACAGGACCCTCCTGTCTGGATCTGCCCTCAACCTCAGCCAGCCCTGGATCATAGGCACACATGCCTGCCCGAGGTGCACAGGAAGGACTGAGGAGGGGACGTGGGGACCTTCCTACGTGGGTCCATTCTCACAGAGCATTGTGTTACCACTGCACCACCATCTATCTGGTCCCAAGAACAGAGTCTTTATCATGTATATCATGTTGCTAAATAAATGTTACACTTATGTTCTGGTTTGAAACTTTTTTATTCCTTAAAATTTGTGTCAAGGGGACCAGCAGGAGGCTTGGTGATTAAGGTGTGGACTCTCACATAGTCGACCAAGTCCTGGAAAATCATGCCAGGCATATGTACATGCATGCCCAAAATCTTGAGAGGAGAATGGAAGAGAAGGGATTGTAGCAAGGCCATCCTCTCTTTGGGCTGATTTCTCACTTTCCCTCTCTCTCTCTCTCTTTCTCTCTCTCTGTCTCCCTCTGGCAAGCACATGTGTTCTATGGCCAAAAAAAAAAATTGTGTCAACATTAAATCGCAGCAGAATCCTTCATTTGGTCTAGCAGTGCTAGAAAGTCTTTGCTTTTGCAGACTTGACTTGCACTGACATCTCCACCATCCTACTTTGTGTCCACACAATTTTCTGTACAGGCCATACAACAAAATTTCCACAGGGCATGTTCCAATGCCTACAGAGGAGACCATGTTGGTCTTATCACAAACAGAATAAAAAAACTGAACATGGCACATTTATGCTTTTCTCCCTATTGCAAATACTTCATAGAAATTATGCATGGAGTCTCATAATCTTGCAAGAGCTGGAAAACAAGCCAAGCGCTAGGAAAACTGAAGAACTGACTAATAGTGAAACAGGAACACCAGCTTATTGGATTGTTACATTGAGCCTCTTGGGTTTGAAGGGAACCATGAGGAGGAACTCCCCTCAAGCCTTACACAGCTCCAGGGCTCAATTCAGAAGCAAAGACTGCTTTCAAGTCTCAGCAATGGTGGATCCACTTGAAAGACTGCCAAGTTCAGTTCACAGGCACCACGTACATGCTCAGCATGCCAAGATCCTGGATGGCTGAGGCATGAGACCCTGTTGCGGATGCTTCTTTCTCTCTCTCTGTCTCTGTCATGAAATAAACTTAATTTTTTTTCTTTCTTCATTCCTTCCTTTTTGCTGTGTAATCTCTGCTATAAATACTAGCAATGGAATGATAGGTTTTGAAGCCATTCTTAGCAACAGGAAAACAAGTTCTGGGTTCTTTACCACCCCGTCTTCTGCTTCAGTTGTGCAGTGAGGAGTTAAGTAATCAGAGAACCAAGTCAGAGTCTATAGAGCAGGTGGGGTGAGATGTGGGAACAAAGGCAGAAAAAGATCGATGATCTGACTCTTTCCACCAGTTTGAAGACCTGAAGATGAGAATTTATTCAAGACAGTCATTTAATATACAAGGGATCTTCAAAAGCTCATGGAAAATGTGTAGCATGAAGGAAAAAAACATACATGGATTTTAAAAAATGTACCAAAAGAAACTCATACTTTAATTCCATTTTTCCACAAACTTTATGAAGTCTCCTTATATGATGGATTGCTAAAAACTCTGGCTCTCTCTTAAGAATCCTCGAGGAGGCTCTTTTCCAGCGGGAACCATGGAGTGCATTCAAGAGAAGAAAAAGAAGGTTCCTGCTGCAGTGGAAACAAAGAGAAAGGTTCCTACTGTGCCAGAAACCCTTAAGGAAAAGCAAAGGAATTTTGCAGAGCTGAAGATCAAGCGTCTGAGGAAGAAGTTTGCTCAAAAGATGCTTCGAAAGGCAAGGAGGAAGCTTATCTATGAAAAAGCTAAGCACTATCATAAGGAGTATAGACAGATGTACAGAAGTGAGATTCGCATGGCCAGGATGGCAAGAAAAGCTGGCAACTTCTATGTACCTGCAGAACCCAAA
>NW_006159661.1:174905-179694 GCF_000334495.1 Tupaia belangeri chinensis
CGCTCTCTCTCTCTCTCTCTCTCTCCCCCTCCCTCCCTTCCTCTTTCTCTCTTCCTCTCTGGTCAAATAAAAATAAATAAATAAAAAATTAAAAAAAAAAAAAGATCACCCATTTTGTAGAAGGTGGAGATGCTGGCAACAGGGAATATCAGATCAACAGATTTATTAGAAGGATGAGCTAAGGTGTCCACCATGATTATTTTTGTAATCTGGCCAGTAAATAAACAGAGTGGCTGTTTCAGACCACAGAATATTGTTGTATTAGTAACTTTTTTTGTTAACTTGCCTCTGCCTTCCCTTAACTATTATGGCATATCTTGGTGCTTGGTAAAATTAAGCCAAAACTTCTGCAAGACTAGGGTCCATTTTATATTTTATGAAAACTACTTTGGGACTTAAGAAAGGTTTTTTCCTCCACCAGAAAGGCCTAATGTTTCCGCTTTGAATTGTGCTGAGTAAAAACGGGTTTATTTGAAGAAAACTTATTTCAAGGCATTCATGCATGATTTGTAGGTAAGGTAATAAAATAAAGGTCGGTTGACCAAAAATGTAAAAAAAAAAATGTCCTCAAGTAGGGCCAGAGGGTATTGTGCTGGTTAGGGCACTGGATTCCCACATGGCTGACTGTGGTTCAAGTCCCAGCGACTTTCAAGATCCAGCGATTTGAAAATCACAACAAACAAATAAACAAGTGGTTTTTTTTAAAAATGAATCCTTAAACAATATTAAACTACCAACAATAGTGCCATGAACATAGTAAATATAGACATTACTTCCAAGTAGCCTCACAGTGTTTAGAACCCAGAAGTGAGGGTGCCCACGTGATTGAGAACAATGCTTCTGAAGGCAGCGGGCTTTTGACGCCCTTGGCAGCATACTGGTCTAGGGTAGAACTGACACATGTGGCCCTGACTATAAACTTGTCATGACCATCACTTTTGTTTTTCAAGTTTACTTCTTCCATGAGTGACAGACACACACACACACACACACACACACACACACACACAGAAAGAGAGAGACAAGACACCCTTAACAGGACCCTGAAGCTCTGATCCACCCCCAGCCTCAGTCTTGGGTTCACAGACTCCCGTGTTCCCTGCATACTCAAGGAAGTCTCCAGGTATAAATCCAGAACCTTCCCACGAGGTCCAACCTCACAGCATCATGTTTTACTTCTGCACCACCATCTGGCCTTGACTCAATTACTGCATAATTGAGGTAGGCCAGTTTATAAAAGAGAGAGTATTCTAAATTCAAGAAATTGTTCATACAAAATACAGTGGGAAATTACACATAACCTCCCCCGGAAGCCAAACTACTGTTCCTAATTTCCCAAAAGACACTTAACTTTCCTCCCCCATATGCCTGATTACACATTGAAAGACATATACACAGTGCATTTGCAATAATACCCCAAAGCAATTAAATTACTATACTTTTTAAAGTTCACTTATTGCTTCCATGGGGAACAGAGACAGGGATAGAGAGAAAGAGAGAGAGGCACCCCCAACAGGGTCCCCATTGCACAATCCACTGCTAGCCTCAGCCATCAGGATCATGGATGGTATGCACTCAGTGTGTATAGAGAGACCTCGGGATATGAACCCAGAACCTTCCCATATGGCCTCGGTATCACAAAGCCTTGCATTACCACCACAACACTATGGCTGGCCATTTATGATTTTCATTGACTACCATTCTCTCATTAAGAAATAGATGTGCTCCACATGTTTAGGATGAACAGACCGTAAAATCCTCCTGTGTACAGTGCTTGTTACAGGGCTCAGCACGATGGTTTACTTGAGTAGGCAAAGTGGGACCTTCTCATCCCCTTCAGCCCAAGGCCTCCTGTGAGCAGATACTCAATACAGGGTGTTGGATAAATTACCAAAGCGCTGTAAGAGATATGGGTAGCCCACAAAACAACTAAAACACTACGCCCTGCCAGGTGGTAGAAGTAGGTAACAGGGGAGGGATGGTGGTGCTGCAGTAAAATACAGCTGTGCAAGGCGGGCCCACATGGGAGGCTTCCAGGTTTGCATCCAGAGACCTTCCTGAGCGTGGAGGGCATGCGTGTGCCCATGACCCAGGACTAGCTGAACCTGGGGGTGGATCAGGACCCTGTTGGGGGTGCTGTCTCTCTGTGTCTCACCTCTCCCTTGTGAAAGAAACAAAACTTTTGTATTGAAGTAGGTAATGAACCAGAAGTACTATCTATACTAGGAATTTTAAACTAAAAGGAAAATGTCAAGTTACAGTTTTTGGTATCTTAAACTTTAGTTCTTAAAGAAAAGCTCCATTAGCTTCTGCTCTTGTGTGATCACACACAAGATGGTTGTGTTTGCCCTGGACTGCCACATTTAGGGAAGACTTACACGTTCAACAAATATTTGCTGACATTCCATCGCGTGTGCAAAGCACCAGGATTCATTCTGATTCAGTTCCGGGCCTGACTACCAGGGGGCACCCAAGGCAAGCACATCGGCTGCTGGCAGCAGAGTAGAGTGAGACACGCTGCTCCACCCAGGCGCGCAGCTGGCAGCCCAGGGGTAGCTCTGTCCTCACGGTGCACCTTTCTGTCCTTGTCAGGAATATTATTAGAACATGGGAACGTGACCCATCTATTGAGAGTTTAGCCCTAAGCAGTTTGGCATGTGTATGTATATGTACATGCATATATTTTCCCTTCAAATTATCCTAAATACATTCTTTCTCGAAACCCAATGAAAAGCCAACAATTGTTGCAACCAAATATCAAATCATGTGATTGACTTCTTAGTGAACTACCCGGAAAAATATACCATAGGATAGGTGTAAAAAAAAATTATCTTCTTATTTTTTAAATTATTTTTGTTAGTAAAATACGTAACACAATTTATCAGTTTTATTTTATTTTTAATTTTTTATTTATCTATTTTTAAATTTTTGCCATAAGATGTGTGCACCTACCAGAAAGAGACAGAGAGAGGGAAAGTGAGAAATCACCTATGGGGGGGGATGGTCATGTTACAATCCCTTCTTCTCTAGTCTCCTTTTGGGGTTTTGGGTGTGCACACACGCACTTGCAGTGTGTTTCTCAAGCCACTGGGGCGACCATGTGGGATCCAGTGCCTTAACCACCATGCCGTCTGCTGGCACTAATTTAACCACTTCTAGGTGCACAGGGCAGGGGCAGTAAGTACAATACATTCTCTTTGCTGTGCAACCACCAGCACTGCCTATCTCAGAACACTCATCTTCCCAAACTAAAACTCCATCCCAGTTAAACAAGTTCCCATTCCCCACTGCCCCTAGTCCCTGGCAACCACTTGTACTTTCTGTTGCTATGAATTTGACATACTCTGGGTACTCCATATAAGTGGAATCATACAGTATTTGCCACTTCTGTTGGCTTATTTCATTTAGCATAAAGTCCCCAAGTTTCATCCACGTTGCAGCTTATGTCAGAATGGCCTTCCTTTTAAGACAGAGAAATATTCCATACGTATGTACCAAAATATGTTTAGCCATTCATCCATCCACCAACACCTGGGTTGCTTCCACCCAAAAGGCTGCTGTGAATAATGCTGCTAGGAACATTTTGAATGTGTATTTTAAATTTTAAATGTACATTTTAATGAAAAGTTTTAAATTATCACAATAGTATTTCTGCATTCTTTTATCCTTACAATACCAATAACATGTTTGGTAAGGACGTACAAGTATTAAGAACTTGGAGTACTTTTGTGATCAAGAAAAAAGTCAAAGAAACTATTCTTGTGCTTCTCAGAAAGAATAAAAATAGAGAAAATAAGTATTTGAAAGCCTTCGAGAGTAGTATTTCTCAATTGAACCAGAAAACTAAGTATCTGTAACTACTACCTACACCTCCAACTTCCAGGATGGGGAAATATTCTAATAGATGCATCCCTACAAGCTTAGTTTCCTTTCTCCTTAGTAAAATCTTAAATTCAGATCTCAGCCTACAGGTAAATTCTTCAGAACAAGGGGATTGCAAATCAGAGCAGTTCTAAGCTCTTAATAAAGGCAACCAAGAGGCCAGCAGGTGGTGTGATGGTTGAGGCACTTAGATTCCCACATGGACAACCACAGTTCTGGTCTTGGAACTGGCGACCTGAGAATAACACTGGTGTGGCCAATGCCCGCAGGAAGTGATTTTTCACTTTCCCTCTGTCTCTCTCCAGCCAGTGGTCGTGCCTGGCAAAAACCTAATATAAATAAAGAAAGAAAGAAAGAAAGAAAGAAAGAAAGAAAGGTAACCAATAGACGCTTCTCTGTGGAAATTTGAAAACAGTCAGAGACTACATTTGACAACAAACCCACCACTCGCAAGGGGTATTTTGAAATTGTTTTCAGCTTTTGGGACAGCCATGAGAATTGCGTTAACTAATATTTATTAAACATTCTCTGCAGGCCAAACCGGGTGCCAGACTCTGGGCAGCGGAAAGGGAACCTGTCTAAACCGAGTTGAGACAACAGACAAGGATGTCTGTCCTTGCTCAGGAGCCTTCTGTCGTAGGCGTCACCTTCAACTGTGGGTAAATGAACCCTGCTGGGTAAAGACGACGTTAAAATCTTCACGCCTGTGCGGGCAAACAGGTTAGGCCACGCCCTGCCATCTCATCAGGAATGGGTGGAATGTGTGACCCGCGGGTACGCTTTCCTTGTCACCTCAGGCCCAGCCAAGTCTCAAGCGCATTGCAACAAGTTATTTTAAAAAAATAAAAATAAGAGTAAGAATCCGTATGCCTGCAGCCTAAATTAAGTGTGTTTGACAGGATGCAGG
>NW_006159661.1:179725-180187 GCF_000334495.1 Tupaia belangeri chinensis
CCGGCCTGGCGCCCGCTATTTTTAGCCGCCTCCCCCGCCGGGGGCGCGCTGCTCCACAGTACCCACGCTGCGCCGGGAGGCTCTCCCGCGACGACTCGCCAGGCTGAGCCGGGTCCCCAGACCTGCGCCGGCCGTCCAGGGCCCGCGTCCCCAGGCAGCAGTACGCAGGACGGCCCGGGCGCCCGACGCCCATGCGCTCCGGGCTCGGAGAGCTTCGGCCGAGCCGGGCGAGGCCGGGCCCGCGCGCCCTTGACTCTCCTCGAATAGAGTGGGGCGGCAGGGAGGGGTCCCCGCCCCAACTTCTCCAGCAGGCGGGCGGGCGGGCGTCCTGTCGGGCGCGGTTTGGAGGTGAAGGGTTAGTGCGGCGTGGGGATGCGGGTGCGTGGTATGCGCGCGGATGTGGGACACAGGCGAGCGTTCGGGACAAGGTGGGGTGCGAGGCAGGTATGGCGAACGTGCGGA
>NW_006159661.1:180384-239533 GCF_000334495.1 Tupaia belangeri chinensis
GGCAGCGCCGCCGGGGGCGGGCGGGAAGCCGGCGCCGCGACCCTCCCGCAGGCTGTGCGGGCTGGGCCTGCGCGCCCCGGCCACCGAGCCCCGGGAGTTCTTTCGGAATTCCTCGGAAAGTTGCGAGGAGCCCCAGGACCGGGGGACTGGGCGCAGGGAAACTTTCTGAGAAACTTATGGAGTGAGGGACTTTCCTTCGCTCCCGAGGTCTCGGCGGCGCGCCGGGTCTCCACGGAATAATGACTTTTCGTGACCGACGGCGGAAGGCTGAAGTTTTCCTGGGGGTGTTTCCCCCGGGTTAGGGGAGCGGGGCCTGCCCTAGGACGTCAGGTGAAGGGACTTACGGCCTGTTTAAATATTTGGAAACTCTCAGACATCCCCCAGCCGGGAATGGAGTGCCCCCGTCTGCGGACACGACCCCGCCGTGCTCTCCGCAGTGGAGTCGGGGTTGCTCAGAAACCGGTGGGCTTGTCCAATCTCTTAATCTTGAAGTTTATCTCCCCCAGAAACACTTTAGCTATTAGTGCCGACCTAATTTCTTCACACATAATGCTTTTATGGTGTGTTAAGTGTAAAGAATTTACCGAAGAGCGGAAAAACACTTATCTGCATTCTACAGTAATCCCTCCTCGTAGGACATCCCAGTGATAGTAAAGCGCCGTGACGCGGCTGTGTGTGCTTTTCTGTCCCTTGTCCACGCTGGTGACCAGAATTCACCCGACTGTGCAGAACTCTCGGTTCCTGACTTACGGCTGGGACTTTTATTTATAAAGATGTCTCCAAAAGATGCCATTTAAAAATGATTATATACAAACAACTAAGAAATGAATTAAATGTTAGGTCTCATCACCCAAGAATTCAGAACGGCGGTAATTTATGATCGGAACATCACTTCACTGGCAGTCCATCCATGTGCTACGGAATGGGCTGCAAAACAAAACATTAAAAGATTAAAGAGGAAAAGGGGGGGACTTATTTTCCCATGTCAGTGTGGTCAAAGTAAACATCAGCTAATTTGGCCCAGATTTCTTGGGCTCAGCAGTTTGCTTCCTGTTGAGAGGAGCATCTAGTGAGGGCAGTGCACGTGTTCCTGTGGTGTGAAGTAATTCACAAAACTTTACTACGGTCACACAGTAGACCTGCTGCGCTTGTTAACCAGGAAGTGTTAACTGGCTGGGAAGTGGTCTTACCGCACTAGCAGGTAACAAATTTCATTGTTTGCCAAGGAGAAAAAGAGTTTGAGCCCGATTTCCTTGCATGTTACCTACATTTTAAGTTACTGTGTTTGTTTTTCTTAACTAAAATAACATTTACATTATACACTTGAAGCTTAAAATTAATTACATGTGTTTATCACAGCCATTCTATAAAGCCTCGGGCATGTAAAGCATTTAAACTATAGTCTTTCCGATGGTGCCAATACTTCCATGTGCACCTGACACAGAGTAAATACAGGATTTTTTTTTTAGGGTTTTACTTCAGCGTTGCACAAACAGAATGGATATATATTAATAATCGCATAGCTTTTGCCATGTGCTGACATATTACTAGAATATTCCAGAAGTAGAAAGGCCTCAGAGAAGCCTTTTACCCAGTATGGGTATCATACATTCCAGTGTATCATAGTTATTTGTAGAACTATGGAGTATTGCAATTGGATCATTTTTTTTAATAAGTCTGCATATCCCATAGATAGCAAATAAATCTCCTGAGGGTGAGGACCATATCAAACATATTTTAGTATCCTTAATTCATGCTGCAATGCCACACACACTAGGTGTTTAATAAATATTTACTGGATTGAAGAGGGGAAAAAGCCAATACATGTGACCATAGCAGCATAAATATTGTTTATATATGTATGTGTGTGTATAAAAACAGTACGTTTTTGCAATGTCAGTCTAATGTTTAAAAGCAATAAAGTAGTAAAGTTTCATCTTAACTTTCATTCCCACACTGGTAGAAAATTTTTCATCATGATACCTAAATTGATATTCTGCGGCTCACTTTTTAAAAACTTCTCTACATCTCCAGAAGTATGACTTAGTAATGGTTGATATGAAGTTTCTCCACTGTTACATTTTTTTTTCTTGAATTGAATGGAGATTTGCTTTAAAATTTGTTGTTTACAAACTCGTGATTCTAAATATAAAAATTGCTTAACTTTTTTTATTCCAATCACCTGATTGTCTCCAAATATTGTTGCTCGTTTAATCATGACATTCTATTTCCAGTCAGCTTTAAAATGAATCCTTTATTCTAGAACATAGAAAAGATTTCTGGTTTTAGGCTGATGAAAGTAGAGTAAGAAATGAAGTTTTCTACTATATAAATACTTATTTCTTCAAAGATATAAAAAACATTTTGACATATAGTTTGTGACATAAATTTGTGACATGTAATTCGACATATAATTTTGACATATAATTTGGTGACATGAATGGAATAATAAAATGCCATAGTTATCAGGTAGTGGGAATTTGTTCACTAAGTAGGAGTAAAAATACCTGAATTTGCCTTATAAAAATAATTGTAATTTATATGAAGAAGTAATTTGACTGTCCTGAGCATATCAGTAGTATTTAACAATTTTTAGGAAAGATAAAATACACTATGTAGACACTGGAAGAAGAGATTAAAAACTGAAAATGTACTCTAACCTAGTTACTAAAGCGTGTTAGACTGTAACATACACTCCAAAGGCAACCTTTGAACCCTGCACTATCTGCTTGGTGAATCACCCGATGAAGTGTGTAGGGGAAGGTAAGTTGGACCCAGGGTGGTAAGTGGGGAGTCCTGTGCTGGCTGCAGCACTGTGGGCTTTGCAGCCTTCGACAAATCTTAGTGTTCTCACTGTACCTGCTTCCCCTCTGTGAAACAAGGTGGATAAACCAGACCAGGTCTAGGGCTTTTCCAGCACTGAAATACTGATTCTACCTTACTTCCATGGATTATGAGTAAGATTCTTAAAAGATGTCATCCGGGCTTTTATAGGAAGATTACCTTTTCATTGTATTTGTAAGGTCAGTGCTTGAAATACTATTCATTCTGCCTGACTCTTGTATTTTAGACGTGACGAAAACATGCTCAACTCTGTAGTATGCTAACATGCCCCTATAATTTTCTTTATTATTTACCTTGCCTCAAGCCACTCTGCAGAAAGTGGAATACTGGTAAGTTCAATTTTACTTTGAAGATATTTTCAGTTTTGTTATTCTCTATTTAAAACTTTGAGGACCAATGTGAGGTCCACGTGTTAAAATTAACACATCACTAATGTGCCTAAATGAAATGTTTGGGTAAGTAAGCAATTCTAATGGAATCTTAGATCTTTCACAGAAGTCATTTTTAAAATGTACTGTGCTATTCCATAATTGGCAGAGGACACCAGAGGACTTCACCAGGGTAATGGAGGAAGGAAGGTATCTGGAGGGTGAGAAAAGAACCCCAGTGTGACAAGGAGAGCCTTGGAAGACAAATCAGATTTCTCCTTACATTCTGGACTACATTTTCTGTCAGTTGATTTCAGGCTACACTAGCTGTTAATTTTCTAGCCTATTGTTAGAAATCTAATTGAAAGGGACCAGCAGATGGTGCAGTAGTTATGTCACTGGACTCCCACATGGCTGATCACAGTTTGAATCCTGGACCCAGCAGCTCATGCCAGGCTCATGTGCATGCATATGTGTGCAAAATCCTGAGAAGAAAATGGAGAAGAGATTGTGGCGTGGTCAACTCCCCTGGGGGGTGATTTCTCACTTTCTGTCTGTCTCTCTGGCAAGTGCACACATGCACTCTAAAGCAAAAATCTCTCCAAAAAGAAAGAATGAAATCTTTCTTCAAATTATTTGTGTAATTTTATTTATTCATTCATTTATTTTAATTTGACCAGAGAGAGAGAGAGAGAAAGTGAGAAAGCAAGCCACTAGGTCCAGGACTCGAACTATGGTCAGCCATGTGGGAGTGTCCAGCACCTTAACCACCACACCACCTGCTGGTCCCAGAATGAAATCTTAATTGTGGAAATGGTGACTTTATACTCAGTTCTGGGTGGGATATATTTCAAGTATTTCAAGAAGAATATGGATCAAAAGTTAAGTGTATTTTCAATTTTGCCAGCGTTGAACATTGAAGACACTTGTTTTTAGATTAGCACAGTTGTTTACATTACTTCCATCTTAAAATGAACTCTCACTAGCTTTTAAGTTACAAAAGGTCAAAAAGGAAAAACTGAAGAGTTCTTCTCTGGCTAGAAATGAAAAATGTTAACCATGTTTACCTTAGCCAAAGAAAGACTGAAGAGCACATGAGTTTCCAGGTATTCATAAATGATTAAAAACCTCACATAAAAGAAAAAAATCAGAGGATCATAATAATATATATTTGGCAGGAATAATTATAAGTATTTCCCATAAATTCTTATTTCATAAGTAATATTAGTAGATTAAAATATTATTTAAAAATAGTTCTGCGTTTCTTGAGATTTCTTCTCCAACAATAGAAATAAATAATCCTAGCAGTGCTTTACATTATTAGCAAAGAAGCTGGAAAACTAGTGTTTTATAATTTTACTAAACCAGTTGGTTCTGGATGACAATGATGTTTCCTGCTAGAGCATTAGATTGTTGAAAAGTAACCAAAACCATTTTTAAATTTAAATTAGAAATGGAAACCTCTGGAACTCTAGTTATACATAAATACACTAAGAGAAAGGATGGCCTTAATTGTATGTGTATTTTATAGTAATAACAAATACTAAAATCTACATTATCTATTTAAAAGAGTTATAGGAATTTTTTGTAGAGTTATTCTGTATACAGTGAATATAGCATACATAATAAGATACTCGGGGGAAATTTGTTATTCTTTCTTTAACAAATTGAAGTTGGTTCTCTAAGAAAAGGAAGACTTCTAGCAAGACTAATAGTTAAAATGGCTAAAATAAGCAATATTTGAAACCAAAGAAACTACAGAGATCATCATTTCAAAATCAAGAAAATGCCACAAATAACCATGCCAGTAAATTTGAAATTTAGATGAAATAGGAAATTGTCTTAAATATATAAATGTTCAAAATTGATTTCAGAAATAGCCAATTTAAATTGTCAGTTACAGTTCATGGAAGTGAACTGGTGATCAAGTCTTCCTCTCAGTCTCACAAAAGACCTTAGTCCCAAACACCTTTGTATAAGATTCTTGTATGGGCTTCTTCAGAGAATTTTTAATTTTTAAGGCTAAAATAACTTTCATACCAAAATCTAATGGTAGTACAGAAGTGGTTGAGACCAGTCAGGTATGAACAAATAAGTAAGAACTCAAAACACAGTACAGTAATAGAAAATTGAATGTTGTTGCATATTAGAAATGAAACCATGACAAAGGGGACTTATCCCGGGTCAGCTGTTGCCATGGTGGTTAAGGCAATTGGATCCAACTGCACGTGGCCGACTTCATTGTTGGAGTCCCAGACCTAGCAGCTTGAAAAACATGCCAAGTATGTGTGCATGCATCTCCAAAATCCCAAGGGGACAATGGAGATGAGATTGCTACATGGCCATTCCCCCTGGGGGATGATTTCTCACTTGCCACCTTTCTGTATCTCTCTGGCATGCATGCACCCTATAGCAAAACTAAAAAAGAAAAAGAAACATTCCAGTAATGCAAGGTGAGCTCACATTTAGAAATCACAATAGTACACAGAAGGAAAAAAATACAATACTCATTTATGACTTAAAAAAAAAGAAAAACAACAGTTTTTAGCAAAAAGTAATTGGACGAAAACTTCCTTAACCTGATACAAATTAAAACATCATACTCAGTGATGAAATTTTGGGAGCATTCATGTTAAAGTCAGAAATGAGGGGTCAGCAGGTGGCATAGTGGGTAGGGCACTATACAACCACACTTTGAGTTCCAGACCTGAAGCTTGAAAATCATGCCAAGCACATGTGCATGCCCAATATCCTGAGAAGAGACTGGAGGAGAAGGAATTGCAGCCTGGCCATCCCCCGAGGGTGATTTCTCACTTTCCCTCCCATTGTCTCCAACAAGTACATGCACCCTATGACAAAAACCTTTAAAAAAAATAAATAAATAAACTCAGAATGAGAGGAAATTTCACTACATCACATTGTGCTGAAAGTTCTGGTCAATCCAAGAAGACAAAATCATAATAATAGGGATTAGAAAAGAAAGAGTAATGATTTTATGTCTACAGAGAAAATCCAAAGGACTGTTATATTGGAACCAGAAAAGTTGTGGGTTTTTTTTTTTCAGGTTTTAAAAATAACCTTTATATTTTTATAGTTAATATATCCATTATAAGAAACAGAAAAACACAAGAAGTAAAGAACAAAGTCATCCACAGTCACAAACAGCTTATTTTAACAGGTTGCTAGATATAAGCACAATGTATAAAACAGTTGATTTAACTACTAGGTATAACCAGTTAAAAAATTTTAAACTATTTAGAACAAATATTTTGAACAACTATAAAGTATCTAGAAATGAACCTGACAAAAGATATGCAGGGCCTTTAAGGACAGTATCCTTAAGCACAGTTGAAGGGTATTAAGGGATTGGATGTTGGTACAGTAGTAAAATGACATGTAGGAGAGGCAGACCCACATAGAAAGATTCCAGGATTGTGTTCAGAGACCTCCCTGAGTATGCCTACGTGCAGGTGCCCATGATCCCGGGCTGACTAAAGCTAGAGGAAATGGTGGCATCAAGACCCTGTTGAGGGTACAGTCTTCCTCTGTGTTTTATGTCACTTATAAATAAACTTTGAAAATAATTTACTTTTCAAATGCCTTATACAAATGAAGGGCATTGATACAGTTCTGCATCAGTGAAACAAGTGTGCTCATTGGTGGGGAAACTAAACTATGAACAGGTAAATTTTAGTCATTTGTTAATTTAACACATTTTAATCAAAAGCATATTTTGAATTTTTGTGGAAATTGACAAGTTTCCAAAATTTCACATGGAAAAACTAAATCGCCCAAAAAATGTTGAAACAAATCTGGAGAACAAAATTAGGGCACTTGGAGGTAGGCAGGTGACGTGGAGTTTAAGGCACTGGGTCCCAAATGGCCATCTGTGCAGTTCGAGTACCAGACCCAGTAGCTTGAAATTGCACCAGGTGCATGTGCGTGCATGCCCAAAATGCTGAGAGGAGACTGAAGGAAAAGGGATTGGGTGTGGCCATCCCCCCTTCAGGGTGATTTCTCACTTCCTCTCTCTCTCTAACAAGCACCCAGTCCCCATGGCAAAAACTAAAAAAGAAAGAAAGAAAAGAGTTGGAGGACTTATCCTACCCAATATCAAGTATTTCTAGAACTGTTGTCCTTGGGTGTCCTGCTGATGTGTTAACTTGGGGAGCTATCAGTTATTTTCTTCTGGAGATGGACAGCTAATGTCATGTGTTCTCCATAGGAAATTTCTGGGGTTTTATTATTTTTTTCCTCTTTAATGCTAATCTGAGGTTGGACTTCTACACATTGCTATGGCACTGAATTATATGTGATGCCAGGTCAGTAAGCTTTTATATGCCTGGGTTCCATCTTGCTCAGACAAAACTAAATGGTGATGGTCTACTCTATAGAATGCAAAAAAATGTCTTTGGTTATTTTGAAAAGTTGAGTTTTAATTCTGTGCCCTTTTAAGAGGTCCTGTTAGAACTATGAAAATGGTGTGATAACACCACAGGCAAATTACTGCCTTAAGTGTGAAAGCTTGAAATAGACCAGTAAAGAATGAAAGAAGCTAATGGAAAAGTCTTTCTACTATCTGAAATGATAACTAAATAAGCCCTTTTCTTTTTGTATCGTATTTGTGACTAGTTTAGACTATGTGTCCTTTTAGATATGTGCCAAATCATAGACAGCAAAATTTAGCGTTAGAACAACCTCTATCTCCACCGAGCCAAAGCAGACATTACTAATTGAACACCAAACTCTTTCTGTCCAAGCCTCCATGATAGCCTCAAAATCCTATTCAACAATATTTCTGGCAGTCACAGTTAATATAAAATTAAGCTAGCCCTACTGTACACTGTATTACTTCTAACTTACAAAGCAAGTAGCAGTGTTTTAATTGTCAATATATTACTATAAAAGTGAATCAAGGATAATAAGCACACCTTCCAGGTGGTGGGGTATCCCAGCACTCAGGTCTTCAGCCCATTATCCTTCGCCCTACCTTTAGATGATCTGACACAGTCTCAGAGTTTTAATACTTGATAATGGCTTCCAGGTATATACCTTCAGCCTGGACACTTGCATGTCTCTTAGGCATTTCAAAGTTTACATGTTCAAATAGTAGATGGCCCTGACCTTCTCTGAACCTGTGCTTCCACTAATATCCCCAGGTTGGTAAAAGGCATTTCTGTTCCTCTAGTCCCTGGGTCCTCTCCACACCAGCCCATGGGCACATCACATGGTGCAGCATTTAGACATACATGGGCTCAGCCATTCGTTCCCCACCACCTGGATTGTTTCGCCTTCACAGAGGATTGCAAGATTTTAGCCCAGCCCCCTGGCTGGATGTTCTGCATTCTCCTTGTCCCTTATACTGTTCTCAGCATAGCACTGAATGCTCCTGTCACCATATAGGTCAGGTTGAGCCATCTTTGTTTGGTCTCTCCAGGTGTCTCTCTCTGTTTTGAGACAGAGAAATACTCCTTGACTGCCTTGGCTTGCTGTGCTCCAGCCATCCTGTGCTCTCTGTCCTTCAAGCCCACCATCGGTGCTCTCTCCTAAAAGCCCTTTCCTGCCTATAATGTTCTGACCTTGTATCTGAGGCTCTTCATTTCCTAAGGTCCCCACTCCTCTCTGTCCCACACATGATCATATGAGCCCCTCCTCAGCTCTGTGCTTCTCCAGAGCACGGAAGGAGTCTGAATTTTGTTTTCAAGTTAGAAAGACAGGCACTCAACAGGGTCCCCTGCAATCCATGTCCAGGCTCAGCTGGCCCAGATCATAGGCACATGCACATGTGAGCCCAGCATGCTCGGAGAAGCCCCCAGATGAGAGCCTTCCTCATGTATGTTCAGTTGCATTTCTGCCATGCCAACACCTGACCCGTGTCTGCATTTCTAACTTCTCCTGCATAGCATGTCTTTCCTGCTAGTGTAGGTTGCCCCAGAACAGAGATCTCTGTTTAGCTCAGTGCTGACTCCTTGGATGAAAATAGGGCCCAGGACCCAACACAGTCAGTTTCAAGATGGGGAGCTGTGGGCGTTGGACCTCAGAAAGGTGGTGTCACAAGGGGAGAGGAGGATGACAGAAGGGTCATCTTCTCAGTCCTTACTGAGTGGTCTCCTCTGGCTGAGAAGGGAACAGGCTGTGAAAGGGAACACGGACCAGTCTCTCTCATTCTCTCTACAGTTTCCCTTGTTATCAAATTTTCTTATCTTCTCAAGGGCTCAGGTCCTGCCCTTGCCTGAGAAGACAACCTCCTTTCTGACCTCACTGACAAGGGCCTTGTCAGCACTTGGAAGAACCTTTTGTCCACACCCTACCTCCCTCCTCCCTCCTACTGGGGAAGGCACTGCCTTTTGCCCATCCCAACCGTCCCTTCATCATCCTTCTCTTGTGACTCCGTCTTTGATGTGGAACAGCCACAGTTCCTCCTGTCTTGCACCCTACTGTAACCCATGTTGTGTCTCTCCATCCTTTAAATTCTAGATTTATTGAACAAAAACTTGCTACATGCCCTCCACTTTACCCCCTATATACTTCCTCTGTACCCTCCTCACACCCACACACACTCCTACACTTCTTTTTTATCCCTCTGCTCCCACAAGTCTTGAAGACCATCAGGAGCCTTCTCCTTGTGAGATCAAAGAGCCTTTTCTTCTTTTCTTTCTCCCTGAACACGCTGAGGAATGTTGACACTGTTAGTCACCCTCTTCAAAGTCCTCCATAGGCCTTCTCCACACTGCGCTGCCCTGGTTCTCAATCCCTTTGGCTGCTTGGGGGAACTGAATGGCATCCACAGGTGTGTGGGACCTCCACGGCCTCTGACGCCCTCCTGCCCCCAGGCCTGTCCCTTTAGATCACTTTTTCTCATTGAAGTTAGATTTTTCCACACTAACTTTGCTAGATGACTAACAGAAGAATAATAATTTTTAAAAATACATTATATATATAAAACAAAACAACTTTTCAGAGCATAAATTCCAAGAACATATTAAAATGCAAACATGGTCGACTTCTCTGGCCAAGCTCACTGGCACATACTGAGGGAGTCCCTTCCTTCCACACCATACAGGAACATTGGTTTTGTTCCAGCTCAGTCACTTCACCCTCATTGCGAGACCATGGGATCCTTCCTGAAGCGCCACTTTTACATGCATATACATGTACAAGAGGAATGGATGATTTCCCCGTGTCACTGTCCGTCTTTTTAGCTGGATTTTCCTGTGAAGTATGTCTGTGGTCTTTGCCTTCTTCCCCAGGAGAAGCAAAGCTACCACTCCAGACCCTGTTCCTACTGCCTCCTATTTCTGTCTCCAGCTTCCTCCTAAACATTTGAACTCACATCTCTCACCTCTAATTTTAATACAGACTGCCTCAAAACCAACACCTTCATTTTCTTTCCCAGTCCCAAACCTGCACCCCTCCCTCTTCATCTTTGTCTTTAAACGGCCCCATAGCTGTCCTCATCACTAGGCTTAGAAACAGAAGGCTGTCTTGAATTCATAACTCTTATTCTCTGACCCTCGTCAGACACGACATTCTGCTTTATTTTTGTCTTCAGAATGTGTCTCCTTTCTGTCCTTCCTTTTTTCCATTCGCCTGCCTGTCACCCAGTCCAGGCCTTCAACACTCACTCTGAGATTAACACACTCTTCCTGAGTCCTTGCCGGCCAGCAGAGGGGCCCCCTCTTTCTTGAACAACATTGCCAGCATATCTTCCCCCTCTCAAAATTGTTTAGTGGCTCTCTATTCCTGTCATTCATTTTTACCACAAGTGTTTACTGAATGTCTACTATGTGCAAAGTACGGCTACAGCCTGGCCCTGATGTCGCCTGACCCTGCTGTACAGAAGTAGCCTTTTTATATTTTTTACGAATTATTTATTTAATTTTATTTATTATTTTTAATTTGCTATAGGACACACGCACTCACCGGAGAGAGAGAGAGAGAGAAAGAAAGTGCAAAAACACACCACCAGGTCCAGGACTTGAACTATGGTAGGTCATGTGGGAGTTCAGTGCCTTAACCACCATGTCTACATACAACCTACTGGTCCCAAGAAGTAGCCTTTTCTTAAAGTTCGTTTATTTAATTCATGAGAGAGACAGAGACAAGCACCCCTTACTGGATTTTTAGGCCACCATCCAGCATCAGTGAAGTTGGATTGTGGACAAGCAGGCGAATACCCTCCCTGGGGAGGTCCTGGGATGTGATCCTAGGACCTTTCCCATGTGGATCCAGTGCAACATCAACTAACCCAGCAGCAGCCTTTTAAAGTCACTGCTTTCTAACCCAAAACCTCCATTGCCACCTCCGTGGGTGTGTTTCTCTGTTCTTAAAATGCACCCATTTCTCCCTTGGTCCTACCCAAAATCACAAATCCTAATCCTAGCTCAAATTCCACTCTTCCTCAAAGCCTTCCCTGGCTATAGCCCTTTTCTCTGAAATCCCTTTGCACATATCTATTATGAAGCTCCCAAATTTACTGAATTTTCCTTCTCCACAAAGAGATTCTTAAGATAGAGACCATGTCTTAAACTCTTACTGTATGAAACAAAACCTGTGGCCCACCATTGAGCACACCAAGCTTAGTGTATCAAAACTATTGAGTATCTCATGTAATTGAATACCACACAATACTGAAGGTGAAAATACTGAAGGTGAAAAACCGAATGGTTGTATGGGTGCTCTGCTACGGTCTCTGCTGAATGCCTATTGCTTTCACACCATCATAGACCTTGGACCATCATAAGTCGAACCATTGTAATTCGAATCGTCTGTACAGAGAACATTGTGTTCACTCAGCCTTCTCGGGGTCGTCCCACTTGATCTCAGCATCAGGGGATCCTGGAGTCCTCAGTGTCATCCAATGCCTGTACTTAGCCCAGCAGAGTTTTCCTGTGCTGAGTGTGCTTCATGTTGCTGACAATTTTGCTATCTAATTGATAATAGGGGTTTTATTATTTTTATTTATTTATTTATTTTAGAGAGAGATTTTTGCTATAGAGCATGTATGCTTACTGGAGACAAAGAAAGCGAGAAATCACCCCCTGGGTGGATGACCATGCTGCAATCCCTTTTCCTCCATTCTCCTCTTTGAATTTTGGGCACACACGCACACACACACACGCACACACACACACATACACACACTCCCAGTGTGAGTTTTAAGCCACCAGGTCTGAGACTCGAACCATGGTCAACTACATGGGAGTCTGGTGAAGTAACCGTACTGGTCCCATAGTAGGGATTTTTAAAAATGATATTGATAAAATGACTCCCAATCCTCTGGGTGCCATCTTTAGCTGGCTCACATCTGACAGCTGAAAAGGGACTAGATGCCACTTCTGCTTTGGAGGCTTCCATTTATCTGACCTGGATCATATGGTCGGTCTTCCAAATAGAAAGTTAACCTTCAGATTAATTTTTTTATTCATTCATTCATGCATTTTACAAAACAAAATAAAACCCAGACTCAGCAGGGAGCCCAGACACCCTGGCCCTTGCCTGTTGGGGGTCTCTTAGGGAAACTGGATTTCTGCAAATGCTGCTTCTGAAGTGGGAGACTAGAATCTACTGTAAGCTCCATGTCCTCAGCCATAGCCACTGTCTAGGTCTGTGATGCACCTCAGTGAGCCCAGGAGCATTGTCCTCTTAACATTGGGCTCATTGTGCAAAGTGAACTGTGTTTGTCTTTTGTGTGCTTACTACAGACATGATTAAAGAGATAAGAGGAAGAGAAACCGTAATGAAAGAACAACGAAAAAGGAATCAGCAGATTTTTTTCAAAAACTAGGACTTCGAAAAATGGAAGTCATAGTCACTAATCTCGTATGATGATACATGTGATATGTCATTATGGAAAATGCAGAGATGAAAAGAAGTATCACTCCATTATCAGAAACACCACTGTTAACATTCGATATCATTCTTCCTTTTTCTGTTTGCATGTATGAGTGTGTGTAAAATAGCTGCTATCAAACTATAAAATCATCTAAGACTCTTGTCATTCATCATCTCTTAACATCAGTATCTCCTCATGTCACTAATGTTTTAAAAATATATTTATTGGTTACCTTGTATTTTAGTAGTTGTGAATGAACCATAGCTTTTCACTTATGCCTAGCCTTATTCAATAAAAATAAATCGAGGTACTATATAATTTAGCAACACAAAACCTAATTTAAACAAATACTGTTTTTCATCCATCACATAAGAAGTCGGAAGTGGCTGATGGGGTTGTCTCTTGGAACATTATTGACTCTTCCATGCTTGCAAAATAGCTGCCCAGCTCCAGCCATCACATCTGTACCTCCATGTGAAAAGGAGGAAGAGGGACCAGCCAATGGCATAATGGTTACATTGCTGGACTCTCACGTAGTTGACTCTCGGACCTGGGTGTGTGTGCATGCCCAAAATACCAAGAGTGGGGTGGAGGAGAAGGGATTGCAGTGTGACCATCCTCCTGGAGGGTGATTTCTCACTTTCTGTCTCTCTGTCTCTGTTTCTCCGGCAAATGCACGTACCCTTTGGCAAAATTCTCTCAAAAAAAAAAAAAAAAAAGAGGAAGAGACACCCTAACTAGCATCTGCCTTTTTCTGAGAATACTAGAGCTTTCCCAGAAGTTCTCATGTAGACTTCTTAGACTTTATTGGACAGAATTGTCTTTTATAGTCCTCCCCTGCCAGAGAGGAAGGGGAAGCAAGCTCTTTGCCTGCCAGTCCCAAAAAAATCACATTAGAAGCAGGCAAGAGAATGGCCGTGGGAGCTAGATTGGCCAGACCACAGTGTGAGCTGTGAACAGCCAGCCACCACAATTTTGTCCTTTAGTGGACATTCTGTTTCCAGCTGCCCCTTATAAGGAACATTACAATAAACCATGCACATACATTTACCCACACCTCTGATTATTTCCTCAGTGTAACGTCCCAGGAGTAGAGTTAGAGGTCAGAGATATTGTTCCTTTTACATCTTTAATACATGTTCGTAAATTCTTTTCCAGAAAGATCTTACCACTGTGCACTCCCTCATATGCAGCACAGTGAGAGCTGGATCTCCCACTGAGGTCACACTCTCGGTCATCGTGTCTCTGAACTAGTGAGCCATGGCCAGAGTACAGGCAGAGCGTCCAGTGGTAACACATCGTTTTCATGGGGTGCACTCTGAGGTCACGGTGCAATTCCAAGGGCACATATTTGAGTGATTTTGCAGCACCTGGGCCTGGAGGACTATGCCGAGGGCTGAGTTGGCTGTAAGGAGTGATAAGATACCACAGAAGCTCCCCACCTCCTCTGTCTGCCTAACTGGTTGAGGAGTTGTTTCTCAACAGGTGCTCGATGGGCATTTGGAGCGGAATTGTTCTTTCCTGTGAGGGCACTCAAACATTGCAAACCATTTTACCTCCCTGGCCCCACAGGGAAATGCCAGTAGCACTGTCCACTCTGTGACAAGCATTAAGTCCCCTCCCTTATTGTGCTGTGTGCACCCTCCCTGTGTGAGAGCCTGCCTGGTCATCGGTTCCAGCACATTGCAGTGACTGCTTGTTAGCACACACAGGACCCTGTGGCTGACAAGATAGGACTGCCCAGGCGTCTGGGAAGGTGGCCGAAAGAAGTGTTAACTCCACCCTGACCCCTCCTCAGACACCTCCAGGAAAGCACTTGGTCCAGTTGCTCTGCCTACAGGCATCAAGTAGGGAAGGTCCCACGTGCCAGCCCCACCCTCAGAACCAGGGTGCTGATGGGGAGAGCTGACAACAGGTAGGGGTTCTCTGTGCTTGTCCTGGGATGGCAAGGAGGTGACCGGCGAAGCTTAGCAGGTGGAGGTGTGTGAGGTTGGAGAGAGCCTCCTAGAACAGAGGGAGCAGTGGCTGCTCAACCAGGGCTTGGCAAGGAGGATGAGAGAGGCCAGCAAACTGATGTAGGCCTGAATCGGGCACCCTTGAGGGGGATGTGGAGGCGAGCGGGTCAGCAGGCCGGGCCTGCCTTGGAGCCGGGTTACAGGTTGGAGCCATAGCCTGGTCAGAGGCATGAAGGCGGGGTTCAGGGACTGAGGAGGTTTGGTGGACTCAGTTCCAAGACCAAGTCCTGGTGGGTGTCACGTGCCACCACAGCTTTTGCCTTGTGCACAGTTTTTGCCTCAGGGCTTGACAGTGTCAGGCTCAGCCCTTTGTAACCTCAGGCAGACATTGGGGAGGAGAGGGCTGTAGGCAGGGATGCCAGTAGGGAACCTCATGACTGCCTGGGGGGGAGTGAGTGCCCGCCAGCCCAGAGAGGGGGCTGTGAGGGCCAACAGAGTTAGGATTGATGGCTTGGAAGGGAAGCAGGGAGTAACCAAGATGGCTCCCTGACTGGTCATGGGGAGGAGAGGGTCGTTTCATGTACATTCCTAGAGTAAAACATTTGACCTTCTCCTAAGAACATACAAAAACAAGCCAGTCACAATAGGCGGCAAGGAGACCGGTAGGCTACAGGAATAGTAAGATTTCTCTGAAGATCTAAAATGACCAAAGCAAAACGTTGAAGTTTATTATTATTTTAGTGTATTCCATTAGAGAGAAAGGCTTCACCCCCAGCGTCAACCAGCCCAGATCATGGGTGTGCATGTATGCCCAGCATGTGTGTGTGTTCAACCTTAATGGGAGGTCCGAGGACATGAGCCCGGGACCTTCTCCTGTGGCTCCACTTGCATTACTGCTGTGCCACTGCCTGATCCATAAGAGAGAGTTAATACTTATCTGTTTCTTTAGATAGCTAATGAAGAAAGTTTTATTATAAAAATTAATATTTTTTTATTATAGGCACGTGCACTTGCCAGAGAGACAGAGAGAGAAACAGAAAGCATTCCTGTAGAGGGAATGGCCACACTGCAGTCCCTTCTCTGTTCTCCTCAGGATTTTGGGCATGCACACACACGCCATGCACACACATGCCACACAACATGAGTTTTAAGTCTCAGGATCCGGGACACAAACCACGGTTGACTACGTGGGAGTCCAGCAGTGTAACTATCATGCCATCTGCTATTCCCTCCAAAAAAATTATTATTATTTTTTTTTAGAGAGACTTCTGCTATAAGGCAAATGTGCACACTGGAGAGCTAGAGACAGAGACAGAGCGAGAAATCACTCCTCAGTGGGTGCTGCAATCTTCTCCAATCCCCTCTCAGGATTTTGGGCATGCATGCACATGTACCTGGCATGAATTTAAGCTACCAGGTCCAGAACACAAACCTTAGTTGATTACGTGGTAATCCAGTGGCATAACCACTATACCACCCACTAGTCCCAATATTTTTAAGACATTTTAAAAATCAACATGAGTGGAGACTTTTTGATTCTAGTGAAGACTTGGGTATGATCATTTTCTTCACTGCAAAAAAATGGCAGAGAGGTGATTTTACATAGCCTGTTAACTGATGCTGAATCGCATAGTGAGAAAAAATACAGTTCTGTTTCTATCTTAATGTGGCTTTGGATTGATACTAGTATATCTTTAAGACTCTCTGATACTCTTAATCTTCCTTTTCTAATAAAACAAAGAGCAAGTTTATCATAGCTTTTCACAAAAAATATGCAGTAGAATGTAACAGCTTCATTGTCATCAACATATATATTCTTAAAACTATTGCCGATTTTCCATTTATTGCAGAGTAGTAATGTAACTTTTCCTACTTAACATAAATTCCAGCATGAAAAGTTGATAGGAAGAAAAAGTAGTTAATAGAAAAGGTAGCAGATTAATACGGTAGCAGTTATGAGGCACCTTGGAAATGATAGCATTTTGGGAAAAGCTTGCTCCATTCCCACAGTAATAGAAAAGCAAAGGTTAGGAATTAGCCCAACTGGGGCCAGCAGGTGGCGTGGTGGTTAAGGTACTTGACACTCCTACGTGGCTGACCATGGTTCGAGTCTTGGACCTGGTGGCTTGCTTTCTCACTTGCCCTCTCTCTCTCTCTGTCTCTCTCTGGTCAAATTAAAATAAAGGAATGAATAAATTAAATTAATAAGTATTTAAAATAAAAAAGGAATTAGCCCAAATGGAACTCAGAACCCTAGAGCTCTTGTGGAGAGAACACCCTGGGAGAGAACGCTGGGAGGTTAGGAGGCCGGAGGTTGTCATTTCTATGCTAGCTCTGGTTTCCTCCTCTGAAGAGCGTTGTAAATAACCCGTGGTTAATTCATTTATGCCAGCACTTGCATAGTATAACAGCAACTTAGTAATAACAGGTGCTGTAGACGTTTATTTCATCCTGTTTGGCAACGTAAAGGGATCTCTCTCTCTCTCTCTCTCTCCCTCCCTCTCTCTCTCTCTCTTTCTTTCCTTCCCTCCCTCCCTCCCTCTCTCACCCCTCCACCCTGCCCATGCCTGGAAGCTGGCATCCAGCACTGGTAAGGCCCGTAGAGCACCATCCACAGCAGGGGCTGCCCCGCGGGCGGTGGGCTCTGCCTCACTTGTAACCTGCGCATTCACGAGCAGTGTTCCCGTTACAGGTTAGAAATCTGAAGCAATGGGCGACTGGAGCTTTCTGGGGAGACTATTAGAGAACGCGCAGGAGCACTCCACGGTGGTGGGCAAGGTTTGGCTGACCGTGCTGTTCATCTTCCGCATCCTGGTGCTGGGGGCCGCGGCCGAGGAGGTCTGGGGCGATGAGCAGTCCGACTTCACCTGCAACACCCAGCAGCCGGGCTGCGAGAACGTCTGCTACGACCGGGCCTTCCCCATCTCCCACACCCGCTTCTGGGCGCTGCAGATCATCTTCGTCTCCACGCCCACCCTCATCTACCTGGGGCACGTGCTGCACATCGTGCGCATGGAAGAGAAGAAGAAAGAGAGGGAGGAGGAGCTGCTGAAGAGGGACAACCCGCACCCCGGGGCGGCCGGGCCCTGCGTGCCCAGCGGCAGGGAGGCGCTGGGCGGGACCAGCCCGGAAAAACCCCCAGTGCGTGAGGACCCGGGCAAGGTGCGCGACGACCGCGGCAAGGTGCGCATCGCCGGCGCCCTGCTGCGCACCTACGTCTTCAATGTCATCTTCAAGACGCTCTTTGAAGTGGGCTTCATCGCCGGCCAGTACTTTCTGTACGGCTTTGAGCTGAAGCCCCTCTACCGCTGCGACCGATGGCCTTGCCCCAACACTGTGGACTGCTTCATCTCCAGGCCTACGGAGAAGACCATATTCATCATCTTCATGCTGGCCGTGGCCTGCGCATCTCTCTTGCTCAACATGCTGGAGATCTATCACCTGGGCTGGAAAAAGCTGAAACAGGGAATGACCAACCACCTCGGCCCAGACCCCTCGGAAGCCAGAGAGGGGGCCGTGGACCCACCTCCTCTCCCCTCCTGCTCTGGCCCGCCGACTGTCACCATAGGTTTCCCGCCTTACTACACGCACTCTGCCTCGAACCTGGGGCAGGTCAGGGCCCCTGGGTACCCTGGGGCCCCACCTGGTCCAGCGGCAGACTTCAAAGTGGGAGCCCTGACCGAAGCGCAGGGGCAAGGCCACCCCACCAAACTCTACAATGGCCACCACCTGCTGATGACCGAGCAGAACTGGGCCAATCAGGCAGCGGAGCAGCAGAGTCCGGCAAGAAAGGACTCCCCAGCGGCGTCCAGTCCTGCAGCCCCGAGCCCCACAGGCAGCGGCACCCAGCCGGCCCTGCAGGAGGGCAGGGCTGGGGCTACTGGGGCCACCGCGCCTTTGCTGCTGGTGGATGGGAGCGGTAGCAGCTTGGAGGACAGTGCCTTGGCAGTGACTCCAGAAGAGGAGGAGCAGGCAGTGACCACCGCGGCCGAGTTGCACACGCCACCCTTGCTCCTTGTAGAGCCAGGTCGAGCCAGCAAGGCTAGTAAGGCCAGCAGTGGTCGGGCCAGACCAGGTGACTTGACCATCTAGTGGTGGTCCCTCCAGACAGCTTTATATAATAACCTTGTTTCTAGAAACCAAAACCCAAGTGCAGTTCACACCAGCAGGTAGAGCCTGAAAGTGAGAGCCGCTGGAGTCCCGGAGGGAGAAGATGGAGCAGAAGAGATCAGATTTCCGTGTTTAATGCTTGCTGTTCTTAACACTGTGAGTTATAGTGGGGAGGATGCCAACATACCTGAGATTGGGGGGTAGGGGCAGAGGGGAGGGTGCAGGGGTCGTTGGCCTTTAAAGATATTCACAGCAACCCAGCAGCCCAGAAACATGATTGCCCCTGGGCCTCCGCCTCCTGCTGTCTCTGTGGGTAACTGTTCTGTTGTGGTGAAGCAACAGGTGCCTGCAGTCCCTGCCGCTCCAGAGCCATTAGGTTTTCTATTCCTAAGCTCTCCAGGGCCTCTGGGCAGAGAGTCATAGACACACTTAGCTCTATCTCTTTGATACTTTTAACTTAGAGTTGAATTTCATTTGGGATATTTGCCAAACTGCACTAAAAAAAGATTTAAAGCAAGTCCATACAGTGTCATTTGAGTTTCTGAAATTGCATGTGAAGTTCCGCGATGTCAAACTGCAGGCTTCATGACAGGTGACAAAGAGCAGTCACCCTCCAGAGGCAGATTCAGTGGGAAAGGGACACCAAGGTGGCTGGTGGAAGGCAGGTGGCGATGCAACCACAGTCCAGATCATTTTTAAACAGCTGAGGAAATTGATGTAGAAGTGCGGCACATATGCCTTAGGTATTTATTTTTTAAATGCTATTTTGTGCTTTGACCTGAATGGTACAGGTGTGCCTCTCTCCCCCACTTTCTATTTTCTGGGAAAAATGAAAGACGAGTAGTACTGTTCAAATGGGTCTCCACCAAGGGAGTGCTCATTTGTCCTGATACATCCTAGTAAAAATTTTGAGCTTTCTTTGAAATTTTTCAACCTCAAGAGTCAGCTCATTACTCTGAGAATGTACTATATACAGTAAAAACAGGGGAGAACTTTCCGTGCATTTCAAATACTTGAAGTTGTGAAGTTTTCAAATGGGAGGTTTAAAGTTAACTTCTGTTGCCAGGAAAATTATTTATATAGATGACTCATTGATGATCGACACTTTTTTTTTTTTTAAAGAAACAGTACAAAATAAAACACTTCACGTTTCCAAACTATTCTTTGTGGGCAGCCTGATTGCTTTTAACAGTGTAACTCAAAGCGTCTGGTTCTCCTGCCTGTGTAAGAGCATGTGCTGATTAGGGCTCATGCCCTATGTTCCATCCACACAAGAGCTGTCCTGACAGGGAAGGCTATTTCTGTGTGTGGGTGTGACTGGAAGGTGGCAGAACTTTCTGGATGGCACACACACTGCTGTAAGTGTCTTGGTCACATTTGTTTATAAACTGATGAACAATCGCAATGTGGAGCCTGTTCCCACTCACACTGTTCACCTCCAACTTCCACTGAGCATCGTCAGCCCTTATTCAGCAGAAGACCATCCACTTGCCAGTTTAATTCATTTCTTTTTGTAGATTACTTTCATTTCCTGATGATTCATTCAGGGCCACATTCCGCAGCATACTTTTTGCTTTCTAGCATAAAAGGTGATCCACTGACAATGTGATGGAAAAAAAATACATGATTTCCAATTCTCAGATTCCCGCGTGCAGCTAGGTTCTTATTTTTTTTCTTTATTTTATTTTATTTTTTGTGGCAGTTGAACACAAATAGTTATGCATTCTGCTTGCCATAGATGCACTGTGGACAGTCTCCTAGGCTTGAAAAATACTTCTGTACATATTCTTGCAGCCTTTCTCAACTAGATTGAGAAAGAGGGAATTGAGCCCTTTGGAAAATGATTTGAGGGACTCTTCTCAATTCTCCCCAGCTGGCGCATGACTAGAGCCACTCCATATGCATGACCTCTCTGAAGATAACTCATCCCATGCAGCCATGCCGTAGGCTTAGAGCAGCAGGACATAGTTCTCTTGAGTGAGAAGGACCACCAGAAAATCCTAGCGTTTAGAGCACTCTGATAAAAAGCTTTAGTTATGTTAGAAAATGCAATAGCAGTCGTCAGAAAGCACAACTCATAGAGTGAATAGGAGTACTTAGTTCCTTAAGTTCTGCCAGAATCGATGTTAGTAATAGTAAGCTTCTTGTTGACCCACAATTTGATTTGGAGTGGGGTTGGAGATGAGAGTGAGAACTGTAATTGTATTTAGTTTTTACATTTTAAATTTGAATTTTATTCATAATATGTTCATGAAAGATGCCAGTATAGTACAATTGACCATAGCCTAGTTGGCCCATTCAGTGCATGTGTAGGAGTATAACATTAGATTCGCCTCTAATTTGTAAAGAAGTGAGATTTTGAGTAGAACAGTGCCTCTGGTATTTTTTTTTTCCAGATTAGTGTACCGATTTCAATCCCTGTGGAAAAGGAAAGCGTGTCTTGTGTCGTGTTGCTATTTGAGGTACTCATAGTCCCGACAGGGAGGCTTCTCCTTTGTGGGCAGTGTGGAATTGCTCCCTCTTTAACCAATCAGTTAAAGCACTGAACTGTGCAATAAAAATAGAAATTGCCTCTCCCAATAGGCAAGATTCCAGTTTTGGTTTTTTTTTTTTTTTTTCCTAGCCTGAGTTACTTGGAAATTTTACTAAAACATTTTTTTCTCTCGATTTAATAATTTTTAAAAAATTCCAAAGCTTATTTTAGAACTCAAAGATCATGCCTCTGATATTTACACACAGGATTTTTAAACTGCAGTATGTAGTACAATTCCTTCTGACATCCTCCTTGTTAGAAGCACAGAATCCAGTTGTCCCAGACCACGGTGTCTAGAGGTTACAAAAGGCTGAACATCACTATAGACATAGTATCAAAATCCGTTTCTTTTACATTCTAAAACATGTCTTACATTGTCACTCTCCTCCTTTTTAAACTATACTTTATTGAGTTATTTTTGTTTTTTGTTTTCCATAAAATTGGTAAAGAATAATACCTCAAATTTGAAAAGAAAAGAAAAAGGAAAACAAGCAGACCAGCATGTTGCTGATGTATCTTGGCTTTCTTTGATCTGGATAAGGGAGTGGAGAGATTCTTGAATTCTTGTACAAGATTACCTAGAATAAGAACTGTGAATATATTTCAGATACCACTTTATAAAGCAATTAACCTAATGGGTTAACCTAAAGGTCTCTTTTCCAATTAAGTTTTATTCTCATTGTTGTTGTTGTTAACACTTTCTTTAATTCTTCAGTATTATTGAATAAAGTCCTTTATTCTGAAATTTTTTCTTTTGCACTTTTCTTTTGATATTTATAACATTCATTCATTGGATCTCCACCAAAACAATGCTTGTAGCAAATATTGCATGATGTAAGAGGGTAAATGTGTTTTATAGAGAACAATAGATTCCTGCCACCTGCTTCCCTGCCCTGCATGTTCAGGGTATTCTAAATAGCCTTTAAATATAATGTGTGGACATTGTACATTTAAGGTTGGGGAATATATTTCTCTTCCTACTTTCATAGTACACTGCAATTCTTGGGTTGATTCACACTAAGATTTCTTACTGCCCAAAGGGTTTTTTTACCTTTACATTACAGAACATCATAAGAAGGCTTTTTATGTTCACTTCGGGATTTAAATAGCACTACAAGCAGTGAGCCATTTCTAGAAAGCACTATATTTGAACATGTTTGGTGTATAAATGTTAACTTAGCTCATTTAGTTACAAAACTCTTACTAAAACTTTATTTTTGTGTTTCTTTTCTAGATTACATTGTAACTGAAAATAAGCATTTTCTAAAATAAGTAATAAAAAGTGGCCTTAAATTTAAATCACTAGTTCTGTAGTTGGTTAGTTGTTTTTAATTGATAGATTCCCTGAGTGGGTTTTCAAAATAAAAATTCTTGTTATGTTTCTCAGTATCATAAAGAGTAAAAACCTTTTCTCTACAGAAGATGCTTGAGAAATTTCTACAGTCCCTGGTCTGTCTTTTCACAGGTTCTTCCCAACCTCAAATCAACGTCTTCTGAGGGTTCTTCTAGCATCACTAACTCTTGCAATCACTCTTCTGAAGAAATAGCATTGTAAAAGTTTACCTTCTTTTTGTTAAGACCCCTTTGTCCATGGTACTGGTAAGCTCTCGTGGGGCTTACAGCCTAAGAGATCATTTTTGCTTTGGCAAGGTTGGAGTTTATGGTGCTTGGGGAAGACTTTTCTGCATGTTCAGTAATTATAAATAGAGTTTGGTATCCCTGGGAGACTGGCTCCAGGACCCCCATGGACACCAAAATCCATGGATGCTGAAGTCCTTTATATAAAGTAGATGGCCAGTCTCCATGGCACAGGCGGTATGCTGAACTAGAGTGCTGAAAGCCACAAGGCTGACCACGGGTTCAGCTCCCTGGTGAGCTTGGAACACACTGGGTGCAAGCAGGTAGCCAAGAAACTGACCAACTGGAGGCCTAGAAGATGGGAATCACAGCATGTCAAGACCCTGTGGAGGGATGTTTTCTCTCTGTCTTGTGAGTGCACCTGTGCTCTCTATCATGAATAAAATTGATTTGAAAACTAAATCAATGAAATAGTGTAGTATTTGCATGTAAACTGTGCACATCCTCCTCAATATTTTTAAGCAATACGATGTACATATTATGTAAGCCGTGATACTGCATAGTTTAAGGAATGACAAGGTAAACAGTCTGCCCATGTTCAATAGAGACAGCCCTTGCAGGCCCAACGGTACACATCAGCAACGAAGCCACAGTTTCCAGCACGGTAGGTTGAATCTGGAGATGAGGACCCCGAGATCCAGAGGGTCAACCGTAATTGTATAGCCATATCTTTGCTTGTGTGGAATTATTCGCAAGACCTGTAATGGTTTTGTTTTCCAGTTTGCCATTCCCACTTACACCGTTCCTGCTTCATAAATCCATGTGGTTTCCAGGGACCCAGTTTTAGAAAACTGAGGCCAGCCTGAATGCTTCAAACACAAGTTTTGAAGACAATTTGTGCCCCACCAAGAAGAAATTGGTAGGAATGTCTCATATTTTAGACCATAAGTGCAAAACCTGTTGTAATGGACAGTTTGGGAAAGACAGACTCAGCTCTATAAACGGGAATGTTAAACTGTTAGACCCAGGCCATAAGGTAGTGCCCCTTACATGCCATTAAGTCAGGGTAATGTGGGGCCTCTTGACTGCATCCAGGGTGGCATCGGGATACCCCATCACACCTCAACAGGTAAGAGCCATAACCATGGGAATAGTAGATCTAGACCAATTCTCAAAGGAAAGAATGGCAAGGGAAGGGGAGAAGCCCTGCATGTAGGGGGTGGACTGCTATGTAGCCATTGGCAGGGATCCCCACATAGTGCTTGCTGACCACAGTCCCATCACAGGACTGACAGAAGACACAGGGACCTGGAGTGACCTACTGTGGGGGCAACAACCTCCAGGCTGTCAGCACGCTCCAAGAGTGCATGTTTCAGTGGTGCTTTATCGTCTCCGTTGTCCTTCACATGAAACGGCATCCTCTCACTGGAGACCTTAACCCTGAATGGTGGACAGCTCTGCGCCTGAAAGCCCTCCCGGACCAGGGGCTGAATTCTACACCACTTCTCTCCAACCCTATGACTTTGGGAAAGTTGTTTAACTTCTTTGACTTTATAGATTTTTCTCACTGAAAAGTGGAAATAAAGTTGCAAGGAGTAAGTAAGAGTGGACTTCAAGTGCTTTGTGGAGTGCCTTGACCCATCGCAGTGCGTCATACACGTGATCCTCAGAGAAAAATGAGTAAAAATAATCAGGCTGGCCAACCTTTTTATGTACCTATACATTTTTACAAGTTTCCTTATTTTAAAATAAAATAATTTTATATATGCAAAAGAATATTAGGCAGCTTTAAAAAGGGAGGAAATCCTGACACATGCTACAACACAGGTAGGCCCTGAGGCCATCACGCCAAGTGAAATAAGCCAGACACAAGAGGACAAATACTGTCTGATTCCACCTCCATGAGGTGCCCAGAGCAGCTAAAACCATACAAACAGAGTAAAACAGTGGTTGCTAGGGTAGGGGGTGGGGGAAAAGGGGAGTCCGTGTTTAATGGGTACAGAGTTTCGGCCTGGGAAGATGTGAAAATTCTGGAGTAGATGGTGGTGACTGAAGACAGCGCAGTGGGCGTGTACTTAATGCCGCTAAGCGGTACACTTAGAGTTGGTTAAAATGGTAGATTTTATGTTCCGTGTATTTTCCCCAATTACCATTATTTAAAAACTGTTTCAAATTGAACTAGGATATACACATACAGTGACACAGCACTTACCATATAGCTTGATGAATCTGAGCCCACGCAGAGCAAGAGACAGAACATTTCTTCATCCCACTCTTTTCTCTGTAGGTCGCAACTGCCGATCCTTTTATCCTGTCACTCACACTAAGATTCCTGGGGGCAACAAGCAGATCATTGGGAGGGAGAGAAGGAATGGAAGGAAGCAGTTGGCCAAGGTGCCACTTTTACCTGCAGGAGCGGCCTGCATCCTGTGGGCAGGGTCAGTCATATCCTGGGAACTGACCCTATAGAGTCAGCTGGACCCGTTCTGAACTCATCCCAGAACATTGCAAATAACTCATCTTAAGAAAGGATGAGACAATGTTGAAGATGATGTCCCCAGTGGCAGACCACACCAATTTGTGAAGAAAATCTTAATCTTGTTCACACAAGAAGAGGACTGATGATCAGCAGCAGAAACAAAAGCCGACACCACGGAGATCTCAAATTGTTCAGCTTACACAATTCTAACTAGAAAACTGAAGTTGAGCAAACTTTCTGCTTGATAGGGGCCTAGACTGTTGCACTTCTATCAGCTGCAGACAACAGCAGGACGTTCAATAGAAATTTTAAACAAGTGGATCAAGATGCTGAAGTATTTCTTCAAAGAACTTATGACACATGGCTTTTCCTGTAGGGTCCTGAAGACAAAGCCTGAAGATCAAAGCAATAGCCACCAAGAGGTGGAAGTAGTCCAGTCAAAAAGTGGGCTGTTCAAGGGACCAGCAGTTCGCGTAATGGCTATGTCACTGGACTCCCATGTAGTCGACCGCAGTTCGAATCCCGGACCCAGTGGCTTAAACTCACGCCAGGTGCGTGTTTGTGCATGCCCAAGATCCTGAGAGGAGAATGGAGGAGAAAGGATTGTGGCGTGGCCATCCCCCCTGGGGAGTGATTTCTCGCTTTCTGTCTCTCTGTCTCTTTCTGGAGAGTGCACGCACCTATGGCAAAAACCTCTCCATAAAAAAAGGGGGGAGGGCTGTTCAAGAACAGAGGTCTCAAGGCATTTGTTCTGCTTGGTGACTTTCTTGGTGAACAATAACGTCGGCTTATTATGAGAATGCTTTGAGAAGGCTCGCTGGAAGCTTTAACAGAAACACACCTGGGAGAGCTCCACCAGAGTCCTTCTCCCCCATGGCAATTGCTCCTGCTTATTCATCTCATCAACCATGAGCAATTTTATGAGAATTTCATGGGAAATTATTAGGCTCCACTTCTCAGTCCTGGTTTAACTTCTAACTTCTTTTTGAGTCTGAATCTTAAAAAAAATCTTAAAAGGACAGTTATTTTTCTTCAGTTAATAATGTAAAAAGGGCATCCTTGACATGGTTAAAGTCCAAAAATCCTCAGTTCTGTAGAGATAAACTAACTGGCTGGTATTATCACATATAAATGTGTCTTGAATTGATGGAGCTTATGTTGAGAAATAAAGTTTATAATTTTTATCTTTTAATTCCATTTTCCATGAACTATTTTTTAAATAATTAATTTATCCAACTTTATTATTATTATTATTTTCCAGTTTGATCAGAGAGAGACAGAGAGGGGGAAAGTGGGAAAGCGAGCCACCAGGTTTGGGATTTGAACTGTGGTTAGCCATATGGGAATTTAGTGCCTTTAACCACCACGTCACCTGTTGGCCCCCCCATGAACTATTTGAAGTCACCTTGTCTATGCTACCTTAGAGGCATTTAGTAAGTAATAACTCATTTTTGTCAGATTGGCTACTTGTTTTGATATGTGTGGCTAACTTTCAGACTCAAAGAGAAATCGTCTCTTCACTGTGTGACCTACCCACTACTGAGGACTCTTGCTTTCCAACTGGGCTGTACATTAGGCCCCTATCACGAGGTTACTGTCTCCTAACTGCCACCACATGTGCATCTGTGGAGCCCTACCCATTTTACCATCCATGGACACATAGCCACATGGAACCAGAATGGTAAGAAATTGTACCTAAAGGGGCCTGGCAGTGCCACCGCAGTACAATGTGATGCTCTCTGACACTGGCCCCCATGGGAAGTACCCAGGTTCATATCTGAAGACCTCCCTGAACATGCCAAGTACATATGCACCCATTATCTGGGGCTGGCCAAAGCCTGGGATGGATCGTCGTGTCAAGACCTTGTTGAGGGTATTGTCTCTCCTCTCGCCCTCCCTCTCTCTCTTTTTCGCTCTTGCTCGTGAAAGAAAGAAAGAAACTTAACAAAATAATTGTATCCAATGCCCGGTGTTAGATTCAGGTGAGGAGGACTGCCAAGGGCACCTTTTGCAGCCGTCTGATGTACAGTGAGGTCTGAAGATGTCTTCTTCAAGGGTACAAGAAGTGTGGCTCCCAAAGCCATCCATGTCCTAATCCCTGGAACCTCATGTGCCACAGGGACTTTGCAGCTGTGACTAGGTTAAGGATCCTGAGATGCCCCGGATAATCTATATGAGACTCAAATGTACATAAGGTTCTAGAAGAAGGAGGCAGCCAGACATGTGATGGTGGGAGCCAAGACCGGAGCGCTGTGCTTTGCGAATGGCAGATGGGACCATGATCCAAGGGACACAGGTGCCACTAGAAGCTGGAGAAGGCAAGGAGCAGATTCCCTCCGTGAGCCTCCAGAAGGAAGGCTTCCTGGCCGATACACTGATTTCAGCTGACTGGAACAGTAAGAGAATGCATTGGTGTTGCATTAAAGCCCTAAGCTTGTGGTCATTTGTCACTGCAGCCACAGAAAACCCATCCAAGAGGCTTGCTCAGCCCTATGAGCGCTAACGTAGTAGACCTGGCATTTCCTGATTCCCCAGGGACTTACAGGTCATGGGTTCAGTTATAAGGGGAAAGGCAGTGAGCGGGTGGGTGAGGGGACCTGAAGCATCAAAGAGCTTCCCTGTGCTCCAAATACGGAAATAGAAATTATTTTACAGAATAGAGAAGGTGCCCTTCTAATTTCCCCCTGGAAATTTAAAGCAAATAGGGGCTCAGCAGGCCTTAAGAAACTCAATCCCTGCCATGAGCTGAGTAGACACCATGTGCACATGTCAGGAACCGGGCTGGCCGACGCTGGGGATGGTTGAGGCGGCGTGAGGATGCTGTTGGGGAACATAGCAACCCCAGGCTGGAAAGGAGAAAAGGCCTTTGCGGTCTTGTATAAGGTCAGCTTCAGGGAGTCAGAACAAGGTCTCTGTAATAGCAACAGCTGTCCACAGAGAAATAGCCTCGGTAGCAGTGAGTTCCCACGTCGGGGCCGTGCTCCTGACTGGGCATGCTCCCCTGGCCCACTCGGCCTCTGCATTCACCCAGACAGGCCCTGCTGTTTGCTTGGGGCCCAGCTGGTTCCCCCAGGACCTCTGACTCAACCCCATCACAGCCTCCAGCCAAGTCACACAACCCCACGGACACATGGCAGTATCTTGCTGTTTCAGTTAGGAGAAGTTCAGGGAGAATGAAGGTGTGACCTAAAGTCTTACTTTGGGTCATGCCAAACGTGGGAAGTACAAGCAATACCTGCAAGCGGAGTGACCGGGGAATCCGCGCAGTCAGTATGCGGATGATACTACCTGAGGCTGGCCTTGTGAAGACACCAAAGGCCTCTCTCCTCTCCAGCCTGGGGTTGCTGACTCCTTCAGCTGTAGTTGCCAGGCCTTCTGCTGGAGTAGTCTAGCATTTTTAGAATGTTTATTTCTTCCATGAAGAGAAAGACAGAGAAAGGAAAAGGATGTCCACGGCTCCGTGGATGATAGGCGGCGCCTGGTAGGAGGCAGGGGTGCAGAAGCAAGTCTTGCCATAAAGATGGCCAGTTTTGGGGTGGGGAGAGGTGCAGGAGGGAAGTGAGGGGAGGCAAGGAAGGGAGAGGCAGCATGAAGGCCAGTCAGCACCCCTAACTCCTCAGTGACACACTCGAACAGCTCTCAGCCTGGGCATCGTGGGGACATTCCAGAAATGCCCTGCACACACACAAGCAGACACAGCCTGGAATCCAGGATCACTGGGTGGGATCTTAGTCCAAAGGGATGTCTCTGAGCAAGGCTGTCGCTCACCTTTGTGTGAGGTCAGCCTTCCTACAGCTAGAAACTCCATTTCATAGTAAGTTAGTTTTCCAACTTTACAAGAACCACCTGGAGGCCTCATTAAAAACAGATCCCTGGGCCAGCCAAGTGGCCTGGTGGTTAAGGCAGATGGATTCCACATGGCCAAATGCACGGTTTGGGTCCTGGAGTCGGAAAATACATTGGGTACATGTGCATGTGTGCCCAAAATCCTGAGAGAAGATAGAATTGCGGCATGGCCACCCGCCCTGGGGGGTGATTTCTCACTTTCCCTCTCTCTCTGTATCTCTCTAGTGAGTGCACAAGCCCGCGAGCCAACACCGGGGCCAGGTAGCAACCACACCCACGTGGGAAACCTCCTGAGTTTGCATTCAGGGATTTCCTTGAGACTGGGGGTGGATCACAGCGTGGGGATCCAGTTAGGAGCACTCCAGTTAGGAGTACCTGTCTTTCTGTCTCTGTCTCTCTCGTGGTCATGAAATATACTAAAAACAAAAAACAAACAAAAATAAAAACAGATTACTAGGCCCAATCCCAGAGCTTCTGCTTCCATAGGTCAAGGCAGAGCATAGGAGCTTGCACTTCTAACAAGCTCCCAGTGGGTACTGAGACCACAATCCGAAAACAGCTGCCCTCCAGAGATGCACTGTGAGCAACCTGCACGATACCAGCAGCGCTCATGATCACAAAGCACCTTTAAAGCAGCTTCCATGGGACCAGTAGATGGCATAATGGTTATGTCACTGGACTCCCCCATAGTCGACAGTGGTTCAAGTCCCGGGCCCAATAGCTTAAAACACACTGGGTATGTTTGCTGCATGCCCAAAATCCCAAGAGGAGACACGAGGAGAAAGGATTGCAGCATGGCCATCCCCCCTAAGAGGTGATTTCTCGCTTTCTGTTTCTCTGGTGAGCACACGCACCCTATAGCAAAAATCTCTCTAAAAACAAACAAACAAAATAGCTTCTGGTCCTGCATGTGGGAGAAGAGCCAGACTAGACAACTGATGACCAGTAATGCCTGTAATCCATGAGGCCGAGACAGCCAGGTATATACCTGCCGCCTAGATAATCCTTAAAGTTACCTGACTGATCCCTTTTCCAGTTACCGGTCATCTGACATTTCCGACAAGATGACCACAGGCATGGCACGTGCCTTTCTCAGTGCCTCACGCCACAGGGTACATAATGTCGATGGGACTTAGTGCTGGAGAGGCAGGACTTGATTGCTTGGTAAGGGAGCGTCTGCCCTGTTTCCACGGTCAAGTCAGATCTTGGAGAAATGCTTGCAGACTGTGCAAAGTCTGTTCTTAAACGTGCATGCTTGAGTCCAGCATCCATCAGCGGCTCTCCTCCTCAGCAATTGTCCGTGTGCTGCTGGCCCACTGCCGACTCCCTGTGTCTCTTCCACATTTGCTATTTGTACCACTCCTTTCTCCCTTTCTCACTGCCTTAGTCTCGATGTTGGCTCACCATATGCCTGTAGACAGCAAAATCCCAGGACTTGTACTGATACGATAATCTAACCTTTGGAAATTCCCAGTCTACAAAGTGCCTATACTTAACGCTATCTCACTTGGTTTACTCATCTGAACAGCTGCCCAGAAGGCTCTGATTCCTGGACCCCCGCAATGGGCTTTTTTCATTCAGCCTAAATGGAAAGTTCAACATCGTCCCTACTAAATCCTCTCATTGAGTACCACTACCCACCTCTCAGCTATTTGAGATTGGAAGGTAGGCCGATCCCTGCTGTCATTTATTTACTAACTCAGGGGTCCCCAGCCCCTGGCATGCAGACTAGTGCTGGTCCATGGCTGTTGCCTGCCCCCGGTCCCCTCTGCCCACACCACCACCACCCTACTCTGTGCACAGTGAGGAGTGGGCAGTGGGGTGAGCTCATGAGGCATTGCCTGGGTTTGCAGCCGCTTCCCATCACGGGCATCACCCCCTCACTCACACTGCTGCCTGGGCTCTGGCCCCCGTCAGATCAGCAGCTGCCCTGGATACTCATGGGAGCACAAACCCTTTCGTCATGTGACTGTTTCATTGTACGTCACAATGCGGTAGTGGGGGGAATGGGGTGCATGGTCGATGTGGTCCGCTCGGGTCATCCTGGGATCACCCACCTCCCACCCCCACCCCCAGGGTCTGTAGAGAGATTGTCTCCCACTAGTCCAGTCTCTGGTGCCAGGAAGGTTGGGGACTGCTACACTAACTGGTGTCATTGGAAAATGAAGTAAATAGGTTTTCTTGGTCATTATTCAAGTCATTGGTAAAAATATTGAACAACACAGGCTAAAAACTGACACATATTTATTTTCAGGAACACTTTTACTGTTTTTTTTTTTAAGAGAAATTTTTGCTATAGAGCGTATACGCTCGCCGGAGAGACAGAGTGACAGAAAGCAAGAAATCATCCCCCAGAGGGGATGGCCATACCACAAGCCCTTCTCTTCCATTCTCTTCTCAGGATCTTGGACACGCACACACACACACCCAGCATGAGTTTCAAGCCACCAGGTACAGGACTTGAACCACGGTCGACTACATGGGAGTCTAGTGGTGTAACCATTCCATCATCTGCTGGTCTCCCACACTTACTATTAATTGGAAGTACTCAAAGAGATAAAGAAAAGGAGTAGTTGGCAGTTAATGAATTCTTTTAGATGTATTGTTTCTTAGTCAACTTTAGGAATTCTGAAGTTTATATTTAGCCAAATCATATGCCCGGCAACTGATGATAATTTTCTAACTATGGGAGAATTGTATGTCTTAAGTTTCTTACATCCTCTGACATCTGTAATAGCCGCCATGTGATAAAATAAACAAAAATCTCATTGAAAATATGTATGCATGACTGTCCTCGGTATTAAAAACAAGTATACGGTCTTCCTTTCTTAGCACTTGGGAAGAATTGTAGCTACTGCGTGCCGGGCAAAGAGTAAGTGTTCAGGACATAGCTGTTGACCTAATAGGTGGATAGATGAATGAGTGAATGTAAAAGATAAACGATAAGAAGTTGAAAAAACTCTTTGCTTTTGTTCCATTTAAGGCAATGTGTAATGAATGGGATGACGAACATAATGGCATATTGTTTAGAATGGCCCAGACATACACTAGAATGTTCAGGAAAACAGGAGGTGAACAAGAGAACCAGTGTCCATTTCAGTCTGTGTGCCCTGCTGCCAGGATCCAGCCCTTCCTGCTACCCCCAGTGTTAGGACCCTGCTCTGTAGTTAAGACCATCACTCACCTGGGTACAGTCTACTTTCGACGCAGCAGCAAGTCAAATCATGCCCGTCTGCTGAGAAAACCTCTCCAGCAACTTCCACATCAGTCAGTTAGACACAGATGGGTTTACAGAGGCACATCGGTCCCTGGTCTGGACCCCCACATGCACCAACTGCTCCCGCAACTACTCTCTTGGTGCAGCTACAGCTCCTGCTCTCAGACCCTTCTCCCCCACCCACCCCAGGCTGAATCTCCCCTCCAGGCCTGTGTTCTAATGTCATTTTCTTAATAGAGCCTTCCCTGACCACCACTTTTAAATTGCAGCCCCTTACCCACTTCATCGCCCTATTCCCAGTTCTGTTTTTCTCCACAGTACTTGCCACCAGCTATCATACTACATATCTGACTTTGTTTTTTAAGGTTTTGCCAAAGGGTGCATGCACTCACTGGAGCGGAGAGAGAGAGACAGTGAGAGGGAATGTGAGAAATCACCCCCAGGGGCATGGCATGCAGTAATCTCTTCTCCTCCATTCTCTTCCTGGGATTTTGGGCATGCACACACATGCGCCCAGTGGGAATTTCAAGCCTCCAGGTCCATGACTCAAACTGCAGTTCAGCGCCGTAACCACTGTGCCGCCTGCTAATCCCCATATCTGGTTTATGTTGATTGTTGCTTTTATCTTCCCAATAATCATAAGCTCCTGAGGGAAGGAAAATTTTTTAAGCTTATTTCTTTCATGAGAGAGAGAGAAAGAGAAAGACAAGTACCTTCGACACTCTCTCACTGTGGTCCTCTCCTAGCCTCTCAGTCAACTAGGACTGCCAGCTGTGTACAGACCAACTGGAGAATCAAACCCTGATCTTCCACATGGCTTCCAGCACAGTAGAGAATTGAGATATTGCGGCGCCACTGCAACTGGGCTGAGGGCAGTGATTTTGAGCTGCTTTATTCTCTGCTTTTCCCCCATGCTCACACAGTGACATGCGCCAGCACATAACGGGCACTCAATAAGCATGTGTTTGAATAAATGAATTTAACAAATCATGCATTTTTGTATTTACAAAATATCTTGAAATACTTATATTGGAAACACTGAAAGTTACCATGTCTAGTTCTGGGACTAGCCAACATAAATATTAATTTGAAAGTGAAGGTTTAACGTACATGAGACTTCTCATATATTCCATTTGGTTTTTCTATTTTTTTGCCTCTTCTGCAGAAATATCTTCAAATATACTGAATAGCTTTTCCTTGAAGTAAAATTAAACAGATAGATGAATACATAACAAGAATATCAACAACACAGCAATCACAAAAAAAAATACATTTAAATCTTCTGATTAAAAATATGCTCAGTTTTAATTTTCTAGAATTACTAGGAAGTTTCTTCATATTGATATGCATTTGGACACATAATTGAAAGCAGAATATGGCTTGTGTAATTCCCCCCATTCAAGAATACAAAGATTAAAATGTACATCTTCCTAATGTTCTCTCTAAAAATCTTCCTATCCTCCCTGATACATGGAACAGGAAGTTTCAATTTATGAGACCTCCTAAAGAACTGGGCTTAATCCATCTACTGATAAGAAGAGAAGGATGGTATTCTACCTCCCACTTTCAACATATAACATATTGAAAATTAATGTGAATGTCTCTCTTCTCCCCTGCAATGGTTGGCATAATGGTTTTTTCCCCAGTTTTATGTTCTGGAAGTTTGATCCAGGATGTAATGGCTTTGAGAGGTCTTAAGACATTTAAGCGGTGAGGCATAATGGGAGGGCACTATTTAATTGGCTAGGATGTAAGAGGGACAGAAAGAGGAAGAAAGAACTCTGTTTCCTCTCTCCTTGCATGTGCCTGCCTTCCTTTCTGCTTCTGTTGACCACGTTATGATAGAGCACCAGAGGCCAGCCTCACTCTGACACCAAATTTTGGACTTTCTAGCCACCAGAATTGTGAGCCAAATAAACCTCTATTCTTTAGAAATCACCCATCTCAGATATTTCTATTTATTATCACAGTAACTTTGTGGAATGAGAAAGCCAGAGGTCCATAAAGAACACATCTTTTTGGGACCAGCAGTTAGCGTAATGACTATGTCGCTGGACTCCCACGTAGTCGACCACGGTTCATGTCCCGGACCTGGTGGCTTAAAACTCACGCGAGGCGCGTGTGCATGCGTGCCGAGATCCCGAGAGGAGAATGGAGGAGAAGGGATTGCGGCGTGACCATCCCCCCTGGGGGGGGTGATTTCTGGCTTTCTGTCTCTCTGTCTCTCTCTGTCTGTCTGGCGAGCGCACGCACCCTATAGCGAAAAACCTCTCCAAAAAAAGAAAAAAAGAACACACCTTTTTAATTTATCCATAATCCAACAAACACTTACTGAGGACCTACTACTTGCTATGAATTGTTCTGCGGGATACAAGAGCAGAACAAATTCCATTTTGTCTTCCTCAGTATGTTACTCATCTTTTTCTTGGCTTCTGAGACATCACATTCTCTTGGCTTTTCTCTTAACTACTGGCATCTCTTTCTCAGACACCTTTTCAGATTGCTCCCATGATAGCCAGCATCCCTACTGACCTTCAGTGACCCTCACTTCTTGAGGGAAAGAACAGTCTTTTTAATAATTAGTGCTAGGAGAAATGGATATTTTCATGCAAAAGAATGAAATTGGAACCTTATCTCATATCATATGCAAAATGTACCTCAAAATAGATCATGGACTTAAACATACAATTTCAAGCTATAAAACTTTTAGAGGAAAACATAGACAAAAAGGTTCATGACGTTAGACCTGTCGATGATTTATTGGTTATGACACCAAAAGCATAAGCAACAAAAGAAAAAATACAGTAGTCCCCTTTATCTGAGGTTTCTCTTTCTGGGGTTTCAGTTATCCTCCTTCACCTTGTGTTCTGAAAACAGGTGAATACAGTATGATAAGATGTTTTGAGAGAAAAAGAGAGGGAGAAACATCACATATTTATATAACTTTTTTCTTCTTTTTTAAGAGGAAGATAGTGTGATAGTGTGTGCACACACATGAGGAAGGGGAAGAGAGAGAAGCAACACTGACAGGGTTTCATCAAGCCATGATTCCCTTTCCCAGCCCTCCAGCCCTCAAGCTCTCCAGGATCTTAGCCATGTACACATGCGCCCAGTATGTTTTCAAGCTGACAGAGAAATCAAGAACTTGGACACATGACATGGAGGAAGATACCGTAACTAGAGGTATATAAATTTGAGAGACATCAAAGACAGATGGAATTTAAAGTCAAGGTATTAAATGTATATAGAGAATAACTGAGAACTGAGCTCTAGGACATTCCAGCATTCTGGTAACAGGATGGTGCAGTGTGTATCCGTGTTATCCAATGCTGTGTAACAAATCACCCCAAGCTTAGTGACCTAAAACAATAATCTTCATCATCTCTCCTGTTTTCTGTGGTTGGGGATGACTTGACTCAGAGCCTCTCAGCAAGTTGCAGTCAGAAGACTTGACAGGCTGGATGACCCACTTACAAGGCATCTCATTCATGTGGCTAATAAGTTGGTGCCAGGTTCTGGTGGGAGGTCTTGGTGCCTCTCCATGTGGGCCTCTCTGCAGGGATGCTTGAATGTCCTCAGGACCAGACAGCTGGCTGCCCCCAAAGCAAGCAAACCACGAGACCAACACTGAAATGCCCCTTTTGACCTAACCTTTGAAGGCATGCAGTGCAAGAAGTGAGGGTCACTGAGGGTCAGCAGGGACGCTGTCTATCATGGGAGCAACCTGCAAAGGTGTCTGAGAAGGAGCAGCCAGTAGTTAAGAGGAAAACCAAGAGAACATGATGCCTCAGAAACAAACAAACAAAAAAAAGAGTAATATGCTGAGGAAGATGAAATTAAGAGTTGGTTTAGATTTGGCAACTTGGGGGTATTTGGTATCCCTCAACCTTCAAGCTGACTGAAACAGCAGCAATATCAGAATTTCTTTTTTGGTTTCCTGCCGAAATGTGGTAATTCTAAGAACACCATATTGGGATTAAAAAAGTTACCGACATCTATTCTCTTTGTTGAGTCATAAACCTTTTGATATAAGCACCAGCAAGAAGACTCTGCTGCCAAGAACAAAAAGGAAACGGGTAAATAACAAGAGTATATTAGTGTGGAGCACTGTCCTAGATGTTTCTATGTACTTGAGCTCAATGAATGATCACGAACTCCCTATAATAATGACATATCAAATAAAATATTTTGACAAATTGAATATTAAATATCTAGGGCCAGGCCAGCAGGCAATGTGGAGGTTAAGGCACTGGATCCCGCATGGCCAGCTATACAGCTCAAGTCCCAGACCTGGCAGCTTGAAAATCACACTAGGCCCGTGTGGGTACATACCCAACATCCCATGGAGAGACTTGAAGAGAAGGGACTGAAGCATGGACATCTCCCCTGGAGGGTGATTTCTCATTTTCTCTCTCTCTCAGGCAAGTACACATGCCCTATACCAAAAACTACAACAACAGCAAACTCTAGGGCCAGCTCAGTCACACAGCAGCAGTGCACTAGTCAAGTGATGCTGGATGCATATGGAAGACTGAGGTTTTATTCCCAGGTCAGCTTATCGGTGCCAGGTGCATGTATACCCATGATCCTGCCTGGCTGGAAAGGTTTGGGGAGGAAGATCATGGTGTGAGACCCTGTTGAGGGTGATTGTCTTTCTCTTTCTCTCTCTCACATCAAAGGAATAAATAAACTTTTTGAAAGCTCTGACTTTTTTTTTTTTTTTGAGGGGTTTTTGCTATAGGGTGCATGTGCTCACCAGAAAGACAGAGAGAGGCAGAGAGACAGAAAGCGAGAAATCACTCCCCAGGGGAGATAGCCATGCTGCAATCCCTTCTTCTCCATTCTCCTCTCGGGATCTTGGGTACACACGCACACGCACCTGGCGTGAGTTTAAGCCACTGGGTCTGGGACTCAAACCATGGTCGACTGCATGGGAGTCCAGTGACATAGCCATACACCAACTTCCGGTCCCAAAAAATCTAATTGACTTTTATTAGAGATTTATGAATCATCTACATCTAGTCTACAAAATAAAAGGAGTTCTAGTAGGCTTGGAAGAACAATCAGCTTCTGTAAGGCAGCTTTAGCAGGACAAGGAAGCAGCATAGTGCAAAAAAAAAAAAAAAAAAAAAAAAAAAAACAAGACTGGTTATCATCAGATTACTTTCCTTGTATGGACTTAACCAGAGAGAACTTCCTTATTATGCTAGTTCAAGACCTTTTTAATTGGTTGCTGCAAATGTCCTAGTTTTAAATAAAAGAAAGAAACGGGCCTGTTTGGTTATGTTTCAGTTTAATTACATGGCACGTGAAGTCATGAAGTGACCCCATTTAGGTCTGGTCTGTTGGATCTTAGTATAGGACTCAGTGTCCTTTCAGCTCCGTTAGCCTTTGGAGGTTGTTTCACTTGCATGGTCTCACTTGGAAACAACTGGCAAGCCAGCCAGGAGGGGCCCAAGAGCCAAAGTATGAGCAAGGGAAATGAAGCCTCTGTGGAGGAAATCCTAAGGTGGCCCACCACATCAATGTGGGGAGAGGTAGCCAAATTGTTAGATGTATGCAGACCTTGGTATGAGTATGAGGACAGCCCAAAATTGTCCAAGGGATTAGGACAGTTGCTGTCAGAAGGTCACATACCCCACTGTGGTGTGGAAGGCCACAGGGCAGTGGTCACAATGGGCTGATCACTACTTAGGTAGCAAGATTGGCCATGGCCCAGCGAGTGGTAGAAGCAAAGCAAGGAAGTTAGAGGAAGGATTACAATCGGAAAAGGGCATGAGACTGTCTACATGCCTTTTGGCTTCTAATTTGGAGGATATATTCAAGACTTAGGGTGCCCAACTGGAAACCCTCTCCTGCTGCTTTCTGCAGCTGAGAGGAAAGAAATGGCACAGATGTAGGTTTGAGCCGTCCTGGTCAAACTGGACAGAGACACAGAAACTTGAACTCTCTGGCAACAAACTAGTGCGTCTGAGGAAGACATAGAGGTGATGTTAGGGAAGGAAGAAGACTATATTCCTCTGTTTCTAGATGGACCATTTGCCCCGCAAAGCGAAAGTCCAACAAGTACAGTGGGAAACCAAGAGGCAATCAGTCGAGGTTAACCATACATACATCAGGACATACATCAGGACATACATCAGGACATACATCAGGACATACATCAGGACAGCTCTTACATACACCAGAGATCTTTTCTAGGTTTTAAAAATTGTATTTATTATTATCATAATCTTGTTTAAATTACATTGAATCACATATATCTTTATGGTGTATTACATTTCTTTTTCCAGAAGGAATACCATGCATATCAGTCAAGACAAAGACATTGCTATCTACGTTGTCATCAAATAGCTTTTCATCATTTTTTCAGATTATTATTATTTTCATTATTTTTTTAAACATTCAATCATTATAGATCATTTTGCTTGTAAAAGGAATTTACCCAACATGAAATACTTCTCAGACCAGTCCAGTTGAGAATACCATATACGTTATCATCAACAGGTAATAAACCGTTTCTGTGCCCCACTAACGTCATGCCTCTCTATTTGTTCTCTTGCCATCTTTCTCTATACTATTCCCTTCTCCCACCCCGTTCCACACCGTCTTCAGCATCCATAACTATTTTAACTGCTTTTATGCCCTCCAATATTTCGCTCTCTACGATAAAGTGCGGATGGTTGGTATATAGTAAGTGGATATGTACAATATCTTTTTTTCATGTCCTGGCTTGCTTCACTCAGCAATAGATCCTCCGTATCCAACCACTTTCTATCAAATGCCAGGGTCTTGTTTTTTTTTAATGGCTGAGGAGTAATCCATGGAGAATATGTACCACACTTTTTCCATCCACTCATCTGTTTGTGGACATTTGGGTTGGTTCCATGTCTTAGTGATCGTGAATAAGGCTATAGCAGAGATCTTTAAGCAGATGCCAAGAGAAAGTCTAGTGGTATGGATGGTGCAATTCGGGGCCACCAGGGGAGATATTTCATAGCCGAAATAAGGCTGAAAAGTTGAGTAACATCACATCTCCACAATGTTCATAATGTCCAGAAGAACCACAGCTTTTTGGGCTGAATTATTATGGTATTGTGGCAATGTGAGCTAGTTCTGGCCAAATGAGGGTGGTTTTCCTTGCCAGTCCCCCACTTGACTGGTGTTAGAAGAAACACAGGCACATTAAGAAAATTGTGCATGAAACAAGCAATATATGAGCAGCAGTTTGAAGGACCTGATAAAGCTACCTTTACAGCAGGAAAAAAAAAAAAAACAGGTTGCTACACAGCGCTGCGAATGAATAGCCCCCTAATCTCACTTCTAAGCCCACTAGTAGGTCAAAATGTATATGATGTAGGTGTCGCCATAGCTGATCTTGGAGAGAATGTGAAAAGTCATAATGTGCTCATCTTATAATCCAGGGAAAGAATGATTAAAAAAAAAAAAACACTTTTTTTTTTTTTTAAAGAGGAAAGCCTCCCAATACTGGGAGTGGGAACAAGGGTCCTGTGTGATTCACTAGGGAGCAGATGTGGCATGATCCGCTAGTGGGAGGGATATAAAGAGAAGATGACAGCCTAATGCTGTCCTTCCAGCCCTTTGCAAGGATCTGATCCTCGCACAGCAGTTCAGACTTCCCCCTAGCGCACTCCGGCTGGAGGAGGACGAAGAGCCAGAGACACGTATTCTGATCATTGCTTACTTAGGAGGACTTCTGTTATGCCATGGGACTGGGAACAGGTCAAGGTTGCCTCCATGTCCAAAAGACTACTACCGGAGCCCAAGGAATAATCAGCAAACTCCGGCCTTAGTTACAAAGTCATGGAGTGTACCTTAATACATGGGAACCCTGAAACGCACCATGGGAAACAGGCCACTACAGATGGCTACATAGGGAGGGCCTCTCCCCCCACACTCCCAGCAGCTGACCGTGCCACATCTGCTCCTAGTCAATCACACAGGACCTTCGCCCCTACTTCCCAGTACTGGGAGGCTTTCCTCGGTCTTTTTCATCTCGCCTGTCATGATGACATCCTAAATATGGACATGCTGCTCAGCCATCCTTTACAGATGCCAGTGGGTGAGTTTTGCTTTAGGGTTAGGGCTACTAAGGCAATAGAACAAGGAGAGGCAAGACGGGAACCTGTTTTACTCTGACCACCCAGGCATTTGTAAATGTTAGGCAGAACTACCTGCCTGGGGGCTTTGAGGACATTACAGATATTATTCAAGGACTAACAATCATAAATCTAATTCAGCCCAGCACAAAATCCTTTTAATAAACCCATATGGCCAGTAAGAAAACCTGATGGCATCCAGCAAATAATGATGAACTGCTGAGAATTAATAAGGTGGTCCCTAAGATTCATACATATGTACCAAACATAACTCAGGTCCTTAAGCAACTAGTTCAGGCAATCAAAATTATGTGGTTTTAGACTTAGCTAATGCCTTCGTTACTGTACCCTTACGTCTGAATTCTCAAGATCAGTTGGTTTTCTCCTGGAATGAGCAACAGTGAACTTTCCAAGTTCTACCCCAAGTATATTTACAGAGCCCCACTATCTGCTAGCGACCTCTGACTGTGCCCACCCATGACTGCAAACCCTTTTCATCATATTGACAATGTGATGTTAACCTCTGAAGATCTGTCTACTGTAGCCGCATCTGGATACATTGTGTGCTCATCCTTTTTTATTTTTTAAGAATTATTTTATTTAATTTTATTCATCATCATTTTTTTTTTAATTTGACCAGAGTGAGACAGAGAGAGAGAAAGAGAGGAAAAGTGAGAACACAAGCTGCCAGGTCTAAGACTTGAACCATGTTCAACCATGTGGGAGTCCAGCACCTTAACCAGCATGCCACCTGCCGGCTTTGCCCATCTTTAAAAAATAAAATAAAAAAGAATTATTTACTTGGGACCAGCAGATAGTGTAATGGTTACACCAGACTTGGTGGCTTAAAACTTATACCAGGTGGGTGTTTGTGCATGCCCAAGAGGAGAAGAGAGGAGAAAAGATTGCAGCATGGCCATCACTTCGAGAGGTGATTTCTCCCTTTTTGTCTCTTTGTCTCTCTGGCGAGCGCACGCACCCTATAATAAAAATCTCTCTCAAAAAAAAGTTATTTATTTATTTTTAACCAGAGAGAGGCAGAGAGAGAGAGAGGGAAAGTGAGAAAGTAAGCCTCCAGGTCCAGGACTTGAACCACAGTTGGCCATGCAGGAGTCTAGCACTCTAACCACCATGCCGCCTGCTGGCCCCATTGTGTACCTATCTTAACAATCAAGGATGGGGCACTAATCTTCACAAAATCCACAGTCCTAACCCAGCTGTAATGTTTCTGGGGGTTACTTTATCAGGTAAGACTTGCCTTATTCCAGGCACTGTTATAAATAAGTTCCAACACTTCCCTACCTAAAATAGTGAAGCAACTACAGGACTTTCCAAGACTTTAGAATGAAAAAGAGAGCATTTTGGGTCAGCAGGTGGCATGGTGGTTAAGACCCTGGACTCCCATATGGCCAACCACAGTTCGAGTCCCAGACCTGGCAGTTTGCTTTCTTACTTTCCCTCTCTCTCTCTTTCTCTGTTGAGCACAAACGCCCTATAGCAAATAAAAATAATAAAATAATGATAATAATAAATAATCCTTTTAAAAAGAGAGAGAGTATTTCTCCCCACGTTTGGCACAATGCCTACATCCCTTACTTCAGTTGGGTAAAAGGGGTACTCATTGGGAGTGGGACAAGGAACAAGAAGAGGCCTTTGAGAAGACTAAAGTATTAACAGCCCAGGCACAGGCCTTAGTACTTCTGTTGTCTGGAACACCCATGACACTGGATGCAACTGTTCATCCAGAGGGTTAAGTTGAGCACTATGGCAAACTCAGTAGGAAAAAAACACCCCTCCCCATCCACCCTGAGACTTGGGTCAAAACTCTGGAAAGGGGCAGAAATCCGGTGCTCGCCAACAGAACAACAGGTCCTAGGGGGTCTACAAAGTTCTACAACACATGAAACCCATAACAGCAATGCTACCAGTAATGGTATATGCAAGTCTGCTCATAAAGGGAGGGATGGAAGGACTTTTCTCCAGATCCTTGTAAGCAGTAGTCCAATATCCTGTGCTGCATAAATTGCATGCATATCTGCAGCAGCAAGGCACCTTGTCTAATAGTCCCCTAAGGGCAGAGTTACATGCTTATCCTAGAATCGATTTGAAACCAATGCAGCTTCTATAATTGAGCCACTGTAGTCACCAATGCTCTCCCTGCCAAGGCCTGGTACACTGATGACACCAGTCAGATAATCCTAGTGTTTGGATGGCCGTAGCCATTTAACACCACACTGATACTATATGATTTGAAACAGAACAACAGCAAAGTAGCCATTGCGCTGGGTTAAGGGCAGCCTGGTCGGTTTGCTCACATAAACTCTGGGTCCATAGTCTTTTGCACACATAACTGGGCTGTATTGAAAAGGTTCACTACCTTGCTTGCTCTGTGGACAAGGGACAACTGGTAGGTGTTAAATAAGCCATTGGGGGACCCAGTATGTGGAGAGACATCTGGAACAGAGTATAAAAACAACAGATGAATTTGACTATATATCAGATCACTGTTGTAGGTTGGATTCATCCCTGGAAATATGGAGGCTGACACTGTAGCAAAGATCAGAATGCTAGCTGCTCCCCTCAGACTAGATACACAAACATGGTAGACATCATTGTGCAAGAGTCGAATGGCATATAACAAGGGGTGCTAGCATATGTCTCCACTATGCCAATCTTGATGGGGAGCTGTGTGCTTTGCTCTTGTCAGTAACCCTGCTGCATGTGTCCCTTTCACCAGGACACATACATGAGGCATAGCTTTATACTCTCTTGCAATCGTCCACCTAAAAATCTCAGTAGACTAATGCATGCATGGGGGTGGTTCTATATCACCATTTGGGAGCTGAAGTGAAAGGACTCCTTATGGCCATCTCAGTAAAGAAAGTCTGGCTCACTGCCTTTTTGCCAGAATTAAATAAGGGTCAATGTTAGGTGCTGTCCACGTCTCCTCCAGTAATCCAACCAGAGGAAGGGACTCTTAAATGGGACCTGGAACAGCAGCTTCCCTGGATAAGCTATTTCTGGCCAGGGTGTGAGAAGTTTCCTAGCCAAGTAGAGTGGTCTTCATTGATCTTACTAAACTCCGGGCTTCCTTTATCAGTACAATGACGGTGACCCTATACCAACCAGTACGGGCATAAGTTGGTTAACACGATTGTTCCTAACTGCAGTTACATTACAAATGTACTTTTGGGACCAGCAGTTGGCATAATGGCTATGTCGCTGGACTCCCACGTAGTCGACCGCGGTTCGCATCCCAGACCCAGTGGCTTAAAACTCACACCGGGCACATGTGAGTGCATGCCCAAGATCCCAAGAGGAGAATGGAGGAGAAGGGATTGCAGCGTGGCCATCCCCCCCGGGGGGGGGGGGATTTCTCGCTTTCTGTCTCTCTGTCTCTCTCTGTCTTCCTGGCAAGTACAGACGCCCTATAGCAAAAACCTCTAAAAAAAAAAAAATGTACCTTTGTCCCTTGGGCAATACGTGTAGTGTGTAGCTTCCAGCACAATCCCCTAAATCAGCATATGTATTGACAGTCAAGGAAAACGCAACTACTGTTGTTCTGGATGAAGAAAAGTTACCTCAGCAAGTACCCACTAACATTATTTTTTCATCTTAGTCTTCTGCTTGTACAGAATTGTCAACGTGCAAAATCGATCTATTTCATCCCTAGGCTCAAAACTACTCAGTCTTCAAAGAGATGCTTGATTTGCAGTTTGTTCCCTTTACCTCATTAATTGACACTAATGTCGCCTTAGTGTGACAGGCAGTCTTACTGAATAGAACACCCCTAGGTATTTTACCTGCAACCCAGAGGGGCACAGGTGATATTAAGACAATGTCCTGCGTAAGTCCCTGACGACTCCAGTCATGTTACATTAGCTTTATGAGATATGCATCAACAAATGAATGCAGTCCTGACTCCAGAAATGTCTTCGTCATGATTAACTCGATGGTTTGGTCCTTGGGAAATGTAGTGGCAGAAGTTGGTGTTTGGCCTAGTCAGGTGGTGTGGTGGTTGAGGCAGGTGAAATCCAAATGGTTGACTATGCAGTTCGTGTCCTGGATCTGGCGGCTTGAAAACCATGCCCAGGTTTACGTGTGTGTTCGTACAAAATTTTTAGAGGAGAATGGGTTGCAATTTGGTCATTACACTTTGAAGGGGTGCTCTCTCTCTGTCTCTCTCGCAAGTGTATTCACCCTATAGCAAATAAAAAAGAAAGTTATTGTTCATTCTATGTCTTATTGTTCATGTAGGCACCTGGCCTGCTCTCATCTTTATTGGTGTGAGCTCTGTCTACAAGCAGAACAAAAAGTAATGTAACATACTACTCTAACCCCGCCCCGCAAAGGCTGAGGGGCCATCGCAGGACAGGGCACATGTGATTGTAAGGGCTGGATTAGAGAGGTAGACTGTGAAACCAAAGTGACTCCCTCTCGCAACTCATCTGCCATCTTGACCAGTCTGACCTCTGTGCATCCCCAAGGTTGTTGGGTGCACTCTGAGGGCAGGAATATGGCCCAGGTTGTTGTGGTAAATCTGCCTATTACCTTTATTCAGGATAAGAATAAGGGGGAGGGAGTCCCTGACCATAGTTAAGGTATGGTCTTGCCACTCCAAAAGCACTCCACACCCAAAACACTCAACACTCCTCAAATGCCTCCCTGCACGCAGTCCCCTTTACAACCGCCTTGTGTACAAACAGTGTAAGCAAATACATTGTGGGTGAAGGGTGTGGACAGCCACTCAGCTGGGGCCAGCTGAGACCTCACTTCTGTCCGTAAGTTCTCTTATCAAACCAAATTGACGAGCTGGACCCATCTTTCTCTCGGTGGTCTCTCTGCTCCACCAGCCTTTGAGAGTTTACATGGCCTCACTTCAAAATAAGATGTAGTTATGCGTTTTGATAAGTGTTATGAAGACAAGGTACAGGGAGGAAGGAGAGCATGTAGAGGTGCCTTCCTCTGGCCTGGGGTCAGAAGGGCTGCTCTGAGGGAGGGACATCTGAGCCAACATCTGTAAGATGAGTAGGAATTTACCAGGTAAGGAGGATGCCCGCCTGGAAGTCCAGCAGGGAAAACCTCTGTCTGGTTGCAGAGGTTTCCTCTTTCCACTCCCTGTAAAATTCTGAATGGTGTCTGAGGCCCTCACAAGAAAAGGCCACTTTCCACTCACAGCCTATGTATATCCAAATAACACAGGCCCTTCCTTATGCATTGCTCTCCAAGAAGCTAGGAAGCAAAGACCACTTATCCCTCCCACCCTCTTTGAATCAGGAGTGTATCCCAAGCAGAAGAAAATGCACTGAGCTTTGCCCTAGGAACTGTACCTGACGCTGCTGCTAACTCCAAAGGAAGGCTCTTTGCACCCCTGAATGAAGAAGTGTGGGAGGGAGGGGGCTGAGGGTCAGAGAAGGTGGAAGGTGCAAGCAGGCAGAGCAGTAAGTGCTCTCCTTCCTCATCCAGGTGAGGGCTCTTGGTCAAGGGGCAACGTGGGGACAGGATGACACACAGGGAAGGGGCATTCCAGGGCTGGGGTGGGGGTAAGGGGCAAGGAGTGGGGGTGTACCTGCAGATCTGAACTAGCTTACCAGTCTCTGTTCAAAAGCTGAAAGAGCAGGGAGAGCAGAAGCCAATTCTGTGGTACTTCCTCATTTCTGGAGACTTCTCTGGCAAAAGGGAAAAGAAGTGTTTTATGGATCTCTTTAAGAAATGCTTCAGGAGCCAGTAGGTAGCATGGTGGATAAGGTGTTGAACATCTACACGGACTGCCACGGTTCTAGTCCCAGACCTGGTGGCTTGAAAATCGTGCCTGTGTGTGTGTGTGTGTTCAATTACAGAGAAAAGAATGGAGGAGAAAGGATTGTGGTGTGGCCATCCTCCCTGGGAGGTGATTTTTCACTGAATCTTTCACTTTGAATCTTACTGAAAACAAAGTTAAGAAACTAGTTTCGTAACCACAAAAGTAAGATCACTAGCAAATGCTGGCTGAGGGGCTGAGGACTGCCTTAATTAAACAGACCTGAGACTGGCCTGGGTAAGACACCAAAGCAGCGAAGGAAAATACTCATTTTTAATTTTCCCATTTGGCAAATCCAGCTAAGACTGTAAACAGTTCCTTCCCATTCCTTTATGTTAAAGACCCTGTGAAATTGAAACTCGTTTTTAAGGTTCTATAAAAACTCTGTCTCGGGAAGCATTTCCCAATGGAAAACTGCTTGAAAGACTGAGATGCTTCTCTAAATGCACACAGTGGCTTCCAGAATGTGTGTGAAATATGGAAACCAAGCTCAACCCAGACACCGAGCAGCGGTACCTGAATAGGTGTGCCGCTGGCTGGTTGAAGACCGACAGCCCAGAATCTCCCAAGTTCTGGAGACTTCTCTGGCAAAAGGGAAAAGAAGTGTTTTATGGATCTCTTTAAGAAATGCTTCAGGAGCCAGTAGGTAGCATGGTGGATAAGGTGTTGAACATCTACACGGACTGCCACGGTTCTAGTCCCAGACCTGGTGGCTTGAAAATCGTGCCTGTGTGTGTGTGTGTGTGTGTTCAAATCCTGAGAAGAGAATGGAGGAGAAAGGATTGTGGTGTGGCCATCCTCCCTGGGAGGTGATTTTTCACTGAATCTTTCACTTTGAATCTTACTGAAAACAAAGTTAAGAAACTAGTTTCGTAACCACAAAAGTAAGATCACTAGCAAATGCTGGCTGAGGGGCTGAGGACTGCCTTAATTAAACAGACCTGAGACTGGCCTGGGTAAGACACCAAAGCAGCGAAGGAAAATACTCATTTTTAATTTTCCCATTTGGCAAATCCAGCTAAGACTGTAAACAGTTCCTTCCCATTCCTTTATGTTAAAGACCCTGTGAAATTGAAACTCGTTTTTAAGGTTCTATAAAAACTCTGTCTCGGGAAGCATTTCCCAATGGAAAACTGCTTGAAAGACTGAGATGCTTCTCTAAATGCACACAGTGGCTTCCAGAATGTGTGTGAAATATGGAAACCAAGCTCAACCCAGACACCGAGCAGCGGTACCTGAATAGGTGTGCCGCTGGCTGGTTGAAGACCGACAGCCCAGAATCTCCCAAGTCAGCCCCAACTCTGACTCACCGTGGCAACTTCAGAATCAGCCACTTGGCACCTCTGGACCTCAGTTCCACAAATTTATGGCACGGGACTTCTGGAATTACTGAAAAGAAGACCTAGAACTGAAAAGAGGACCCACCGAGGGCCACTCCTTTTTTCCCCTCTGCGCTCCAGATGGGTTGGGACTAAATCTGGTTTGACTATGGCTCGGCATGCAGTAAGCACCAGATAGCAATTGAATGGGTAAACGAATGAATAAAACCTTGGGTTTAGGGGCCTTCAGGTGGCAGAGTGGTTAAGGAGCTGAATTCCCACATGGTTGACCACAGTTCGAGTCCCAGACCTGGTGGCTTGAAAATCACCCTGGGCACAGTTGTGCGCATGTCCAAGATCCTAGGAGGAGAATGGAGGACAAAGGATTGTGGCATGGCCACCCCTACTGAGGGGGTAATTTCTCACTTTCTCTCTCATTATCTCTCTCTGTCTCTGGTGAGCACACATGCCTTATGGCAAAGACAGAAACAAAACAACGTTGGGTTTGGCTTGACAGCCTTGTCTGACACAGATTGGAGCATCAATGAATATTTATCAGAGAAATTTTTTCTCTTGCCAGGACAAGATAATTCCTTTTTGTCCCCCAGTAAATTCTGTTGAGGTATAATTCTATTTTTGCCAGGTGTATATGTAGTCATTACCACAATCAAGAACATTTTCATCTCCTCCAAAGTGTGTTTATTTCAGTCGGTTCTGCTTAGCTACCAACTCTGAGCAATCACCAATCTACTTCTGACACTCTAGTTAAGTCTTTGCTGGAATTTCTTGTGAATGGGACCATCGTGTACGAAGTCTTCTGTGTCTCAGCCTAATTTTTCCAAGCTTCATCTCTGTCATTGCAGAATCCAGTAGTCTGATCCTGTTTGTTATAGAGAATCCCATTGTTTATTCATTTATCTGTTAATGAACTTTTGGGTCGTTTGTTTATTAGTCATAATTCTCCAGAGAAATAGAACCAAAGGGTTCTTGATAGATAGATAGAAAAAAGAAGGAGAGGAAGGAAGGAAAGAAGGAGGGAGGGAAGAGGAGAAGAAAAAGAAAGAAAGAAAGAACGAAAGGAGAGCAGAAGAGAGGAAGGGATGGATACATTATAAGGAATTGACTATGAAACTGTGGAGGTGAAGTCCCCAGACCTGTAGTTGGCAAGCTGGAGGTCCAGGAGAGCCCATGGTGCAGCTCTAGTCCAAAGGCTTGTAGGCTTGAATTTCAGAAAGAGCTGATATTTCAGTTCCAGTTTGAAGTCAGGGGCACAAATGATGACCAACTCAAAGGCAGTCAGGCAGGAGGAATTCCCTCTTACAACAGCGGGGTTGTCTTTTGTTCTGCTCAGGCTTTCAACTGATTGGATGAGGCCCACCCACGTTAGGGAGGGCAATCTGCTTGATTCCGTCTCCTGATTCTAATATTAATCTCATCCAGAATCACCCAGGATAATGTTGGACCAAATGCCTGGGCACCCCATGGCCCAGACAAGTTAACACATGCAATTGCCCATCACAGAGAGCTTCCAGTTTAGCCCGTTATAAACATTGGCGTACACGTCTGTGAGGACAAAGATCATCAGTTCTGGGAGTAGAATAGCTGGTTTGCATGGTGAATGCATATTCAACTTTTAAAAACCCTGTAAACTGTTTGTCGAAGTGGTCACATCACTTTACATCCCATCCCCACCAGCAGAGTAGTAGAGTTTTAGGTCCAGCTGCCTAATTCTTGCCGAATAAATAAATGCGGAAGATTAATATTGAAAATAAAACCCTGAAAGGAATATGTCACAGGAAAAATGACACTGAGTAAAGCTTCGAAGAAAGCAAAGAGTATCTTAATCAAGAGGGAGAATTGCATGACCAAAGAGCACCAGGGAGATTATGGGCCTGAATCCCCGAGTGAGAGGGTGTAGCAGTTCATGAGGCTGGAGGGCTAAGTGGGCTGGGAACCCTACTAATAGGTTATTGTAAAATCTTTTGTTGTTCTAAATGAAATGAAGAACCATCTCAGGCTCTGAGACAGGGAAATGTTATTATCTGACTTAGAAAAGGGTCATTCTGTCTTGGCACTGGATGGGGGGGGTTAGAGTAAAACACAATGTTCTGTGAAGCTGCCCCATGTGGGTAGGTTCCAATTCACATTTCGAGACCTCCCTGAATTTACTAGGCATGCACCCGCCGTGATCCAGGGCAGACTGAGGCTGGGATGGATCGTGGTATGAGAACACAGTGGGGGTGCCTCTCTCACTCACTCAGGGAAAAAAATAAATAAATTTTGTAAAAAAAAAAAAATCACTCTTACTGCTGGGCTGAGAACAAGACTAAAGGGCAGGGGTATAAGACCACCAGTAGTCAGACCATCCAGTAATCCAGGCAGGAGAAGATGGTGGCTCAGCCCAGAGGTTGCTGTTGTGGTGATGTGAAGTAGTGAGATTCCAGGTAGAACTGGAAAATAGGGCCAATAGGATAGCCTGTCATATTCTTTGTGCAAAACAAGAAGAAAAAAAAAAAGGAGTCAAGGATGAATTTGAGCCTCAGTTTTCATGGCCTTCCGGGACACCAGGGACAAGAGGTTGAGGGTAAAGTCTAGGGCTTATCCAAAGAGTCCGATAGATACCTCGAAGCTGACGTTGTAGAGGACTATCACTCAACCAAAAAATTAGAAATATTAGGCTAGCTAGTGGTGTGTTTGTTAAGGCACTGGATCTGACATGTCCAACTCCACAGTTCAAATCCCAAACCCAGCAGCTTGAAAAACACACTGGGTACATGTGTGCGCATGACCAGAATCACAAGAGAAGAATGGAGAAAAGGATTGTGGTGTGGCTATCCCCCCAAAGAGTGATTTCTCACTTCTCTTCTCTCTCTCTCTGGGTCTCTCTCAGTCTCTCTCTAGTGAGTGCATGTGTCCTATGGCAAAAAAAAAAAAAAAAAAAAAAACTTAGAAATAAATTTAGAAATAGCCCCCTCCTAAAACCATAAGAAATGTCTCCTGTTTTAATCCTAGGTCCTGAGTAGAAAGGGATGATTCTATCCCTGCTAACTTATAGCCCTGAGCTAGTTTTCACTCATGTTTGCAGCCTGAATTCATACGACCAGTAGGACAAAATCCCTTTAAGCTGACCGTGGATTTGAAGTGTCTCCAGACTGAGAAGCACATACAAATCCTCTCGGGAAGAATCATCTTTGTCCTTGCTCTCAAAGCCCATAAGTGACTTTCCAGATATAGCTATTGGAGAATTAATGGTCTTCTCTTTCAGCATTAAGAAAATTTTATTTTGTATTTACTCATACACGCTTATAGATAAAACCCATTACATGTAGGCCCCGTGAGTTTAAATAAACAGAAACAAGAGACAGTAGAAATAGGGGGGCCAGACAGTGGCACGATGGTAAAATGTGAGGTTGGTCCACATGGGAGGGCTCTGGGTTCCTGTCTGGAGACTTCCCTGTACACACTGGGCACACACATCCCATGGTCTAGGACCGCTGGAGCCGGGGGGTGGATCGCGGCATCAAGGCCTTGTTGAGGGTGCTGCCTCTGGTTCTCTCTCTGTCTCTGTCTTCCTCTCTCTCTCTCACTCACTCATGGAAGAAATAAAAACATGAACCTTTTTTTAAAAAAAAGAAAGACAGTAGAAATAGACCTACAAAGACTTCAGATTTTAGAATTATCAGACACGGAATGTAAAAATTTAGAGAATTAAAAGACATGATTAGAAATACGTGCAAAGATCATTTCTCTGCCTTCCCTCTCCTCCTCCACCACCACTGGCCTCTTCACAGCTCTTTCCTAAACACATCTCTTTCCAGATGCTATCCCTTAACTGCTATGAGGGGTCTTCAAAAAGTTAAGGGAGGACTAGCAGTTAGCATAATGGCTATGTCGCTGGACTCCCATGTAGTTGACCACGGTTCGAGTCCCAAACCCGGTGGCTTAAACTCATGCCTGGCGCGTGTGCGTGCGTGCCCAAGATCCAGAGAGGAGAATGGAGAAGGGATTGTGGCGTGACCATCCCCCCTTGGGGGTGATTTCTCGCTTTCTGTCTCTCTGTCTCTGTCTCTGTCTCTCTCTGTCTTTCTGGCGAGCGCACATGCTCTATAGCAAAAACCTCTCCAAAAAAAAAAAAGTTAAGGGAAAATATCATTACAAACACATTGTGCATGCATTTCAAAAAATTGTTGCACCAAAATAAACTCATACTTAAATTCAATTTTTCCATGAATAGTTTTTAAAAAGATATTTTCCACAGGGCACCTGTCCTTGCCACAGAGAGATAGAAAGACAATAAAGGGAAAGTGAAAAACCCCCTATCCCAGGATAACCATGCCACAATCTCTTCTCCTCCTGGAATTTTGGGCACATGTACACACACTCCTGGCGTGATTTCTCAAGCCTCCAGGTCTAGGGCTAAAATCCTGGGGGTCTAGTGCCTTAGCCATCATGCCACCTGCTGGCTCCTTTCCATGAACTTTTTTTTTTTTTTTTTTGAAAAGATTTTTTTACAGAGACAGAAAGCAAGAAATCACCCCCATGGGGGGATGGCCATGCCATTATCCCTTTTCCTCCATTCTCCTCTTGGGATCTTGGGCACACATATACACATGCCCAACATGAGTTTTAGGTGGCCAAGTCTGAGATTCGAACTGTAGTTGACTATGTGGGAGTCCAATGACATAACCATTATTCCATCTGCTGGTCCCCCATGAACTTTTTGAAATCCCCTCATAATATAGGTGGAAATCACCCGCACATTATTGGACTTTAAACCTTGGCCAAAATCAAACTTGTGTAATCTAGTAAAAGATTTTCCTAACTTTACCAAGTAAAGAAGCAAATTCATTAAAGAATTTAGGGATGTTTTAAGAATTTAAAGTCTGATTAATTCAGGGCCAGCAGGTGGTGTGGTGATTAAGGTGCAGGACTCCAACATGGCCAACCATGGTTCAAGTCCCGGCTTACTTTCTCACTTTTCTTTTCTTTCTCTCTCTGGTGAGTGCACATGCCTTATAGCAAATTAGAATCATAATAAAAATAAATAACCGCTTTTTGGGGGAGAGATTTTTGCTATTGGGCATATGTGCTTGCTGGTGAGACAGAGAGACGGAAAACAAGAAATCATTCTTCAGAAGGTTTGGCCACGCCACAATCCTTTTCCCTCCATTCTTCTCTTGAGATTATGGGCACACATGCACATGTGCTTGGCTTGTTTCAAGCGACTGGGTCCAGGATTGGAATCTCAGTCGGTCACATGGAAATCCAGCGCCTTAACCACCTGCCACCCCCCAAATAATCTTTTAAAAAGAGGTGGGACCAGAAGTTAGTATAATGGCTATGTCTCTGAACTCCCATGTAGTCAGCTGCAGTTCAAGTCCAGGAACCAGTGACTTAAACTCACACTGGGGCGCATGTGTGTACATGCCCAAGATCCTGAGAAGAGAATGGAGAAGGGATTGTGGTGTGGTCATCCCCCATGGGAGGTAATTCCTCACTTTCCCTCTGTCTATCTCTGTCTTTCTCTTTTCTAATAAGTGCATGCACCCTATGGCAAAAAGTCTAATTATCCATACCTTTGTAGGATACAAAGATAGAGATGGAAAATTTGGTTAGAAAGGCAAGTTAGACTTATTAGTAAATTATGTTAAATATATGCATCAACATTTGAGCACAAAGAATATTGAAAAGGAGTTGGCCCTGTAGCCTACTGGTTAAGGGAGCTGAGTCCCACTTGACTGACTGCGGCTTGAACAACATAGTGGTGCATGTGCATACATGTGCCCCAAGACAGAGACAGAGCAATGGAAGAAAAGGGGATTGTGGAGTGACCATACCCCATGGGGAGGTGCTTTTGTCCTCTCCCTCTCTCCTTCTCTGTCTCTCTGATGAGTGCATGCATTCTCTGGCAATTAAAAAAAAGAATATTTAAAAGAATAATAATAGGGCAAGGTCTCTTAGCAGCTTTCTATGTAGTCTTTCCTATAAATCATTGGTCAAAAGTGATCATTGTCAACAGGGAAAGAATAAATTCATCTTGATTTGTTTGTTTGTTTGTTTGCCATAAGGCACATGAGCTTGCTGGAGACAGAAAGACAGAGACAGGGGAGAGCGTGAGAAAGCGCCCCTCCCAAGCAGGTGATTATGCCATAGTTCCTTCTCCTCCATTCTCCTCTTGGATTTGAGGCATGTACACACGTGCATTCTGTGTGTTTTTCAGGCCACTGGGTCCAGGATTCAAACTGCACAGTCAGTCATGTGGGATCCAGCCACCTTACCTTTCATGCCATCTGCTGCCCACAAACACATCCTAATTTCAGAGACCACTTACCCTCTTCTCAGGAACACTACTCAGAAGAACAAAGGCATCACAACTGCCTTATGCAATTTTTTGTTGATAACCTTAGACTAAGGTGGCAGATTTAGTTTAAAAATATAAGATAATGGCTATGTCGCTGGACTCCCACGTAGTCGACCGCGGTTCGTGTCCCGGACCCAGTGGCTTAAAACTCACGCCGGGCGCGTGTGCGTGCGTGCCCAAGATCCCGAGAGGAGAAGGAGGAGAAGGGATTGCGGCGTGACCATCCCCCCTGGGGGGTGATTTCTCGCTTTCTGTCCCTAATGTCACTCTCTGTCTGGCGAGCGCACGTGCCCTAGAGCGAAAATCTTTCCAAAAAAAAGAAAAAAATATATATATATATAAGATAGTATGTCCGTGATTTCTCGCTTTCTGTCCCTAATGTCACTCTCTGTCTGGCGAGCGCACGTGCCCTAGAGCGAAAATCTTTCCAAAAAAAAGAAAAAAAAAAATATATATAAGATAGTATGTCCCCTTGTCTAAATTATAAGATTTTTTTGAATATTGGCAAGATACTTTGACTTAGAAAAAAAAAATAGATCAAATTTTTTAAAAAAGGGATATGTGCAGAGAATAAGAAATTAAAAAATAATGACCAAACGTAAGTTCTAGGAATTAAAAAATAGTAATAATAATAACTGACATTAAAAACTCAATGGGTGAATTTAACACACAGCTGAATAAAGAACTGGTGAACTAAAAAATAGAGCTGAATAGAATGTAAAGTATAAAAAGAGGATCAGAGACATGACTAAAACAGAGAGAGAGCCTCACACACGTCTAATTGATATACTAGAAAGAACAAAAGCAAAGACGGAACAGAGACAAGATTTGAAATATTTGAAAAGAGCACAGCCAAGAATTTGCCAACATTAATGAAATGTCCTATCCATAGACTCAAACGCTCTGAAAACACAAGTCAAAAACAAAAACCCAAGACACGTTATATTACCATTGCATCACCAGAAAAGTCATGACACGTTTTTTGCATAGAAAAACATGTCAACTTTTCCAATGACTCAACAGTGAAAGTATAAACACCATAGGATGAAGAAACACAAAAGACAATTTTTATCTTACCAGCCTCTGGTAACCGCTGCTAACAGTTTGATTTCTATTCTTTGAGGTATTTGCTAAGTGTCCACTAACAGAAAATGAGGACCATACTGTATATTCATCATTGTTTTACTTAAGATAGTATAAACATTTGTCTATGTTAAACATTTTCTTCAAAATCATCACTTTAAAGACACGGTGGTGTTCCGCCATCTAAACATATTTTAATTTGTGCAAACAGAATCTAATTGGTGGACATGTATTTCTAATTTCTTTCTCATCTGAGATCATGCTTGGAGTACATAAATCCTTTCCACATCACTGATTATTTCTTCAGGACAGATTCTTAGAAGGCGATCTCTGTGGTAAAGGATATAAACTATTAGAAGTTTTCGACGCGCATCGTCAAACTGCTTTTCAAAGGCTGCAGTGCAGAGTCCTCCCGTGAGTACCGGCTCAGCACACGTGAGCACAGGATGGTGGACTTACTCCTTAAATGGTAATTAAGTTCCATTTATGCATCTGCACAAAAGCAAAAGACCCTGATACTAATAAACCGAAAAAAGGCCATCATTTCATATCTCACTTAAGAACAAAAGCAATAAAAGCTTCCCAGGAACACAGAAATATGAAAACGTGAAAACTCTTTCAGCTTTCCTACAGCTTTGCTCCTCTGTTCTCAAAAATGACTATGCTTCATTTCCTTGAACAAAACATTTAAAATGCAGTTGTCATCTATTCTATGCCTGCCAGAGCTGGGCAGTTTGTTTTATGGTAAATGGTGGCCTTAGTTCATATCACGTGACTAAAGGGAATTCAGCACACGTCCCAACTCTAATCGCGGCCTGTAATCTCGTTTTCACATTTCTCTCTGTTATCCTACTTGACCCTGCTGACTGAAGCACTTTTATTGTGCTGGTTAAAAGGACAAGGGATTGAGCAGAAACAAAAGTGAGGTCTGAGAATTGTTTTTATACCATGTGCCCGTCCGGCCCTGCCACTGAATGAATAGAAACTATCTGGAAGCCAGCCAGAGCCATTTGATGGAAAACTCTGACTTCCAAAAAGTATTTCTGGTGCTTTTTTAAAACATCACAATTCATCCAGGTTGAAAGAGAAAGACCCACACAATCCAGGGTTCCGCAAACCTTGTCTGTAAAGGGCTGGGTAGTAAATATTTTGGATATTGCAAGCCAAATGGTCTCTGCTGAAGTTACTCGGTTCTGTCACCGTCACATGAAAGCAGCCATAAATAATATGTAGACAAATGGGTGTCACTGGGTACCAATAGATCTTCATCCAAACAAGGCGGCAAAATCTGGCCCGTGGACAGCAGTTTTGCCAGTCCTTGCTTCTAACCTAACTGTTTCCTCAAAGGCTCATTCCAACTCCAGTATTTTAAAAATCTGTTACTAGGTGCGGGCCTTTGGGGCACGCAGGTTGTCGGTGTTGGGAGGTTAGGGATGGGGGTGGAGAGAAAGGGGATCTGCTCATGCCCAGAGGCACGGGTCAGAGGAGCCAAGTCAGAACCTTGGTTCTGTTCCATTCCTTCCTCTCAGCTCGGTGATAACACGTGAACTTCCCTTGTGCAATTCCTGTTACATGTCCGTGGTCACGGGTCAGTCTTCATTTGTCCAGATGTGCTGTACCTGTTTCTGGACCGTGTTGTGATGAGAGGCAAACCATGGGCCCATCCCCTCTTCAGAGGAGAGGGGCCAACAAAACAACTCCAGGCTGCAGACCTAAGTCAACAGGATCCCGTCCAGCCCCACCTCCCATGAGCTCTTTCAGAGGAAACCTTTTGGAGGAATGAGCTACTACATGGCAACCGAGTGCCGACTTCCAGTACAGCCTTAAAATATCACGTTCTCTCTCCTCCCACCCCCTCTCACAACTTCTGGTCTGTGTTTTCAATCACATGTTCCTGTATTTATTTGTCTCTTCCATGAGAAAGAGAGAGAGAAACACCCCTATGGGAATCTTCATCTGGTCTCAGCCAGCCTAGACTATAGGCATGCAAGCCTGGTATGCACAGCGAGGTCCCAGGAACTGAACCCAGGACCTCTCCATGCAGGCCCAGTTGCATTACCACTGTACCATTGCCTACCCTTGCCCCCTTCCTTCTTAAATGCTCCTTGGCCTCCACTGTCCCATAATGACCAACCTTCTAGCTCCTGACTATGCCATCTTTCTCTCTTTCTCTTTCTCTTTCTCTTCCTCTTCTCCTTCGGTGCAGATATTCCCACAGGCCTCTTTCCTGTTTTCTTCCCTTTAAATAGTTTTCTCCTGCAACCTTCCATGTCCAGGTCTGTGTCTCTTTTCTGATCAACTCCAGCCTCTTCTCACCTTTCTCTGAGTTCCCATCTTTCCCTTGAATTTCATTATGAAGGGTCTTCAACTTGTTCATGGAAAATGCATCTTATTAGAAAACTATGCATGGATTCCTAAGTTTATGTGCCAAAAATAAACTCAGAATTAAATTCTAAGTTTTTCCATCAAATTTTTGAAGTTACCTCATATTCTACCCACAGCCCAAAATCAACACACTGAAAACAAAATTTAGGATCTGCCCCAAACTAAGACTTCCCTGCTGATGGTCCTCTTTAGTTTATGGCATCTTTCATCACCCCAAACTCAAAACCACAGAATAACATTTGTTTCTTCCCCTCCTACGATCCCAGATCGTGTGTAACCTCCTGTCCTAGTCCCTGTGCCTGGCAACTCCTACTTTGTTTCTGTCACCCATTCCCTGGTCTCTGTCTGAAGACCAGTCTCCCAATCAGCCTATCTTGAGAAAAACTGTTCATATTTATATTTTAAAGCCCCATTATGAGCCAAGCACATGCCCATGAGCAGGCCGGTAGAGACTAGGGTTAAATCACAGTGTGAAGATTCTCTTGGAGGAGCTCCCCTCATGCTTGGTCTCTCTTGCTGAAGAAATTTTTCAAATAGATAAATAAAGTCCTATATCAAAGTCGCTCACTTATTTAAAAACCTTCTGCGTCTCAGCCTGGTAGCACAGTCAATAGCAAACTGAACTGCAGTGCCGGAAGCCACAAGGCTAACCACCGGTTTGGATCCCTGGATCATTCTGAAAACTCATGGCACATGTGTGTTTGCCCCAGATTTCTAAGAGTTGAAGGGCTGAGGTAGGGGCATCCTGGCATGACAAGACTGTCAGGGGGTGTTTCCACCCCATCCACTCCCTGTATGCACACACACACACACACACACACACACACACTATCGTGAATAAAACAGGTTTTTCTCTTTTTCCTTTTTTTCTTTTTTCTTTTTTTTCTTTTTCTTTTTTTTTTTTTTTTTTTTTTGAGTGGGGTTTTTTTTTTTTTTTTTTTTTTTTTTTTTTTGAGAGGTTTTTGCTATAGGGCGCGTGGGCTCTCCACAAAGATAGAGACAGAGAGACAGAAAGCAAGAAATTGCCCAATGTGAGTTTAACCCACCAGGTCCGGGACTCAAACCGCGGTCAACTACATGGGAGTCCTGCATAGCCATCACGCTAACTGCTGGTCCCAATAAAACAATTTTTTAAAATCTGTGTGTTCCCATTTAATTAAAGTTTGAGGCACTCCATAGGCTCCAAGCTGTTGACCAGTACCGTTTCCCTGCTGCTCTCACAAGATCCATAGCTAACCAGACAGCTCACTGTTCTTCTCATGCCGAATACTTTCCTACCTCCGTGGCTTTGCTTTTGTTAATCCCTGAAATTAGGC
>NW_006159661.1:239558-281701 GCF_000334495.1 Tupaia belangeri chinensis
TTTCCCTATCTACTCCTCAACTCCAATTTATTATTATTTTATTTTTATTTATTTTAGTTTTTGCTATAGGGTGCATGTGCTTGCCAGAGAGTGACAGATGGGAGTCGGGGAGGGGAGGAATGAGAAATCACCTCCCAGGGGGATGTTCACACTACAATCCCTTCTCCTCCATTCTCCTCTTGGGATTTGGGGCATGCTTGCACACATACCTGGCATGATTTTCATGCTATTGAGTCTGGGACTTGAACCATCCAGCCATCTTAACTTCCACACCACCTGCTGGCTCATCTAACTCCAATTTACGATCCAGTCCCTCCATGAAATCTCCCCACACCACTGTGGCAGGATGTAGTGCCCTTGTCCTCTGACATCATAGAACTTGGTAGGTGTCCCACTCACGTCTCACCAGATGTCCAAAGCAGTCGGTGCCCTTCTTGGTAGGTAAGGCCTCTCTTGCCCCCTCTCCAGGGGGAGGCTCTGAGTGCCTCTCAAACACCCTCGCCATTGTAGGATCCAATTAATATTTGGTGAAATGAAAGTGTGAATGACATAAAAATATTGGTTTTTCCATTCCTGAAGAAAACACTGACAAAAGCCTTTTTGTTTGGAGGTTTTTTGTACTTTTAAATCCATTCCACAGACTAGCATACATATGTATTTTTATTTGTTCTTTTTTTTTTTATTGGGTGCATACACTAGCCAGAGAGAAACAGAGAGACAGTGAGAGGGAAAGTAAGAAACCACTCCCCCAGCAGGGATGACTATGCCACAGTCCATTCTCCTCCTGGGATTTTGGGCATGCACCCACACACACCCAGCATGATTTTCAAGCCACTGTTGGTCCTGTGGGAGTCCACGACCTTTAACCATCACACCACCTGCTGGTCCCCATTAGCAGTTCTTAATAAATATCAAATTAACCTTTTTAAAGTTTATTTATTTCTTCCATGAGTGAGAGAGACAGAAGGAGAAACAGAGACACATTTCCTGCAGAGTCCTGACACCAGGATCCACCCCCAGCCTCACCAGCTCGGCTGAGCATGACCATGAATATCTAGAGTACTCAGGGAGGTCTCCGGACACAAACCCAGAACCTTCATATGGGTCAGTCCCACAGGGCATAACAGGTCACTGCTGTGCCACAGTCTGACCCCTCAAATCAATCTTAACAACAACAAAGAAAAAAACAGAAGTTTAACCTCTTTCTTTTTTTTAAAAAAATAATTATTTATTTTATTTATTCATTCATTTATTGACCAGAGAGAGACAGAGGGTGAGAGTGAGAGAGAGAGGAAGTGAGAAAGCAAGCCACCAGATTCAGGACTTGAACCCTGGTCGGCCATGTGGAAGTGTCCAGCACCTTAACCACCACACCACCTGCTGGTCCCCAAGTTTAACCCCTTTCTGATGACCTCCTACTTAAAAAAAATGTTTTAAGGGTAGCATAGTAAATTGCAGAAATATTTTATAAAATCAAAATTCCTCAGAGGAATGATATAAAACATGATGTATAAGTAAAAAAGACAGAACACAAAATGACTGTGTTGAAACACAAATAAAATGAGTGTATAGATAAAGACCCGAGGAGGGAAAAATCAATATGCTAAAGGGATGAAATTTCAAATGTATTTGCTGTGTTAAAACGATTTCTCCTTTATGGTTACAATTTTGTATCTATTCCTTTTACAAAGTAATATGACTCAGGGCCAGCAGATGGTGTAGCAGTTAAGCGCTGGACTCCCACATGGTCAACCACAGTTCAAATCCTAGATCCAGTGGCTTGAAATTTATGCCAGGTGACTTTGCCTATGTGCCCAAAATCCCAAGAAGAGAATGAAGGAGAAGAGATCGTGGCATGGCAGCATGGCCATCCCCCTTGCGGGTCAGGGGGTGGTGGTGGTGATGTCTAACTTTTCTTCTCACTGTCTCTCTCTGGTGAGCACATGTGCCCTATGGAAAAAAACTAAAAAAAAAAAAAAAAAAAGAGTAAAAGAATTAAAATATCTAGACCAAAATATGTTATGGATATGGATGAGAATTATCCAGAAAGCTGTTACTTATTTAATTTTAGAATGTAATCAATCATTTTCTACTGTCTCTAACACAGAACTCTTTAACATCTGTTCCGCTCCATGCCCCTACTTTCCCGCATTTCACCAGAATGTGTCTCCATCAGCCTTTCATGACAGTGTCCATCTGTGGCTGCAGTTCTTTGTTGTGTGTCAACTGAAAGCTTTACCACATGACAGTCTCAGACACTGAATTCGATGGGATAGAGAAGCTTCTGGTCCCATCATCAGACTAGGGGGAGAGAAGAAAGGAGAGTGAGGATTCAAACAATTACCTCTTAGTTTAGAGGGTTTGGCTCTTCATAAAAAGTCTTAAAGTAAAACTCACCTAGGTTTTGAAGGCTTCTAGAATTTACCACAGAGCTGAGATTTTCATTCTCAAATAAACCCACTTTTTTTTTTCTTTTTTTGGAGAGGTTTTTGCTATAGGGAGCATGCACTCACCAGACAGACAGAGACAGAGAGGCAGAAAGCGAGAAATCACCCCCCCAGGGGCGATGGCCACGCCGCAATCCCTTCTCCTCCATTCTCCTCTCGGGATTTTGGGCACACACGCACACGTGCCCAGCGTGAGTTTAAGCCACCGGGTCCAGGACTCGAAGTGTGGTCAACTATGTGGGAGTCCAGCGACATAACGATTACACTAACTGCTGGTCCCCCACCCACTTCTCTTTTGGTCAACGTTTCTCATTATCGCTAGCTGACCACATCACTTGGACAGAGCAATCCATCGCACATGGCCAAGGAGGAAAACCCTGTCTTACATGCCCAGGAGAAAACGCAGTTGTAAATGGTGCCTGGCAAGCCTACAGATGCCTTTCAGAATGAAGACACGAGGCTGCTAGACTTACTCCACACTCCAAGTCAATGCACTGCTTTCTTACCCAAAGGAACAAGCTCAAGTTGATCCAGATGGCTCAGGAGACAACTGATTATCACACATAAGAATTGTTTTCCTTACAGGTTCAGGAAAAAAGGGCACAGTTTGACTTTTGCAATTTTTTTATATAACAAATTCTGTAGAGGCCAGACAGTGGTGCAGTGATAACACAACTGGACCCACGTGGGAAAGGTCGTGGGTTTGTGTCCCAGGACCTCCTGTGCATACTAGACATGAATGCTCTGTGGCCATGATTAGTCTGGCTGAAACTGGGGGTGGACCACAGTGAAGACCCTGCTGGGGGGTGTCTCTTCTCCTTCCCTCTCATGGATAGAATACATAAATAAACTTTAAAAAAAAATACAAATCGAGCTATCCTAGAGGTAGCTAGGTAGAAGTGGAGGGACAGTACCCAAGGCAGGAGCAAGCCTGAAAGGATGCAGCTACTCTGGAGATGTGGGGCAGCAGAGATGGGGAAAAGCCATCGCTGAGCCATCAGTGGAACTTACTGGGAAACTGCCTGCTGGGGTCCTGGGGCAGCCTCCATGGAAACAAGAAGACAAAGCCGGAACCCCAAGAGAAGTGCCTTTCCCTTGCAATATCCTGTGTCCTCAATGACAAGGCTTGATATTGTGACCGTCACCAATGGAGACTCCAGTATCCAGGATCACCAAGGGCAGAGGGGTGGATCTAGAGCTGACGCCCGATGCACTGCGATTGCACCCCCTGTCCGCAATGCCACTCATGGGGCACAGCACCTATTTCCAAGCTCTCTGGCTCCCTCATTCCTCATTTACCTTCTCATTTTGGTAGAATGGAGTCACTTTTTGACAAAGAGGTAAGCTTTTCAGATGCTGCATATCTGAAAATGCCCTCTCTCCACATGATAGATGGGGTAGATAGAATTCTAAGCTGAGAATAATTTTCCCTCAGAATTTTAAAGATCATTATTTTCTAACTTCTAGCACAGTTAGGAAAACAAAACAAAACAGAACCTGATGATAGTCTAAATCTTGATCTTTTGTATGTGACCTGTTTTGGGGATTCTTTTTCTTCCTCTATAGAACACTTTAAGGTCAGGACCAGCAGTCAGCATAATGGCTATGTTGCTGGATTCACTGTGGTTCGAATCCTGGACCTGGTGGCTTAAAACTCACGCCAGGCGCAAGAATGGAGGAGAAGGGATTGTGGTGTGGCCATCCCTCCTGGGGGGTGATTTCTCACTTTCTGTCTCTCCGTCTCTCTCTGTCTGTCTGGCGAGCGCATGTGCCCTATAGCAAAACCTCTCCAAAAAAAGAACACTTTAAGATCTTTTCCTTCCTTCTTATTTACTTATTTACTTGTAGTTTTGCTATAAGGCATGCACACTCACCATAGAGAGAGAGGGAAAGTGAGAAAATAACCCCCAGGGGATATGGCCACACCACAATCTTCTCTCCCCCACTTTCTTCTTGGGATTCTGGGCACACACACGTTCCCAATGTAATCCTCAAGCCACCAGGTGCAGGACTTGAACCACACAGTCAGTTATGTGGGATCCAGTGCCTCTACCTCCATGCCACCTGCTGGCCCAAGATCTGTTCTTTATATCCAGAGCTGAAATTTTACAGTGATGTGTCTTGGTCTAAGTCTTAATATTAATTATGCAAGGCACTTTATGCCCTTTACCTTTTATTTAAGTCTATTTATTTTTTCCACAAGTAAAAGAATTAGAGAAACAGAACCCTCAATCTTCAGCCTGCCCCAAATCACAGACCCACATCTGACCGGCGTACTCATGAAGGTCTCTGTACTTGAACCAGAAACCTCCTCATGTGGGAAGGTGTGCCTTGCAGAGCATCACAGTTTAGCGTTGAATTTTACCATTTCCACCTTTTTATTTTTATTGCCAAAGAATCCATGCACTCACCAGAAAGAAAGAGAAAGCACCTTTGAGGGGTCTGATCATGCCACAATCTTTTATTTTCCACTTCTTCAACCCATCAATATTTTAGGCAGGTGCGGTAGGCAGGTGTGCGTGCCTGAATGTTTTTCAGACTGCAGCCAAGATTTGAAATAAAGTCCCCAATGGAGGATAGGAGCGCTATGCACAGTGCTTACCCACTGCGTTAAGGGGCTAGAGCCCTTAAACCATTTTAGTCTGGGTAGTTCTGCTCTCCCATTCTGGAAACTTTTCCCATATTATTTTATAATTTATTTGTGAGAGAGTGTTTGCCATGATAGAACACTTGTGCATGCACGAGAGAGAGACAGAGACGCACCCTCCACAGAGTCTAGTTCTCCAGCCTATCAGATCTTGGGCACTTGCATGCCTGCCTGGTATGTTTCAGGCTGTCCAGTTCAGGGATTCAAACCATAGCTGTCATGAGAGATCCAACTTCTCAAGTAGTGCGTTACCACTTCGCCACAGAGTTAACTGTCCTTTGGATTATTTCTTCCCCGTTTTCCTTCCCTGCACTTTCTCTGTTCTTTGTGTAACTTTTAGTTGTCCGATGTTGGACCTCCTGGGTTGTTTTTCCCCTTTCTCTCTCTTACTCTTTTTCTTCTTTTTGCTCTACTTTATGTAAGATTTTCTCATCCTTATCCAATCTTTCCATTTTATTTTATTTCTCCTGTCATATTTTAATTTTTCCAGCCTTTCTTCTTTAATGTTCCTTTTTCATAACCTCTGATTTCTATTTTCCGGATATGCTTATCTTTGAGTATCAATTCTATTATTATTTTTAATTTGCAGAGCGTACCTGTGCTTGCTAGAGACACACATCCACTCCAGAGAGGGAGAAAGCACCGCTCCCCGTGAGTACATTCCAATCCTCCTCCTCCATTTCTCCATTCCGTTGAGCTGTGGGGCACACATGCACACACACATGCCTAGTGTATTTTTTAAAAAGGGTTATTTTATTTAACTTTATTTTTAATTTGACCAGAGAGCGACTGAGTGAAGGAGAGAGAGGGAAACTGAGAAAGCAAGCTGCCAGGTCCAGGACTCAAACCGTGGTCAGCTATGTGGGAGTCCAGCACCGTCAACAACACACCACCTGCTGGCCTCCCCCAGTGTATTTTTCAAACTGCCAGAGTCAGGACTCAAACCATATAGTTGATCATATGGAATTCAGCCCCCTTGACCATCAGGCCACAGAGCCAGCCCATAATTCTAATTTTTAAGAAGCTTTCCTTTGCTTCCTACATTGTAACTCTTCTACTTTTCTTTTTACTTTGTTCTGGTTGCCAGCGTCCATGTTGAAAGTTTTCCTCAAATGTCTAGTACCTTCTTACTCTCGTGAGAAAACCCCTGAAAGGAGCTCTGTATGCCTGAGGAGGGCTTCCTGGGTGCATCCTAAGGTCTCATGCAGGAGCATGTTATCAGCAAGCGCTGTATTTTGTCCTGGCCTGGGCTTCCTCCCCAGAGAGGACTCCCCTCTGCCAGCAGGACAACCTGGAGCAACTTGTGCACAAGGGCTGCCGTGCTCACAACAGCCGCAGACTTGCCTGCCGCCTGCCTTTCAGAACAGCCTTCCACCTTCCCTTGATCTGAGTTTCAGGCCTTTCAGTTGCATCCACTCCAGAAATTAAAACTCAGCTTCTACAGGTGTGAGGGGAAGGCTGCGCAGGCTAGGGAGAGGGTCTTGAAATGACTAAAGGACTTCTTTGAAACTTTAAACCATCTTCCAAACCTGTCTTGGGAGTATTTGGGGCTTCCAATTCCTAATTTTTGGGGGTTCTGGAGCATGAATCACCAGTTCTTTGCTAGCTTTCCTTTTTGCAGACACTTTTTAACTTTCTAGGCAATGCTGTGATTAAGTGCATAGACTCTGGAGCCCAGCCAGCCTGTTGAAGCCTAGATTCATCACCTGCAACAGGCAACCCCAACAGGGCCCCGCACTGCAATCTATTCCCAGTTCTAGACAGCCTGGGTCACCAGCACATATGCACTCACGCGACCAGCATGCTCAGGGAAGCATGGGACACAAACTCAGAACCCCTCCGTGTGGGTCCAGCTGCACCACTGTCTGTCGTACCATAAGCTGGCACCTAAGTTTTTTTTTTCACCTAAGATGAATAGCAGCTTGTTTGTATGCTCATGTGAACAATCTATACACTTGTAGGTGGGTAGAAGTGATGGTCAATGGAATTGTCTTTTGATTGCTTTAAAATTACACTAATTGAACCAACTTCATGGCCCAGTAGTTAAAAGAGCTGGATCCCACATGGCCAAGTCTGGACCTGGCCACTTGGGAAACATTCAAGGCACATGGGAATGCAAGTCCCAACGGGTGGAGATGTGAAGAAGGGATTGTGGTATGACCATGCCCCTTTAGGAGAGTGCTTTCTCCATCTTCCTGTCATTCTCTGGAAACCACATGTGGCCTCTGACCAATTTCTAAACAATGGCACTAATTTTCCCCATTGAAGTAGAAAGCAAGGTGAGCAAACTTAATCAGGAACTGGCACACTGCAGGCCAAGTTTTGCCCACTGTCTATTTGTGCATGGCCCACTAGCTAAGAATGCTTTACATGTTTTTAAATGGTTAGAGAGCAGATCCTGTAGCTCAACAGTTAAGGGAGCCAGATCCCATATGGCTGACAGTGGCTCAAATCCTAAGCCCAGCAATTTGGAAAACACTGGACAAATATGTGTGCATGCCCAAAATCCTGACAGGAAGAAGGGAAGGAGGAAAAAGAAATGTGACACAACCACATCCCCATTTGGAGGTGCTCTCTCCCTCTCTCATGCATGTGCCCTCTGACAAGTGCAAAAAATAATGGTTGCAAGAAACTCAAATTTCAATGTCCATAAATAAAGTCACATTGCTATCCGGCTGCACTTCATTTATGTATCATCTATGGCTGCCTTTGCATTCCACGAGCAAGGCTGAGTCGGTGGGCTCTGTCCTGTACGGTGCTCTAGCTTCCTGCTGCTTGACACACAAGCAACTGCAGTCGCGATCGTGAGTGTTCCAGGGCAGTGAGTGGATGTTGTACGCCAGCATCTTAGATTAGTTTTAGTAAGATGCCAACTCATCGTGTCAGGACAATTAGTGTTCTTTGAATGTCACTCTGTTAAGACACAAAGGGTCATGGATTATGTTACTGCCATCAAATGGCATTATTTATTATACAATGATACTGCAGCTATGCTAAAAGAACACAACACTCAACATAACCAGACTGAGTACTCATCTGCATTATTTCCAACTTACGGAATAGAATATTTAAAATGAAGTATTTCATTTCAGAACTTCTTCACAAAAATGAATAATTCAAATAAGGCTGTAACCAAACTTAGTTTCCAAGTGGTTCATTTGGAAATGAGCAAGGAAAGCTATTTATTGATAGTAAATTAATTAAATAGCATTTTTTTTAGAGAGGTTTTTGCTATAGGGCACATGCACTCACCAAAAAGACAGAGACAGAGAGATAGAAAGCAAGAAACCACCCTCTGGGGGATAGCCACATCATAATCCCTTCTCCTCCATTCTCTCGGGATCTTGGGCACGCATGCACGCGTGTCTGGCATGAGTTCAAGCCACTGGGCCCAGGACTCGAACCGCGGTTGACTACATGGGAGTCCAGCGACATAGCCATTACACCAACTGCTGGTCCCTTAAATAGAATTTGACTTCAACAGTCAAATAATGTATCTAGTGACACTAAGCTCAAGACTATTTTTAGGCAAAATGAATTGCTTGAAGAATCATTACAACTTTTAAGAAATAAGGCAGATGTTTTCCAGTTGCTTTCTGTTTTTTTAAATAATTTGTCTTTTCAAGGAATCGGTGCCAAATTTGACGTGACTGACAAATTAGTCTCTATGAGTTTATCTGTAGGTAACAACTACAGGCAAGAGTATTTTCAACGTGGAGAAAACCCTAAAATCATTAACTGCTAAATGAGCACAACTAATGATGGCAAAAATATAAATGGATGTCTTAGTTAAAATGTAAATGTTTAAAGCCTACGATTCTATTATCCTCTTGAAGGTACTTTGTAGTAAATACTTGAATCTACCACGTTACCTAACCAGCAGTGTCAAGGGTGAACTACATTCACTCTCCTGGACTTAGTCAGTTTTGTGAATTTTTGTCAGAGAGTGGATCTGAATATCCTGACTTGCCCTACCATACGGCAGTCTCATTGCTCAGCAGCAGTAAAAGTGTATTGTGATATTTTGAGCTCAGACCCAAGACTGAAATTTTTCTGGAAAAAAAAATCACACTTGACCACTTAACTGAACACTGAATAGCTTTGGAAGGTAACTTTTGTTTTAGGCTTGATGTTTCTTAATGAATTCAACCTAAAATTACAAGGTAAAACAGTGCTTATTTGCAACTAACGTAGTTTGGCTCACAAATAACACCCAAGGTGCTTATGTACTTCTCATGTTGTCGAAAGTTAAAAGCAGTGACATCCTCATTCCCACACACATTAACAGATGTGGTTTTTTTTTTTTTTTGAGAGGTTTTTGCTATAGGGCGTGTGTGCACTCACCAGAGAAAGACAAAGACAGAGAGCAAGAAATCACCTCCCAGGGGGGATGGCCATGCCGCAATCCCTTCTCCATTCTCCTCTCGGGATCTTGGGCATGCGCGCACACGCGCCCAGCGTGAGTTTAAGCCACTGGGTCCGGGACGCGAACCGCGGTTGACTCTACATGGGAGTCCAGTGACATAGCCATTACGCTAACTGCTGGTCCCAGATGTGTTTTTTTGCTTTCTAACTATAGTTCCAGCAGTTCCTCAGGGCTCAATGCAAGTGGAAGTTTCCATGTTTTGAAAATCTATTTCATTGTATAATTGAGGAGTCTCCATCTAACTTTCAATTGGAAGTGACTAATCTGTAACATAACAGCATGCTGAAAGGTACATATCAAGAATAGAATCTTACAGAATTGTATAAATGCCTCAGAGCAATGAAAATGCTTAAGATCATATGCTTATGTACTGAAATTGGGATCTGGTGTTCCTACCTGTATGTAAAGACACTTTCAAAAATGAAATACATAAAATCTGAACACATTTACAACTTTGATGATACTGAACTCTTTACTATGAACCCCAATTAAGCAAAATGGATACTCTCCCAAAAAGCATTCTCTTCTCATTAGTCCTGTATTAGAAAAAAAATGTATTCAGTTACCAGCATGTTTTGAATTTTCTCAATAAAAATCTTGTGAGAACTTCTCAAAATACCTAACAACACCCTTGATGTTGCTTCTCAGTCCGCAAAGCCCAAAACACTGACTCCTTGGTCTTAGCTTATGGCCTCCTAAGTTTAGACAGAGAGCTAGGTCTGAGAGCAGCGGTGTGGAGCAGCAGCCTTGCTGCCTGGCCATGGTGGGGCTCAGCACTCAGTGACAAAGGACATGCAATGCACCGGGTAGGATACTGGGCTCCGAGTGAGGCTGCCTCGGCCTGGTAAGTGGTCTCACTTACCTGTCTTTCTTCCTTCCCTAACTTTGCTTCATGTGCACTGTTACTTTTTTCTTGCCATGTGCTTACTGCACCTTTGTTTCCTTAACAAGAGGTTCATGAGTGACTGGCCCAGCCTGGATTACTCATTTCATGACTATCACAGAAATGGACAGCCAAGTGACCCAGGTGCATACATGGGCTTTTCAGGCACGAAGACCTAAATGTGAATCACGGCTCCGCATTTACTACATGGATGATCTTAGGCATTTATTGATCTTTAAATGGGGATAATACCAACAATACTTTATGGACTTGGTTCACAGAAGAAACTCTAATTTCTTGCTCTTATTCCCAAGTAGCTCTAAAAACAAAACAAAACAAAAGTCCTCAAACTGATGGAAAAACAGGGAGGACAAGTCTCTCAAACACTCCACCTTAGTAATTTTGACAAGTCACTTACCTACTGTGGCAGAATAAAAGCATGTGCCCCACAACTCTCTGGAGCCTAGACAAAAGTAAGTGGTGTATGAAAATGAACCAGGAGACACAGATTAACACCAAATCCTTTGCAACTGTGGAGTGTCTCTTAGGGGAAGACTTTGGAAACCAAGATGTATTTTAAATTTGCCACCCAATAGTCATGAGTACAAAAACAGGTCTTATGTTAAAAAACAAACAAAAACCAAAAAACCTTTATCATGTTCTGTTCCTCAATCGTATTTGCTTTTTTTAAATGTTTGTGGATCTAATTTGAACTTTAGGTCTCTTGAGTTTTTAAACAAAGGTGTTAAAAATGCAGCTCTGGGGAACCAGCAGTTAGCGTAATGGCTATGTCGCTGGACTCCCACGTAGTCGACCGCGGTTCGTGTCCCGGACCCGGTGGCTTAAAACTCACGCCGGGCGCGTGTGCGTGCGTGCCCAAGATCCCGAGAGAATGGAGGAGAAGGGATTGCGGCGTGACCATCCCCCCTGGGGGGTGATTTCTCGCTTTCTGTCTCTCTGTCTCTTTCTGTCTGGCGAGCGCACGCGCCCTACAGTGAAAATCTCTCAAAAAAAAAAAAATGCAGCTCTGGTGGTGTGGTGCTTAAGGCACTGGTTCCCACATGGCCAGCTACATAGTGAGAATCCTGGACCAACAGCCATGTGTGCCCCAGATTGCAGAGAATGGAGAAGGGATTGCGGTGTGACCACTCCCCTCAGGGGTGTTTCCTCTCTCTCCTTTTACTCTGAGGAGCATGTACCTCATAGCAAAACTTGAGAAAAAAAAAATATGCAGTTCTGAGACCAAGACAAGTCTACTAAACCAATCTCCAAAAGGTAGATTAGAAATGCTCATTTTAGGAACAAGCAGTTAACGTAATGGCCATGTCGCTGAACTCCGATGTAGTCGACCGTGGTTCGAGTCCTGGACCCAGTGGCTTAAACTCACATCGGGCGCAAGTACGTGTGTGCCCAAGATCCCAAGAGGAGAATGGAGGAGAATGGATTGCGGCGTGGCCATCACCCTGGGGGGTGATTTCTCGCTGTCTTTTCTGGCAAGCGCATGTGCCCTATAGTAAAAACCTCTCCAAAAAAATTGCTCATTTTAACAAACTTTGAAAGTGGTTTGTAAGTGTTCACACTTTTGAGCATTACTACAAACCATCAAGCCCTATATCCCAATCCCCTTGGCTGCCACAAACAGTCACAGGAACTGAAGCTGCACTAGTATGTAGGGTAAGTCAGAAAAGACGCACAGAGAGACAAACACAAGACAGGTGCACAAAGGCACACTAAAAGAAATGCCATTTCTTCATAGGTCACAGATGTATTTCCAATGGTTTTCTTTATTTTCAAAGTTCTTGTGTTGAAAAGTACTTAAAATCACTGATTCACTCAATAAACATTCATCAACACCTGGTATGTGCTGAGAACTTTTCTAGGTACTTGGGATACAGAAGGGAACCAAAAAAAGTCCCTGCGTTCTAGTGAAATATGTTCTGCTCTTGCAGCAAGGTAACTGGTTAAAAATTAAGTAGACAAACACTAAAAACCTCTAAGATTAAGAGCCTGAAGCTGGTAGATGTTCACAGTATTTTCCAATTTGCATCTCCTTACATCCTAAAGGTATGTTATGTCTCCCTTCCCAGAAAGCTAAATCAGCCAGGAGACAGGGCTAGACCAAGATTAGGTTCTTGATAAATTATGTGGCCTGCCTAACTTTAAAATACAAGTGAACATGCTCAGGAAGTTCTAAATGCCCATGATATTCTGACACTCCACCAAATCCCCATTTCTTCCCAATGAGACTAAGTCCTTGAGAGGAGGGCCCAAGTCTTAGGTCTTACTGTATTCCTGGCAGCTAGGTTAGTGCCTGGGAGAATTATCACTTATGTATTTGTTGAACAAATGAATGTCTTCATGACATGACTTCAGTTCTTACTGATTTGGAATGTAATGCTACAAATACTAGAAAGTAAAAGAAAACAAAGTTATTCCTAAGCATTTCAGAATTCATTCTAGAACTGCAGTTTACAGTTACACTGTTCTAAGCACTTCAATGCGTTTTCTTAATATCCAGTGTTCAATTACAGAAGAAATTTTTAGTTACCACTACCAAAACTAAGCAAAAACAAAACAAAAAAACATCTTAACTTTTAATAGAAGGAAAATACTAGATCTGACATAAATTTTCATATGCAGACCGGTAATTCCTTAGAAATTCTGAGATTTAAAAAATTCCAAAAAACCTAAAGTGACCTGAACATACTTCATCCTGGTTACTATGTCTGATTTTAAGTGCAGAAATACTCATGTTTGATTATGGGGTGCTGCTCCAGATTCCACTGAGGGTGCTACATAATCCATAGCTTGTTTCAAAAAGGAGAAAATTCTGAATTCTAACTCCCCAAGACTTCAGCTAGAGTACGCATGTAATATAAACAAATAGAAGCCATGGAGACCTCGTGCTGTATACTATTGCCATCTGCTGACATCAATTTAGAACTACACATGTGTAATAAAAATGAGGTTTCATCTTGCTTACAGGGTTAAGAGTAGCACACCCCGACTTAAAAAAAAATTGTTGTGAGATCCTGTTTTCAGAAGCAGTACCTATGAAAACAAACAAACAAACAAACTCTTAAGTGAATTCTTAAGTTTAGAAATCTACAATGTATTGTATTGGGCCTTGTTTCATCCATGCTACCTAACCTACAAGTCGAATTACTTGTGACTAGATGTGGTTGAATACCTTTTAGTTTTACCTCTAATTCCAGGTAAAGGTGCTATGACAGATGGTACCGTTTTAAAATCATCATTTAATTTGTTACAGGGTACATGTACTCACCAGTTATAGTGGGAGAGAGTGAGAAGGAAAGGAAAGCCACCAGGTCCAGGACTCCAATTGATACTGCCTTTTTAAAATTTGCCAGAGGGTATGTGTGATTTAGGGGGAAAACAGAGAAAAAGTGAGAAACTGCTCCGCCACCCCCCACGGGTGATGGTCGTCACATCACTCCCTTCCCCATCTCGCCTTCCTGTTGACTCGGAGCCAGCACGCACACATACCCAGAGTGTTTCTCAAGCCTCGGGTCAGGACTCCAAACACCACAGGGGCCATGGGAGGCCCAGCCACTTCAACTCTCAGACACTGGCTGGCCCAAGATGTTACTCTTTTACTACTCCTGTATTGAGCTGGGCTAAAAGTCGAAGTTGGGTCCTGATGCCCTCAAAACAGTACCATCAAGATAGCAATGTCCAAGTTACAAAAATCTCGTTTCATATTTTCATAGGTAGTGGTAATTCTCTCTGAAACCTACTCTAGACCGCAATAGCCTTTCAGGGTATTTCTGAGAGTCCACAGTCTTTTCTACTCTAAACTCTCAGAGATATATATTCTTTACGCCTTCCCTAAAAGTTAAATGTACAGGGACCAGCAGTTAGCGTAATGGCTATGTCGCTGGACTTCCATGTAGTCAACTGTAGTTTGAGTCCTGGACCCGGTGGCTTAAACTCACGCAGGGCATGTGTGCCCAAGATCCCAAGAGAATGGAGGAGAAGGGACTGCGGTGTGGCCATCCCCCCTAGGGGGTTATTTCTAGCTTTCTGTCTCTCTCTTCTGGCAAGCGCACGTGCCCTACAGCAAAAATCTCTTCAAAAAAAGAAAAAAAAAAGTTAAATTTACAGTATATCTCGTTTACCCTGCAAAAGACATAAGCTTGAAATGCTATTATCTTCATCTTTTATTTTTCTCTAACTACCACGGTAAGCAGCAGTTCTTTAGGTACAGAGAATATTAAATTTTGTGACAATGAATTTTCATGTGCTAAGTTTACTTCTGAGGAGTTATCTGAACTATGATTTTTTAGAATTAGGTCCAACATGCTCTCGGTGTTGAGACTATTTTAGAAAAGATCCTTCTGTCTCCAAGAAAATGGGTTTCTAAATAAAACACAAGGATTCAAATGTAAATCTATAAAATTTACTATCAACTGTGTTCAATATAAAACTCCAGAATCAAAAACCAAGGCAATGCCTTCATTTTACAGATAAATTGAAAATGAGACAGAATAAAGTAGGTCTTCAAAGGAGCCGATTGTTCCTTTTACTACACTCTAATAGAAAATATGCTGTTAGAATTCCCATCTCCTATCAACGATACAAAGGTCTGCATCCCTCTCTTTGGTACTATGGTTAATACTTTATTTACAAGATATATCTTAGCTTCTCTTTGGTTCTCCCTCTCAAAAGGCTTAAATTCATGAACCTGTTTAACTCACTAATTAAGACATCATTTGTAGGGATGTCTTAGGGATGACTGCAACTCCTCACAGGCACTTAGTTGGGGTGTCCTTCTAACATCTCACTTCCAAGTAAAGAAATAAATTGCAGGCTGGGATACCACTTTGCTTCTGTTCTCAAACTGAGACTGCTGCAGCCAACCAGTTCTAGGTCCCAACTAATAAACTGACACAATTTTGTTGAAAGTATCAAGTAAGTTAACACCCAGAAACAACAACAAAAATGTACTTGAACTGAAACTGGTCTACTACTAAGAACACAGAATAAATTATAGAATAGAATAAATAAGATTCAAAAACCTCTGAAAATGAGTAAGGGGCTTATTGAGGGGGGAAATTCCAAAGTATTGTAATTTAAAGAAATTTATTCTTTAAAATATTTTCATGTACACTTTCATGACTATTTTGCTTAAGGGGAACAAGATTATCCTATAGCCAAGGTTAGCTTAGAACATAAGTGAAATGTGTATAACAATACATTTTGGAACTGGCCAGACCAAAATTGTATGTGTTCATAGTGATTTAAGACCACGATGTATTTAAGATGTCAGATTAAATGTACCCACATTAGGAAGTGCAAACCAAAACTTGTAATTTTATGACTTCTACATTACTATAATCCTTAACACTAGGCATAAACAAGTTACCCCATTCCCAAATCACAACTGGCCAGGACAAATGGAATTTCTATCAGAAAACTGTAATCAATTTGAATGCATAGTACAATATGCACCTTTCTATTATTTCAATATGTTTAGCACACTGGAAACGACTCCATTTAATAAGAGAAAAACATAAATTACTATTAAGTATTTTTATGGAAAAAAAGGTTGAACTTCTTGCCTAGAAAAATCCTTTAATATGTCATGTTACCTAATACAGTAAAAAGCTTAAAAAATGCATCGATGAAGATTCAGTTTGCATGGGAAATCCACCTTCCTCAATATGGGTAAATATCTTTTCCATTGGATCATTTTAAATGGTAAAATCTTCAGAACAGAAAAATATAGCATCTTCAATAGACATCTCAAGACAATAAAGTTATATACAGGATGCTATCTATAATCCAAAACTCACTCAGAAGCAGATAGAAATTGCTATCATTTCACTGTCCTTTCTCTCAGCAGTCAGCTATCACTACACAGACTAAGGCGATCAAGAATCAGTAAAAGTTCTAGGTGAAGTAAGTTTCACAGAATAAACAATACTCGTATTTTTTTTTTCTTTTCGCCCTGAGAATCAAGTTAACCTATCGTTGGATTGCAATCAACACAAAGACAAGAGCTCGAAGTTCTCAATCATGTCGAGGTCAAAATTATGTAGACATTTCCACTTAGAAAAGCTAAGCAAATAAAGAAAATATAAATAGCAAAACAAGGTGCTTAGATGCAGTAACATGGCAGAAATTTATGGTGTTTGGTAAAATGTACAATAAGTGACATTTGGGAAAAACTTTATTGCTCTTGATGGGAATGTAGCACCATTTTGAAGAATAAAAGATGGCTAGGAATAACCACCTTTTAATCAACAATATGCAGTTATAGGAAAAGTGCTCAAAGTAGTAGTCCAGGAAAAGGTAAGTTTGAGAAAATTTTCGTACTATGTGTTTTAAATATGTTACCCATTTTTCACTAAATAGACAATCAGCAATCTACTTAGTAAAGTATTACCAGATTTGCTACTGTCAGTCTGGTTATCACTTGACAAATATAAAAATCAAGGGACAGAAAAGTTATTCAAATGTATAAAACGAGTTAGAACATTATAAAGTAATTTTATGCCAAAAACATTTCAGGTAATTATTGCTTCAATATACAGTGATTACACCTATGGAATTTTTCAAATCATGGTTGAGGAAATTTCATTTATGTGCTAACATTTATCCTAAGGGAGAGAGAAATGTCTAAGGAATGTGTACACATTGCCTAACCACTGTGGGAAATAGCCCAATTCCCCCCTAAACAACTGATGTCACCTTGGTGATTTAAGAATTAGAAACATGAAAACAACATTATACACATGCTATATGTAGTTGCAGCTAGCACTTTGCTTAGTCTTTAGAAAGTAAGATTTTAAGTAAACTTCCTTAATCTGAAAGAAAAACCTGAATGAGTAAACAGCTAGGCAGACTCACAAAGTTTTTTAATGCAATCTTCTATAAGAAGTAATTAAATTTTAAAAGCCAAACAATCTAACATCAAATGTGATTTCCTCTGAGATAGACTTTATCCATCAGTTTCTTTCTTTGTTCTTCAATCATCTTAAATACCAAAATTACTACACTGGTAATCTTCATAGTAAAATGAGATACTGTCTTATTTTAAGGAGCTTGACTTCCTATAACAACTATTTTGGGAGTGGCATTTCTAAAAATAATTTTATCCAAGGTATGCATCAGTCATATATGAAAGCAGGCACAAGAATTCTAGTAAAATTGGTAAAATTTTTGAGTACTTAAACAGGTATTATTGCAACATGATCTATACCCTTGGCGGGGGGGGGGAGGAGAAATAAATAAAAATCAAACATTTTTATGGATGGCAGAGAAAAAGAAAACAGAATTTTATACATTCATCAGACATTTGAACAAAGAAAATGTCTTGATGATCTTATTTTCAACTTATAGTCTTCTTTATATATACATATATATATGTAATTTTTAATTGACTGGGGTGATGCAGAAAGCCACAAATGAGAAAAGGACACTAAGGTTTTAATAAAGGGAACAAAAAGTTGTCTTCACCAGTATAGATTCACATTACAGTACATCAATATTGACAGCATTCTCTTGTCTATTTTTGGTACAAAAGATGGTATCTTTCTACATAACCTTGTAAGGCTTCAGCAACTAAAACATAAAACAAAACAAAACAAAACAAAAAAACAAAACAAAACCCCAGCCTATTAGTTTACAGTTTATTTTTAAAATTCTGAAAGACACTGCAAGTTCTAAACTCTTAGTAGTGCTACCATACACAACCATCCAGGCAAGGGCCCTGTAGGAGAGCCCTTCAAGGAAGCTTTGCAACAGCAGAGTTGTGCAGTATGGGTGTTTCTTACTACAAGAAAAAATTATACATGGCACATTCTCATTCATATTTTGTAATGTAAAAAGTTACAAACATACCTAATCAAATAAATAATAATAAAAAAGAATTTGAATGTATTTGTTAAGTATTCTAAAACCACTACATAGAATAATGGCAACTTTCACTCACAGATTATTTACATGGTAATACCCAGTGTGGGCACACTGCTACAAAACTCAAAACAGAATGAGTAAACTTGAAATGTTTTTCATAATAAAAGATCTAGCAGCATGACTATCTAATGCTGTTTTATCCCGATTGCTTCTGAAACGTTCCTTTTTAGTCTGTGTCTTCATCCAGTTCATAATTGTCTTTATCATAAATATCTTTTACTAGAAGAACCCGTACGAGCATATTTTCCAAGGTGTTTCGGTCCAGTGAAGTAGATGTATACCAGACAGGGCTATCTGTAGAACTAGAACATTCTGGTTGCAGATAAAAAACATCCATTCTCTGATTAAGATTCTGTGGACTTTGGGAAGAAAGGAAAGAAAACATCAATTTCACAAAAAGTATACAAAACTTCTCCCACCTTCCCTTTCTTCTTTCAAGAGTCTTTCAGACCCTTGGGACCAGCAGTTAGCATAATGGCTATGTTGCTGAACTCTCATGTAGTCTCCCTCGGATCGAGTCCCAGACCTGGTGACTTAAACTCACGTCGGGCAAGTGTGTGTGCGTGCCCAAGATCCTGAGAGGAGAAAGGAGAGAGGATTGTGGTGTGGCCATCCCCCTTGGGGGTTGGTTTCTTGCTTTCTGTCTCTCTCTTTCTGACAAGCGCACACACCCTAATAGCAAAAAACTCCTCAAAAAAGAAATCTTTCAGACCCTATTCATCACATTATGTGGTTAGACAATCTCTCTTATGATGTACATTAATATTGCCATTAAAATATTGTTATTTTCTGTGAAAATAGGATTATATCCTACCATACTTTATATTCTATATTTCACTGAATCCAAAACATTGTCAATAGATATACCATTTTTATTATCTTTCTTTAAATATGCTATGTAAGGCATATGCACTTGCCAGAGACAAAGAAAGAGAGGAACAAAGTAAGAAATCACCCCCTAAGGGGGATAGCCACCCAGCAACCTTTTTTTTCATTCTCCTCTCAGGATTTTGGACACATATCCATATGTGCCTGGTGTGTTTTTCATGCCACCAGGTCTAAGACTCGAACCATGCAGTTGGCTATGTGGGATCCAGCAGCTTTAACCACAACACACACCACCACCAGCTGGCCCTCTTGGCCATTATTTTAATATTACCACTAAGCAAGTTAAACACTGCTAATTATAAGATGTATCAATTTAAACAGACATCCTAGTTTCAGAGATAGTAAGTGTAAAAAATATCTTAGAATTGATAAAACATGACAGCAAATAAAATAAAATTCCTTATAAAACTAAATAGAAATTTATATACACATGGCCTGAATGTAATTTTATACAGTATTTTTGTATTGCTACATTTTGACTGCAACCCATCACAGGAAATCAGGTGTGGAATCTTCCATTTGTGGTGTCTTGTCAGTGTCAAGAAGTTCTGATTTTGATTATGGATTAGGGACGTGCAACCTGTATAATCCTAGAGGTGGCATTATTGTTTTTATGAGTTCTTGAGAACCATGCTGGGGACCTAATGGTAATTTATGAACTTATGTAAGGAAGTACATTCTCTGTTCATGCTAACCTGCCTACTTAAAATGACAAGGAGGGGGCAGCAGGTAGCATAGTGATTAAAAGCACTCGACTCCCACAGGGCCAATCATGGTTCAGACTTAAACTGTGGTCGCTTTCCCTCTCTCTGATCAAACTGGAAAATAATAATAAAGTTAAATAATTCTTTTTTAAAAAACTACAAGGATAAAATAATCTGTGGTCCTAAACATTTTACTGGTTTAAAAATTTTAAAAATGGGGCCGGAGGTGGCATGGAGGTTAAGGTGCTAGATTCCACATGGCCAGCTATACAGTTCCAAGTCTCAGACCCAACAGCTTGAAAAATCACACCAGGCGTACGTAGATACATGCCCAAAAATCCTGAGAAGAGACTGGAGGAGGAGGGACTGTACTGTGGCCATCCCTAATGGGTGATTTCTGACTTTCCCTCTCTCTGTCTCTCTCTGGCAAGCATACACACCCTATAGCAAAACCTTCAAAAAAAATTTTTAAATGCCTGGTGAGCTCAGATTTGGAAATATTAAGTGAAAAGTATAGTACTTTCAGCATATGACTGTATCATTTAGACCTTAAAGGGCAATTTCCTCTTAAATGTAAGTATTTTATTTTCGTCTCCACCTATCTGTCTGTCCTACCTTTGAACATACCTATATACTGATAAATTGCAAACTATTGCCAGTCACCTGCTCATGTAAAGTTTTATGGTAACACAGGCATATGCCACAAAACTGTATGTAGTACATGGTTGCTTTGTAGCTACAACAGCAGAATTTAGTAGTTGCAATAAAGACTCCATAGCCTATTGCCAGCAGGTGGCATGGTGATTAAGGTGCTGGACTTGGACTTCCACATGGCTGACTGTGGTTTGAATCCCAGACCAGGTGGCTTGCTTTCTCACTTTCCCTTTTTCTCTTTCTGTGTCTCTCTAATCAAATTTAAAAATAACAACAAATAAAATTAAATAAACAATTCCTTAAAAATAAAAACTCCATAGCCCTAAAAGCCTGAGATATTTACTGTTTAACCTTTTACAGAAAAGGCTTGTGCTCCCATTTTGCAAAGTCAATAGAACTGGTATAGTTAAAAAGATGATGACTGCAGTAATAATTTCAGTAGTAGGCAGTGTTTTCTTGACATATTCTTGAATCCTAACATGCAAGTATAATCTGGGTAAGTCATAATAATAGAGTTGTTTTAACTGAATAGACTTGGATATAAGTGAGAAGACAAAAATATAAAAAGGATTGGTAAGAAAACTGTCACTTCTTGGTTGTGTCACATTTAAAACAATGAACTTATATTACCATTTAAAAAGTTAAGTATTGGGGACCAGCAGGTGGCTTGGTGGTTAGGGCGCTGGACACTCCCACATGGCCAACCAGGATTTGAGTCCTGAATCTGGTGGCTTGCTTTCTCACTTCCTCTCTCCCTCTCTCTCACCCTCTGTCTCCCTCTGATCAAACCAAAAAATAAATGAATGCATAAATAAAATAATTATTTAAAAAAAAGTTAAGTATCATTAACACTTACCTTTTAGACAAGTAACATTCAAACATTTTCACAGGACATCTAGAAGGATTGGCTGTGTTTTCAATTTGTTCAAATACTGGCTCATCATCTTCATGTTTTCTTTTTCCAGTAGTAATTTTATCTTAAAAAATAAAAATTAAATAAGCCTCCTAAAACCAGTCTTAAAGAAAGACATTCCTTGTCAGTTCTAAAGTGTCTGTTATAACAAAGAATGGGACTAGGTATCCTATCCTTCAGAGTTCTAAGTTGTTTAAATTTGTAAGTCTAAATTTTCTAAGTTATGGCTTCTGGTAATAAACAATTACCGAACAAAAGAAACTGAGACATTTTAAGAAGCCATGTATTATCTTATTTTATGACAATGATACTTCTTAACAAGTTATTTAAATGGTCCCCAGAAAGGACAGGTTTAGATTCCTGCCACGGAAAATCGAGACAAAAAACTGTCACACTACCTTCATTATCTGTTCCACATAAGGAAGACACTTGGTATCGAAGACATGCTTTGTTTTCCATTGTTAAAGGATTTTTTTTCCAGTGCCTAAATACAGTGCCAAAGGAAAGCCGTAGGTGTTGTTCCACTGTTTTCAGGCCAAAATACTTTGTGTTAAAGTAGAACAGGGTATTCAGAAGAGCTACTGGAGAGTGTGATCCTAGTTGTTTTATCCTCCATAGATAATCTTCTTCAACTCGAGAGAATATTGACCCTTAAATAGAGAGAACTATTTTAAGAGAATTATAAAAATCAAAGCATTCTCATTTAACCAGCTAGAAATAGACACAATCATTATAAGAGCAAACCTATTTCCATCCTCCCCTTAACACCAGGTCAACTGGAATGAATTTCAGAATTACCTATGCAGTTCTTTAACAATAAGAGCTACAAAAAATAAACTAGACCATAGACCACAGAGCTATCATCTTTGGAATAAGGGACTGAGTTTTGCCTGTTTTTCAGTAGAAGAAGCACACAATGGTCAGATAAAAATTTAAATCTACAGAATTCCTAAAAAAAAAAACAAACAAACAAAACAAAAACTAGTGATGTTTATGGATATATCCATTTTTTTCATACATCTACAACAGTGGGAAAAGAGAGATTTATAGCAGAATCCCCACTGGCAGACTTAAGACATAGATATCCAGAGTCTTATTCCACAGTAAAACAGTCACTTTTTTTTTTTTTTTAATGAAATCTCTCATAAATACTAGTTACTGACCACATTTCTTTCTTTCTTTTTTTGGGGGAAAGTTTTTTGCTATAGGGCTTGTGCGCTCGCCAGAAAGACAGAGACAGAGACAAAAAGCGAGAAATCACCCCCCAGGGGGGATGACCACACCGCAATCCCTTCTCCTCTTGGGATCTTGGGCATGCAGGCACATGCGCCTGGCGTGAGTTTAAGCCACCGGGTCCGGGACTCGAACCGCGGTCGACTACATGGGAGTCCGGTGACATAGCCATTACGCTAACTGCTGGTCCCACCTCCCACCACATTTATTTCTAATTCAATAAAAGAAGACAGATGAGCTCATGATTGAGTACCTTGAAAAATACGCTATCTAATTTAAATTACTGTAACATACATTCTATAAAAATAACAATCTCAGTGCCACCTTAGGAGCACCTTTATTTTAAATAGTATTACCATCAGGAAGTATGCTTGGTTGCCAACTTCGGAGTATTTTATTCAATTCTTGCTCAAATGTCTGATATCCTGGATCAATAAATATGTTGTCTTTTCGATTACTACCACACAAGTACTAAAAAAGAGAAAAATTTCTTGAAGGAAAACCAGCTAATTATAAACCATGAATATTACTTAATTTTTAAAGAATAATATCATGCTTTATGACTAAGAAAAGTTAAGCATAAACTAGAGATACTACTGGCTTTATATATGTACCTAGAAACATGAAAGATTATAAACTGTCAATTAAATTGTTGCTTAAAACACTCAATGGTTAAACAAATACCCTAGAATCAAGAAAGTAAAACCTGGGTAAGAATCTCTGGTCTGTCAGAAAAAAAGTAGAGTATCTGTCTCCAATGTTATATATTACTAGCACAAAGAGAAAAAAATTAATTTTGAAGTAATAGTAATTAAATAATGACTAAAAACAAATATTCAGTGGTAAAGATGAGATGAAACGTTACTCTACAGCAACTGGAAGCTCTCTCCCAGGACACAGACTTCTTTAGAATAATGTTTTTTCCCTATTGTCTCTATGTGCTGTGCTCTTCACCTGAGAGCCAGTACTAATTTATGAATCTGATAACATACTAGAGTCTTATTCTAGTATTTTAACTCTTAACAAGGGGAGTTATTCCAGAATAATTTAAACACTACAGTTTGTAAAGTCTACCTGTAGAGCAATTTAAAGGAAGGATAATATACTGTTATAAGGTCTTTATATGTAAGGTAATATAATATTAGTTGAGGATAAATAATGACTAATTAAAGATATATATTGCAAATTCTAAAAACAACCTTTGAAGAGGAGTAAATAAAAAGCTATAGTGGAGATAAAATGGGATCATAAAAAAATTAACCAGTAAATTCAAAAAGATAAAATAGGCAAATAAATAAAGAATAGAATACTAAATAATCAGCAGGAAAACATTTTGACTCAATATTAAATCATTACATTAAGTGTAAAAGGTCTAAACCAAGGTCACTAAAACTCTTGAAGCATGATCTGACTTACTGCCTATTTTTGTAAAGAAATGTTTCTTGGTATCTAGTCAATTATTTGCATATTCTCTGAGGCAGTTTCAAGCTATTGTACAATGGCAGGTTTGAATGGTTACACAACACAGATACGTTTGGCCTTCAAAGCTTAAAATATTTTTCTTTTTTTTTTACAGTTAAAGTATGAATTTATTTTGGTACAAAAACTTTGAAATTCATACATAGTTTTCCCATTATGCATATTTCCATGAGCTTTTCTTCTTCTGAAACATTTTTTAATTAATTAATTTACATTAATTCCCTAAACATCATCACAGCATACAAAATGTGATTTCCCATCCAGAATATACTGCATAGTGGCTTAATCATGCATGCATGTTATCATCAATAATTTTCCATTTCTAATTTCATATATATAAAGCTTAAAACATTTACTATCTGTTCCTGTATAAAACATCTGTTGAAGGCCAGCAGGTGGCATGGTAGTTAAGACACTGGACTTTCACACATGGCCAACTTGGTTCAAGCCTCAGACCTGGAGGCTTGAAAAATCACACTGGGCATATGTATGCTTATGCCCAAAATCCTGAAGAGAGTGGAGGAGGAGAGACTGTGGGGTAGCCATCCCCCCTGGGAGTAGGTGATTTCTCATTTTTCCTCTCTCTCTCTGTTGAGCACATGCACCCTAAGGCAAAAATCAAAAAAGAAAAGAATAAAAAGACATCATTAGACTGGATTTAAAAACAAAACCAAGGCTTAACAATATGCCTGCAAAAAACCCACTTTAAATAAAAAGACATAAATAAGTGGAAAGTAAAAAGATACATCATGTATACCCTTATCAAAATCTAGATCAGAATGCCATCATCTGGGTTGATCTAATGTTACTTTTACTAGTTGAAAAAGAGTATCAGTCTGCATAACTCCCAAACAATAGAAGAAAAACTAATGCCTTTTGAAAAGATCACAGTTAGACTAATGCAAGATCCCACCCCTACTTTTGGGTTAGTCATAAAGTAGTTCTCCAAATACCACTTCCTAAATTATCTGGATATCCTCAATGCTATGTTAGCACTGATTGGTTATTAGATCATCAGGGAAGTCATGAAACATCTCTGCATAGAAAAATACATCATGACTTTCCCAACAACCTAATAAAATACATTATCATGATTCTATTTAATGGACTTTTAAACTTTTACAAAGTAGCGTTCATAGGTTCCTTTTCTTTATTATTATTGTCAGAAGGCACATGCATTTGCCAGAAAGAGAAAGTACCCTCAGAGGGGCATGGTCAACACTGCAATCTTTTTCCTTCGTTTCTTCATCCCATTAGAGCACACTCATAAATGCATCCAGAACTGTTTCCAAATCACCTGGGCTGCACCTCAAACCATAGTTAGCCATGTTAGGGCACAGTATACTCTGTGGCCAGCCCATCTAGATGTATTTTTTAAGTGTTAACTCAATTAGCACATTACATGTAAGTAAAATTGACAAGTTTAGAATGGCAATATAGACAATAAAAAATGAAGGAAATGATCCTGAAATAATTATTTCTATTTGTAAAGTTAACAACGAAGAAGAAATAATTTCTATACAAATTCAAAACCTTACCAATAATACAACAACCCCAAAACAACTAAGCTCCCAGTTCATAAATTTAATGTTTAATACTTAGCTCTCCTAAAAAGATTTCTCAGCCAGGTGTTAAGGTACACTTTTGTGACCCCAGCTACTTGGTAGGCTTGAGTAGGAAGATGACAAATTCAAGGCTAGCCTGGGCAATGAAAAGACTCACACAAGGCCAACTGCAAAGTTTGAGTCCCAAATCCAGCAGCTTGAAAATATGCAACATGCCCACAAGTGCATTCCCCAAAATCTGAGAGGAACATCATTAGACTGGATTTAAAAACAAAACCAAGGCTTAACAATATGCCTGCAAAAAACCCACTTTAAATAAAAAGACATAAATAAGTGGAAAGTAAAAAGATACATCATGTATACCCTTATCAAAATCTAGATCAGAATGCCATCATCTGGGTTGATCTAATGTTACTTTTACTAGTTGAAAAAGAGTATCAGTCTGCATAACTCCCAAACAATAGAAGAAAAACTAATGCCTTTTGAAAAGATCACAGTTAGACTAATGCAAGATCCCACCCCTACTTTTGGGTTAGTCATAAAGTAGTTCTCCAAATACCACTTCCTAAATTATCTGGATATCCTCAATGCTATGTTAGCACTGATTGGTTATTAGATCATCAGGGAAGTCATGAAACATCTCTGCATAGAAAAATACATCATGACTTTCCCAACAACCTAATAAAATACATTATCATGATTCTATTTAATGGACTTTTAAACTTTTACAAAGTAGCGTTCATAGGTTCCTTTTCTTTATTATTATTGTCAGAAGGCACATGCATTTGCCAGAAAGAGAAAGTACCCTCAGAGGGGCATGGTCAACACTGCAATCTTTTTCCTTCGTTTCTTCATCCCATTAGAGCACACTCATAAATGCATCCAGAACTGTTTCCAAATCACCTGGGCTGCACCTCAAACCATAGTTAGCCATGTTAGGGCACAGTATACTCTGTGGCCAGCCCATCTAGATGTATTTTTTAAGTGTTAACTCAATTAGCACATTACATGTAAGTAAAATTGACAAGTTTAGAATGGCAATATAGACAATAAAAAATGAAGGAAATGATCCTGAAATAATTATTTCTATTTGTAAAGTTAACAACGAAGAAGAAATAATTTCTATACAAATTCAAAACCTTACCAATAATACAACAACCCCAAAACAACTAAGCTCCCAGTTCATAAATTTAATGTTTAATACTTAGCTCTCCTAAAAAGATTTCTCAGCCAGGTGTTAAGGTACACTTTTGTGACCCCAGCTACTTGGTAGGCTTGAGTAGGAAGATGACAAATTCAAGGCTAGCCTGGGCAATGAAAAGACTCACACAAGGCCAACTGCAAAGTTTGAGTCCCAAATCCAGCAGCTTGAAAATATGCAACATGCCCACAAGTGCATTCCCCAAAATCTGAGAGGAAACTGAGGAAAAGGGATTACAGTGTGGTCATCCCACTTGAAGGATGATGTCTCACTTTCTCCTTCTCTCTCTATGGCAAATGCATGTGGCCTTATAGTATAATAAAAATAAGAATTTAGTTTAAATTAAAAAATGAAAATAAGGTTTTTAATACAAATTATTAAAATAGAAGTTTTAATTAAAATAGAAAAAGGTTTCTCTAGATAATCTGTAATAAATGATCTGTTGTTATAGGATGAATTATAATATGTTTTATTAGTCATTGTTATAGCATGAGAAGCAATGCCACATTATTATTTTAGTTTTGCATTAAAGGTTAAGTCTCTTTTCTAAGCCATACATGGTTACCCTATCACTTAAAGCCCTTGCAACCAAATAGGAATCTACAGAAGAAAAGAGAACCTGTAGTTTCAAAAACAGAGGCAAAAAATAGGCTGTTAAGGACAGTAACTACTTATAGGAACTTAACCACAGAGAAAATTACCTGATCAGACTGGCCTAACTGAATACAGTCATTCCTTACTTAATGATCTACCTTTTGTTAAAGGAATAAATAAGGAATCCCCTTTCTTTGCTTCCTTCCTGAGGCCCAATCCGTATTCATTGTTGGAAGCATTTGAAATCATGCAGGACTATACATTTTGTTTAAACTACTTTATTGTGCACCCATACTAGAAAATGTCACAAAAAAGAAGAACAAGACTTTACCTGGACGAAGCACCAAGACTGGAAGGAAAACTACTGATCTTGAGATGAAAACATTTTGTAAATAATTTCAAAGTGTTTGACAAAGATGAACATATTGAAGTCATACATAAACAATTGTGGCTTGTGCTACATGCTCAACAACAGGTTAGAGTGGAAGATATTGAAGAATTAGTGGAGTACGTTGAGGGAGAGGTAACTAATAAAAATTTAGTACAGCTGAAAGCACAGGAGCACTTAGAATAGAAAAGAATGAAAGAAATACAAAAGAAGGTCACTGTAAAAGGATTAGCTAGTGTGCTCTCAAAAGTGAATAAGGTTCTAAAAGAATGTGGCTGTATTAGAACTATGGGGTATGAATCTGAATGCTGAAAGATTATGAAATTAGACAAGCAAATAAATGAACTTTTTATAATGCTGTCATGAAATTTATGATGAATGACATTGCAAAACAGACACTAACAAGATTCTTCCTTAAAGCCATAACCAGGAACACTACCCCCAGAAGTATTTTTTTAAGGTTTTTGTCATAAGGCATGTGTACTCACCAGAGAGGGATGGGGCTGAGGGGTGGGGAGTCAGGAGAAGATGGCCCCAACACAATCCTTTCTCTTCCCAGGATATTGGGCACACATGCAAACACACATGCTTGGTGATTTTGAAGGCTCTGGGTCTGGCACTCAAAGAATGGCTGACCAAATGGGAATCCAGTGCCTTAACCACCATATCACCTGCTGCCTGCCCCCCAAATACTTTTATTTCATTGCCATCATCTCCCTTACCCAGGCCCTCCAAAGCTCCTGATAGTAACTTCAGTGATGACACTGATGACCTCAAAACACTACCACAGTGAAATATCCAATGACTAAAATATTAATCTGAATGTCTTTTTATTTGAAAGATTTTATTTAAATTTGGGGCCAGCAGGTGGTGTGGTAGTTAGGGTGCTGGACTCCCACATGGCCCACGGAGGTTCGAGTTCCAGACCTTGCTTTCTCACTTTCCTTCTCTGTCTCTCTCTTTCTGGAAATATTAAATAAGTAAATAAATAAAGTTAAATAAAATAATTATTTTAATAATATTTTAATTTTATTTATTCTTATTTTTAAATTTGCTATAGAGCATGTGTGCTCACCAGAGAAAGAACAAGAGGGTGAGGCAAAGTGAGAAAGCAAGCCATCAGGTCTGGGACTTGAATGACAGTGGGCTGTGTGGAAATCCAGCACTTCAACCACCATACCACCTTCTGGCCTGTGAATGTCTTTTTTATTAATAATCTTTTAATTTTTGGAACATCATTTTTATAATTTTTCCTGATTGCATTTTTATGTCCTGTAACATGTAAGATTTGAAAATTAAAATGAAGTTATCAAGAGAGGGAAAGTGAGAAAGCAAGCAACCTGGTCCAGGATTTGAACCATGGTCGGCCACATGGGAGGCCAGCACCCCCAAACACCATGCCACCTGCAGGTCCCAATATATGCTTTTTGTATGAATAGAATTCTACCATTCTAGTGTAGTATTGTAGGCTATGTAATACCTATTGAAAAATATATACCACACCACAAGACATCTGTCCTTAAGCACCTCACTTATCAACTCATTTGCTTAATGACCTTGTCATACGAACAGAACTCTGTCTTATTAAGTGAGAAGTATGTGCTTGCTGGAGAGAGGCAGAGAGGGATGAGGAGAGAAAGAGAGGGAAAGTGAGAACTCATCCTCCAGAAGGATGGCCATGCTGCAGTCCTGTCTCCTCCATTCTCTCGGGATTCTGAGCATGTACGCACACCTGTCGACTATGTTTTTCAAGCTACCAGGTCTGGGACTTGAACTGAGCAGCTGATCATGTAAGACCTTGCTGTCTTAACTTCTATGTCACCTGCTGGTGCTATGGGGGCAAATTTAATAAAAAAAAATTTTCTTCATTGAAAGTCATTAATTACAGAATATTTAGATTAATATGTATTTTCTTTTTAAAGTTTAAATTCATTTATAAGGGTTACTGGTGTCTCATTTTACTCCAATTTCTTTGAAACCTTGAGAAAACTAGCATTCCATAGATAATTTTGGGAGAACTGTGTAGAAGAGTATTGAATAATAAAAAGATAATGTGAGTTAAATGTTTAATTTTAAATATTCTAGTAGCCACATTTTAAAAAATTAAAAAGTATAATATTTTACTTAACCCAATATACCTAAAGCATGAAATTTCAACATTATAATTAAAACTAACAATATTTTAATTTTTTAAAAACAAATTATTTGAAATCTGGTACATATTTTATACTTACAATGCTTCTCATTCAACTAGTCACAGTTCAAGGGCTCTGGTTTTTATTGATTAAAAATATCTGTAGGGCAAAGCAGTACACTGGTATGTATCTATTTACTTGAATAGAAATTATGGTATTGGGGCCAACAGATGGCATAGTAGTTATATCACTGGACACCCATATAGCTGACTGCAGTTAGAGTCCTGGACCCAGTGCCTTCAAAATCACACCAGGTGAGTGTGCGTACGTCTCCATGATCCCAGGAGAATGGAGAAGGGATTGTGGCATGGCCATCTCCCCTGGAAAATGATTTCTCACTTTGCCTCTCACTGTCTCTGTCTCTCTCCAGTGAGTATATATGCCCTAAGGCTTAAAATCTCTTAGGAAAAAAAAGAAGAAATTATGGTACTGGTATTTGAGAAGCAGAAAATCCAGTATAACATAGTTAATAGGCAGTCGAAAACGATGTACTTTAGAAACTATGTTAGACTATGAACATGCTTGTTCACACATGTATTGTCACTAATATAACAACATGCACTGCGGTTTTTTTTTCTTTTTTCTTTTGAGAGGTTTTTGCTATAGGGCGCGTGCGCTCGCCAGACAGACAGAGAGAGAGACATAGAGACAGAAAGCGAGAAATCACCCCCCAAGGGGGATGGTCACGTCACAATCCCTTCTCCATTCTCCTCTCGGGATCTTGGGCACGCACGCACATGCGCCCCGTGTGAGTTTTAAGCCACCGGGTCCGGGACGTGAACCGCAGTCGACTACGTGGAGGTCCAGCAACATAGCCATTACGCTAACTGCTGGTTCCCAATATGCACTGTGTTTTTGTGGGTCTTTTTCTTTTCTTTTTTTTTTTTTGAGATTTTTTGCTATACAGTGCATGGGCTCGCTGAAGAGACAAACAGCTAGAAGTCACTCCCCAGGTAGAATAGCCACGCCACAATCCCTCCTCCTTCATTCTGTTCTTGAGATTTTGGACATGCATGCACACGTGGGCCAGTATGAGTTTCAAGCTGTCAGGTCCAGGACTCCAACCATGGTTGACCATGTGAAGTCCAGTACCTTAACCATTATGCCACCTGCTGGCCTTCAACAATATACACTGCTAAGAATATTTTAAGAGCAAGAAACCTATTACATGAAACAAAACATGTAACAATTTATAAATTAAGATAAATGTTAGAAATACAAAACACTCATAATTGAGAGCTATTAGATATATTTAAGAGAATCTACTAAGTAGTCTCTAAAATCACTTGTTCTGGGAGTTGGCCCTATGCCCTAAAGGTTAAAGGAGCCAGAACTCATATAAATGACTGTAGTTAAATCCCATCTGAAAAATATGCTGAACGCATGTGTACACTTGCCTAATATCCCAACAGGAAAAACAGGAGAAACTGTGGCATAACTATGCCCCATCAGAGGTACTCCTTTCCTCACCCCCAGCAAACATACATACCTTATAGAAAATTAATAATAATAAAGAAAGAAGGTTTAATGGTATAATGGCAAACGGTGTAATGCTTATGTCACTGGACTCGCAAATAGTTGACCATGGATTGAGTCCCAGACCTGGCGTCTTAAAACTCACACAGGGCTCATGTGTGTGTGTGTGTGTGTGTGTGTGTGTGTGTGTATGTGTGTGTGTGCCCAAAATCCCAAGAGGAAAATGGAGGAGAAGGGATTGCAGGGTGAACACTGCCCTGAACGGGTGATTTCTCACTTTCTGTCTCTCTGGCTAGTCCACATGCCCTATAGCAAAAATCTCTCTCTAAAAACAAATAAATGAATAAAAAAGACAAAAAAATACAAAATCTCTTGTTGTAAATAATTTGTTTTGAATATTCCAACCTTAAGTTATCTAGATCCAGTGAAAAAAAGTGTGGTCTTGAAAAATCTTTTCAATATTTCACTCTGGATGAAAAAAAAAAAAAAAAAACCTAGTAGAAGTAATAACAAACATCTCAGCAAGCACTACAGGACCTGTGTGGTATTTGACTCTTAACTACTGCAAAACTCCCTCCCTTCTCACCACCACGAAGCTCTTTCCATTTCACATTTTACATTGCAACCATACCAAGAAATTCCTGGAAAACTATGCCCTTGTATATATTTTTCTCTTTTACAGGAATACCACTTCACTTCCTTCACTGTCTGCCAAGTAAATTTCTATATGAACTTCCAAACTCAATTTAAAACATTTTCTACACTGTTGCATTTTTTCATAGTATAGCCTTAGTTAGAACTAATCAGTCCCAATTCTGTGATTTGTATATATATTTCAAAACTGAAGGGCAAAATTATTTCAGTGGCTTTTAAATCAAAGGGCTCACTGACTAGGTTCAAAATTTTTAAGCTGTATGACTTGGGCAAGCTACTTAACTGCACTTTCTCATCAAAAAAAATGGTGATAGTAACAGTAAAGTTGCTGAGAGGATTAAATTACATGAAAAGCAGTAAACAGTTGATAAATAAAAGCCATCAAAATGCTTACTTCAATCTCCAGTACTTTAACAATACAGTCAGTCACATAGGATCTGGGGTCTTAGCCACCAGGCGACAGAGCTGGCCCATTTTTTACTATATATTTTTAAAGAAATTATTTAAATTTATTTATTATAATTAATTCACTATAGGGCACACACACTTACCTGAGAGAGAGAGAAAGCAAGACACCAGGTCTAAGACTTAAGCCACAGTTGACCGTTGGATGGAGTCTGGTCCCTTAACCACCATGTTACCTGCTGGCCCCACTGTATTTCAAATTTGATAACAATATTTAATATGTTGAAAAATAAAAATACTGGGGCCAGCAAGTGGCATGGTGGTTAAGGAATTTGATTCCCACATGGCAGACTGTGGTTCAAGCTCCAGACCTGGCAGCTGAATTTCCCATTTTCCCTCTCTCTCTCTGGTGAAATTTTAAAAAATAATAATAATAAGGACCAGCCAATGGTATCATGATTATGTCACTGGACTCCCACGTAGTTGACTGCAACTCAAGTACAAGATTTCGCAGCTTAAAGCACGCTGGGCATGTGTGCGTGTGTGCCCAAGATCCTGAGAGGAGAATGGAGGAGAAGGGATTGAGGCACGGCCATCCCCCCCGGGGGTGATTTCTGACTTTCTGTCTCTCTCACTGGGGAGCACACGCATCCTATAGCAAAAATCCTCCCCCTCAAATAAACAAATAAATAAATTACAGTAAGTAATTCTTTTTTTTTCTTTTTGGAGAGGTTTTTGCTATAGGGTGCGTGTGCTCGCCAGACAGACAGAGACAGATTGAGAGAAAGCGAGAAATCACCCCCTAGGGGGGATGGCCATACCACAATCCCTTCTCCTCCATTCTTCTCTCGGGATCTTGGGCACGCACGCACACGCACCCGGCGTGAGTTTAAGCCACTGGGTCCGGGACTCGAGCTGCGGTTGACTACGTGGGAATCCTGTGACATAGCCATTACGCTAACTGCTGGTCCCACAGTAAGTAATTCTTTTAAAAAAATTAAAATATTAGGGGGAAAAAAGTGAGTAATTACTTTAGAGTATAAATAGGAACTCTCATAACTGAAAAGGATGACCAACCCCCAATAGACAAAGGGACAATATACAGAAAAGCAAATGTAAACAGCTAAGAAACATGAAAAGATGTTCAACCTTTTTGGAAAGTAATCTGACAATATCTTTAAAAATAAAAAAAATATAGGGGCTGACAGGTGGCGTGGTGGTTAAGACACTGGACAAGTCCCAGACCTGGTGGTTTGCTTTCTCACTTTTCTTCTCTGTCTCTCTATGGTCAAATTAAATACTAGTAAATATAAAAATATAATTCTTTCAAAAATGTATCATTTTCTTTTGATCCAATAATAAATACCATTTCAGTAATCTTATCTCAGAAATAAAATTTCTTTAGGATAATAATACAAGATTGGGGAGGGGAAGGAGAATGCAAACTGTTTAGCTATGATAGCCAAATTTTATGAAACAAAGGAAATGTTCATTCATTGTAAAAATGATTAAATTAACAGTGGTTTAAAATACAATGAAATATGGTGGTTAAGGGTGCTAGACTCCCACATGGTCGACCATGGTTCGAGCTCTGGACCTGGCAGCTTGCTTTCTTAGTGTTTGCCTTTCTCTCTGTCCCTTTCTGGTCAAATTAAAATAAATTATCAAAGATAAAGTAATTTTTTTAAAAAAATGATATACATGGGACCAGTAGTTAGTGTAATGGCTATGTCGCTGGACTCCCACACCGGACCCAGTGGCTTAAAACTCACGCTGGGCACATGTGCGTGCGTGCCCAGGATCCCAAGAGGAGAATGTAGAAGGGATTACAGCGTGGCCGTCCCCCCTGGGGGGTGATTTCTCGCTTTCTGTCTCTCTGTCTGGTGAGCACACGCGCCCTATAGCAAAAACCTCTTCAAAAAAAAAGAAAAAAAAAAGATTTACATAACACAGGTCTGTTTCAGTTGACTCAGTGAGACTGTTACTGTACTGGAAAGTAAAAGGAGGAAAGATGTAGAATGTATAATATGGCTCTGTATTCTTAGTTGGCAAAATTCCTAATCATTTACTATGTTCATAAAGAAACATAGGACAATATCTATAACTAGCTATAGGAGATGGGGTGGGAGGTATTGAGGAAAAGGGTGTCCACGGCTCCATTTATGATAAATTTGGTGCAAAGGACGTATGTTCACCTAAGTACGGTAGTTTATGGGAAAATTATCATGAAATGTTAATGATGGTTATTGTAGGATTCTGTAATTTCATATAATTTCTTTCTCCCCTAGACATTTCCAAATTTTAAGAACATTTAACAATGATCCTTCCTTATACTAAAAAGGGGGGAGGGGGAACCAGCAATTTTGTTTGTGAAAGAGGGGAAAAACAAAATCTGTGCTCCCCTTTCATATAGTATCAGTTAAAATTCATAAATACACTTAACTTCTCAACGTATAAGCTATAAATGACTTACTCCTGTATACACTCCTAAGACTCAGTCCCTACAACTAAAGATGTTATTCCGGGGACCAGCGGTTGCAATAATGGCTATGTCGCAGGACACCCATGTAGTCAACCACGGGTCGAGTCCTGGACCCGGTGGCTCAAACTCATTACGGGCGCGAGTACGTGCGTGCCCAGGATCCCAAGAGAATGGAGGAGAAGAGATTGTGGCTTGTGGCGTGGCTATCCCCCCAGAAGGTGATTTCTCACTTTCAGTCTGTCTCTTTGTCTTTCTAGTGAGAGCACGTGCCCTATTGCAAAAACCTCTCCAAAAAAAAAAAAAAAAAAAAAGTGAAATGTTATTCCATCCATAAATGTATATACGAAAATTATACTTCAACATTATTTTAGTCTTGTCAGATGTTAACAAAACCAATAAATCTGACAGAAATACATGCACACTCTTCCCAAAATAGCCTTTATTTCTAAACATATTTTTAAAGTAATATTAAACAGCACTCTCCTTCTCTCAATCTGATTCCTGGAAAGTATATATTTTAGGTATCTTTCCACTGACATTTAGGATTATTTCGAAAGCTGCTTATAAATACCACACAGTCTCTGAAAACAAATCAAGTCCATGAAAATGTGTCCAATGATGTAAACAAATAGAACACAATTTTTAAAAACTGTGATAAATACACAGAACATAAAATTTATCATCATAACCATTTTAAAAAGTATAGATCAGTAGTAAAACAATTTTTTGAGGAAATATTTATCAGTACATAAAGGACCTATTTAGGGGCCAGCAGGTGGCACGGTGGTTGTGGCACTGAACTCCCACATGGCCAACCATGGTTCAAGTCCTGGACCTGGTAGCTTGCTTTCTCACTTTCCCTCTCTTTCTCTGATTATTATTATTTTTAATTTAAAAAACTATCTTAAAAAAACTATTTAAAAACTATAGAAAATCGGGAACCAGCAGTTAGCGTAATGGCTATGTCTCTGGACTCCCACGTAGTCGACCGCAGTTTGCATCCCAGACCCGGTGGCTTAAAACTCACGCCGGGCGCGTGTGCGTGCATGCCCAAGATCCCGAGAGGAGAATGGAGGAGAAGGGATTGCGGCGTGACCATCCCCCCGGGGGGTGATTTCTCACTTTCTGTCTCTATGTCTCTCTCTGTCTATCTGGCGAGCGCATGCGCCCTGTAGCAAAAACCTCTCCAAAAAAAAAAAAAAAAACTATAGAAAATAATTCTAACAAATGCTACAACATTAAGGAACCTTAAGAGCATTATGCTCAATGAAATAAACCAGATACAAAATGGCAAATATTGTATGATTCCACATGCAGGTGGTTCCTAGAATAGTCAAATCCATAGAGAGAAGAATGATGGTTGTCAGGGGCTCATAGAAAAGGAAATGGGGCATCACTATTTAATGGGTAGAGTTTCAGTGTTATAAGATGAAGAGTTCTGCAGATGGGTGCTGTTGATGGATGCACAGCAACGTGAATGTACTGACCTACTGACCGATGCAAAGTAGCTATATACTTGAGAATGATTACAAAGGGCCAGTAGGTGGCATGGTGATTGAGGTACTGGATTCCTACATTGCTGACTGTAATTCAAGTCCTGGACCTAGCAGCTTGAAAATCATAATAAATAAATGGATGGGTGGACAGACGCATAGACAGACAGATAAATGTTTTTTTTTTTTAATTATTACAAAGGCAAATTTTAAGTGATACGTATTTTATTGCAATAACAAACTGGGAGTGAAAAAAACCTATTTTAAAACATAATTTATAATCATTAATTATGCAATCCATTTAGTTCTCAACCCTCTAGTAGTATGTGGAATTCTAACACATAAATAATATTCAATAAAAAGCAATCTAGAGCTCTCTTGCGGCCTCGCTTCCGAGATGATGAAGAAAAGAAGGAACAATGGCCGTGCCAAAAAGGGCCGTGTCCATGTGTAGCCTATTCGCTGCACGAACTGTGCCTGATGCGTGCCCAAGGGCAAGGCTATTAATAAGTTCATCATCCGGAACATAGTAGAGGCCGCAGCCAACAGGGACATCTCCGAAGCAAGTGTCTTCGATGCCTATGTGCTCCCCAAGCTGTATGTGAAGCTACATTACTGTGTGAGTTGCGCCATTCGTAGCAAGGTAGTCAGGAACCGATCTCAGGAGGCTTGCAAGGACCGAACACCCCCACCCTGATTTAGACCTGCGGGTGCTGCCCCTCGCCCTCCACCAAAGCCCATGTAAGGAGCCGAATCTTTAAGGACTGAAGAACTGTCTGTCCTCTGGAGGAAAAAATAAAACGCCGATTATACATTAAAAAAAAAAAAAAAAAAAAAAAAAAGGCAATTTAGAGATTCAACTTCCTATAAGAAGAAAAAGAAAACACAATGTATAAATGTGTGGAATGCAGGTAAACTAGTTTAAGAGGGGGAAAATGGAGTCTAGTCCTGTGGCCCAATGGTTAAGGAAGCTGGATCCCAACTGACCAAGTGGTTTGAATCCTGATCCTGGTGGCTTGACACATGTGCATACATGCCCCAAACCCTGATAGGATGAAGAAATGAAGAAAGAAGTGCAGCATGACAATGCCCTCCTCCCCCCGAGGTGTGCTTTTTCCCTCTCTGGCAAGTGCATGTGTTGTCTGTCAAATAAATTAAACAAATAATATTTACAAAGGAAAGGCCTACAATCAGTCATCTAAGCTTCCACCCTAATAAGCTGGGGGTGAGGGGAGGAAGAACAAATTAATAAAGGAAAAAATAAAAACCAGATACTTTATAAATGTTAAAACAATTACTTACATGTTTTTATTTTTGGAGAGGTTTTTTGCTATAAGGGCGCGTGCGCTCGCCAGAAAGACAGAGAGAGACAGAAAAGGAGAAATCACTCCCCAAGGGGGATGGCCATGCCACAATCCCTTCTCCTCCTTTCTCCTCTCGGGACCTTGGACACGCACTCACATGTGCCCAGCGTGAGTTTAAGCCACCGGGTCCAGGACTCAAACTGCGGTCGACTACGTGGGAGTCTAGCAACATAGCCATTACATTAACTGCTGGTCCTGAGTTACTTACATTTTTAACGAGGTAAGAACACTAGACTGATTAGGCCAAATACCAGTAGTCACCTGTTTTTTAAACAGGCTATATGAGCCAAAAATTGGGTTTTTTTTACTTTTATTAATGGCTACATTCAAAGCAATTTATGTACATAGCAATATAATACCCTAATTGCCTCTTGGTCTGCAAGGCCTAAATTATTTACTATGTTGCACTAGAAGTTTACTGATTCCTGAACTGTACTATTCAAACAACAAAGAGGCACAAATTACTAATATTAGGAATGAAAACATAAGCACTCCCTACAGACATTATAAAGAATAAGAGAATATAATCAATTTATGTTCACAAATTTGACAACTTTGATAACATACATGTATTTCTTGGCAGATGAAAATGCCAAATGACTTGAGAAAAAACATAAAATTCAAACATTCCTTTATCAACTAGAAGGATTAATTTAGTGATTTAAAATCACCCCTACCTACAATCACACAGACACCAAAAAACCTATATAGGTTACATGGCCACACTGGTAAATTTTATGAAAAGTCTAAGTAAGAAATAATACAAATGCTCACAAATTCTCTAAAAAGAATAGGAGGAACATTTTCCAAGTCATCTTACAAGGCCAGTATTTACCCCAAACCAAAGTTATGCAAAGATAAGAAAATTATGAACTACTATCCCTCATGAAAACCTGTAAAACTCATTAACAATATATAGCAAATTTAACCTGGCAATATATAAAAAGAGTTACATATTAATATGACGTGAAGTCTATCCAAGGGATATAAAATTGGTTTAATGTCTAAAAATTAATTGACATAATATACTATTATTAACAGAGTAAGTGGGAAAAACCACATTGCCTCAGATGTAGAAAAGGCAATTGACAAAATTCAATAGCTGTTTAAGATGCATGTGCCCGATAGTAAAATTTTAAAATAATAATTAAAAAAAAAATTCTAAAAAAAATTTACAAAGCAAATTTACTTAAAGTGGTGAAACACTTTTTTTATAGTATTGACTATTCACCAAGGTACGACACTTTTCTGTTTACATGTAGATCAGTATGAATCTATAACCAGATGTAGTTATATATCATGCCCTAAATATGAATTCATTTATTTGCAACTGGTAAGAAAAGAATACTGTCATCCTGATCATGCACATATGGTACCAAACATACAACTTTTTTAGACCAGATACAAAAGTTTTGAGTTGTTCGTACATACCATATTTTCCCCATAAATTCTTTTTGGTTTGGGTACACAGTTTTAGAGAAATTGAAGGTGTTTGGAACACATATTTTACATTAAAAAAAAAATAGCTCCAAAAAAATCCTTCATAATATCCTACTATTTCCAAAGAGATAAATTCTTCATTATCTTTCTTGGTAAGTTAATAAAGTTCCATAAAGCTACCCATATACCCTGGAAGAACACTTTTCTCTCCAAGAACAACTACACAATTATTCTTATTAATGTTATATTTGACAAGCAACCATGAACTCACTAACCTCCTGTATTCCGAGGCAAAGATAGTAGATGCTATCAGGTGCATAATTCTCCCCATTTGGCCGTCGGATCTCATTGACAAAATGGGCTAGCCCATAGTTAAGTTCAGCTGTAGTGTGAGAGAGTAGATCCTCTTTTAACTTTACTGATTTAGCTAAAAATAAATAAAATAAAAACTATAATTATAACTATGTACTGTCTTACTTAAAGCTAAGAAACTTTCTGAAATTAATTTATTTTTGTAAGAACATGAAAGTAGAATAAAATCATTCTTATAATTGCTTTAAACAAGAATTAATGTTTTAAAAATTAAAGGCAGTAAATAACTAATTTTTATTTAAATGAGATTTAAGAGAAACAAAATCAAAAGACTTACGAGATTTCAGTTCATCTAATACCAGAAGATCTTCGTCAAGTTGCCTAGTTTTGACCCAGTGTTTCCATGCATTTACTCCATATGTATATTTGAAAGGAAAGCTGCATTCTGAATTGTCAGAACTATCATCATGAGACTGGTATCCTGATACAGCTTTTCTCTTGGTTCCCTATTAGTAAAACACCATTGTAAAATCTTTTTTTAAGCCTACATTATTTTACATCCCTTATGTAAGCCATCTCTCAACAAAAGTAAAGAAAAAAAATGTTAAATTGTGCTTTCGGTCATCAATGAAAAAAATTAAATACATAATCAATAAACTAATAATCTAGAATAAAAAGGTCTTAAACATTATATCAGAGAGAAATTAAAGAACATAGCAACAATTCCTCCTTATAGAGGATGACCACTCAACTCCTCTTCAATGACTTGATGGTACTAATTTGCAGTGTGAATGCTTTTAATTTTGATGTACTCCAATTTATTTATTTTCTATTTTCTTCCTTGTGCTTTTTAAGAAACTGTGTCTAGCCTAAGGTCATGAAGACTTAGGCCTGTTTTCCTTCTAAGAGTTTTATATTTTTACCTCTTATTTGAGTATATGATCCATTTGGAGTTAACTGAATTTACTTTTTTTTAGCAAATATTTCTATTTGACCTTACATAAATTTTAAAAGAAAAACTAAGTGGCAACAAAATTTATTCTTCTATGATTTAACAGCAAAATTAGAGGTATTTTTATCAACTAGAAATAAATTATTTAAAGTATTTTTCAACCTAGAAACCAAAGCAATCTTCCCATGTTTTCAGTACTCTAAGATCAAAAGATCACTGTATTCTTTATGCCTACTACTGTATCTCCATAGTCAACAGAGAAGATCACTGTATCTTTCTTGGTGCCTATGAAATATTACTATACTGAAATATAAAGTGAATGCAAAAGTACTATTAAATCTTATACCTTTTTTTTGGATCGAGGTCTGGGCTGTTCCTCATATTCTTCTCCAAAAACAGGTGGTAATAAAAATTCATTTTCCATATCAAGCTCCTCAGCAGCTGACAATCAGATAAAAGAACTTTGATTTAAAATGTAATAGTATAGGCTTATATTACATAAACATAGCCATTAAAGAACTAATGACAGAATATGAATAAGCATTCATACATGGGGATAACCTGAGCAAGGCTCCATAGCAAATGTTTTGCTGTACCTAATGTGGTCTGTGAATTCTGATAAACCCCATTCAGAATGCTAAGAAAACAAAACCATTTGTTTAATGAATATCAATACAGAATTCTCATGAAAATGTGTAATATCAGAAAAATTATTACAATTTGATATCCAACTGTAAAATCTAAAAATGGTCTTAGTGTAAATCCATTTGAATCTATTAAATAATTTTCCAAAAACAAAAAACAATGTTGTACATTCCACTCAATGTGCTCATTAGTAATCCAATGGATTAAGACAACTAATGAAAAATGAAACACATTTATTTTACAAAAGACCTACAAAAAACTTTCTCTTTGAAGGTGAACTTAATTTGCAAAAAGGTCTAAGGAAAAATATTATCAGTATTTTTATTCTCCACCAAGTATGCAAGCATATCTAGGGTCCTAGGAGCTGGAGAGCTGAAAAAAGGGTATTGCAGGGACCAGCAGTTAGCGTACTGGCTATGTCGCTGTACTCCCATGTAGTCGACTGTGGTTCAAGTCCCGGACCCGGCGGCTTAAACTCACACCGGGCAGACAGCCGCGGTCGTGAACCTCCTGCTGGGCGTCTTCCAGGTCCTGCTGCCCTGCTGTAGCCCGGGAGGGGCTCAGGGACAAGCGATCGAGCCCTTGCCCAATGTGGTGGAGCTGGTGGCAGGCAGAAGACGGGGACCTCCTGCTGCCCTCCCAGGGCGACCCCGAAGAGGCTGTGGAGGGCACGTCACAAGAACAGAGAGAGAAGGCTTGAACAGAACAGCCCTTCTTCAAGAGACAGACAGCTCCATGGCTCCTGCGATCTAGCCATTTGGG
>NW_006159661.1:283804-309324 GCF_000334495.1 Tupaia belangeri chinensis
AACTCACGCCAGGCACATGTGCGTGCGTGCCCAAGATCCCGAGAGGAGAATGGATGAGAAGGGATTGTGGCGTGGCCATCCCCCCTGGGGGGTGATTTCTCGCTTTCTATCTCTCTGTCTCTCTCTGTCTTTCTGGCGAGCGCAAGCACCCTATAGCAAAAACCTCTCAAAAAAAAAAAGAAAGGGTATTGCAGTATGATGAGACCCTACCAAGGATGCTGCCCCCTCTTCTTTTTTCTTCCTTGTATATATACATACACTATCATTTTTCTATACATTTATCTATTATATTTCAATCCTGCCTCATTTCAGAAGCTGTTAAGTTTTCACTGTGTGAAAGAAAAAAATTAAAATTAAGGCAATTACATGAATATTAAATGGCTAATGATTATAAACACAATATAACTCCATAATTATATTCCATAACCAAAAAGTGGCTGAGTACCTCTAGGAAAATCTATTTCAATATCCAGATCTGGTTCATATGGTACATCAGGCATGTTGGACTGTGACTCTGGGTCAGAGTTCTTCAAGAGATCTGAACCAATTATATCTGTTTCAATTATTACACCTGTAATCAATCCATAACATCATTAAAAGTCAAAATTCCAACAGTATCTTTACTTAAATCTTTCAAGAAAAAGTCACTTAATTCTAAAAGCAATACAAAAATACTTACAATAATGTGCCACAAAAGGAAAAGGCATATAGCTATTTTAATATGTAAACTACTATAAATTTCAATTATAATTATATAACAAGCACTTGAAAACTTTCAATCATATAACCCCATACCTATGTTACATGGTATAGCTTATTGCCACCACCATAATATACATGGTCTATCACTGACTGACATATTATTATGTGGGATACATCTGTATTTCTAAATGCAATCTCTTGTCAAAAGTAAATTAATGAGGGTACACGACTGCAATATTTGTTTTGCGATTTGATAGCTTCTCACCTCACTGAATATATACTTAATTATAACTGCCTTTTAATATCTTGGTGAGTTGCTTTCAAATGCTTTGTATTGTAACCACAGTACAAAATGAACTTTATCTAGTACACAGTACACAAGGTGATGGCAAAGAGAGAGAAAGACATGCACACATACTGGTAAGGTTTCACAAAATGATATTTACCCTTTCCATGAGAGATTTATGCTGACAATTTTTCCTGCTCCACTTCTTAAATTAAAAAAAATTTTTTATGCCAGAGGGCACATGCACACACACCACAAAGCAAGTAAGCAAAAACCTCCCAACAGGGCCTGGGTACAAAACAATCCATTTTCTCCTATTTCTTCATCTCGTCAATAAATGTGCAGGTGCCAGGCACCACAGCCAGAATTGAAACTGGTCAGCCATGTGGGATTCAAATCCCTCCACACAGCTGTGCTATGGGGCCAACACACCCACTTCATAAACAAAACACACTGGTCACAACCATTAAATTAATTGTGCAACACAGAACATAGCACAGTCCTTCAAAAATAGTCACATCACACAATATATAGAATATTAATAGTGTTTTGACTGCCTTCTAGTGAAAAGGACATTAGGAAGTTCATGATTAAAAGAGGACTCTGGGTGTTACCAAAAGGCTAAAGCACATGAATAAATTTTCAGTGGAACTTAAAACTCCCCACAAACATCAATAATGCTATATTATATTTTACTCCTTGTAGCAAGGCCTGCCTTAATAGAGGTTAAAACAAAATTGGGAATAACTTATAAAATAAGAGCTTAAATCATTAATAAAGCCTGCAAAAAGTTTTATTTGTGCTACTCCATTAACAAAGATAAATTTGAGTTTATTCTGCAAGATAAATACCATCAGAATTAAGATAGGGACCATGCAAATTACTATTTTCGAGATTGGGCTTAAGAGGGTACTGGATAAATGTAGTATGGATCTCTTAATATAAAATACACCGTATCAAGTTGGAGCACAATGACAGGCCCTAGAAAGTACTGTTAACAATTATAAGGTTTATAAAGTGTAGCTCACTGTTGATGGCAGTAGCCTCTGTCTTCTCCTCATCTTCTGTCATCATGTCTGTCATTGTAAGCAACTCTGTATCAAGAGGATCTGAAGAAACTTTTTTTATCTCCTCGATTGCTGCAGGGATCTTCTCACTGCTGTCCAATGGAGCAGGCAGGAAAACAGGAACTGGCACCTAATTAACCAAAGCATTTAGAGTGTTACATTTACTAAACATTAAAAGTCATTTTCCCAAATTAATGATTACTCTGACACATGATCTTTAAAAAAAAAAAAGTTTTTGAAAGAACACATAGCATAACTAAGATGTTAGCTGTGACAAAGTAAAGCCCAAATACAAATAGCTATCTTTTGAAATACAAAATAAATGAAAGTAATTTGAGGTATTTCTGTCCCCTGTTCCTTGACTATAATATCCAAGCCCTAATATTGTATTCTTGGTACTGACAAGTGATTTGGGATGAAATAATGTAACATTATTTTATGTGAATCTCTATTGTTATGTTCCAGTTCTAAACCTTATGGCTTCACAAACACTTTCTGCTAAAATAAATCACAAAATAAAACACAACATGCATAGAAGCAGGCACGGATATCTGCTAAACTACATTCTCAAGGATGAACTATACACCTAACTAAACACTAAGCAATCACTACAACGATTTACCCAAATCTAAGTTAATGATCACAGAAATACAAAGAGGATTTTTACTAGCTTCACAAAAACCGCAACTACATTCTTTTCCCACCTGTGCCTGATAAACTTCAAAATGATATAGAACTTAAAATCTGACTTACAGGAACAGGAACTGTAGTAGGAACAGGAATATTCTGACTGTACATGTGCATAGGTACTGGGATGTACACAGGCACAGGGATAGGCACTGGAACATATTCTGTCTTCCAATTATCATCTAAAAGTACAAAATGGTTTTAAGGAGCAACGTTAACTATCACTTATATATATAGCTGCTCGATGTTAAAACAATTTGATGACAAAGAAAAATGTAACCACTTCAGTACCTATTTAAAACCAATTCCCAGTATTTATAAGTTTAGGTAGCTGAAAACAACCATATGAAAGCAAAAAGCAGCACCTGTTCTACCTTATGGAGAGCTCAAACAGAACTTAGGACTTTTTATTAAAAAAAAAAAAAAGAAAGAAAGAAAGAAAGAGAACATCCTTTGAAACCCTTATATAGTTCTAGATGCTCGACTAAACTCTACTCACTACCACCCAAGGATTATTTAAACAACCAGAATACAGCTTATATCATAAATTTGATGAAAAATACATATTTTAATGATTTCATCTCATTCAGACAGGAAGGAAATGGCATTGTTTTCATTACAGACCACACTTAAAAAGATGATTTTCTTAGCGGTAACTTAGGTCTTGGGCCAAGGAAATTTCTACACACTATTCTTATACTTGCGACATACTTTGTATTCTAAGCCTTAATCAGATTTTGGTTTATCATACATGATTTTAAATTATATGCTGTATTCTCAAGGTAATGTCTAAAAATAAATGAACAAAATCAACAGAAAATGACAAAATGATCAAACAAATCTGCTCCATAGCCTATCATTCAAGAAACAGCATGTATTTATAAAGTGAGGTATATAGGTATGGTAAAGAATAAGTCAAACTTTCCTAAGTTACCTGTCTGACAAGATTTGGTCTGCATGTGAGGTTTACAGTAAGTAGCTTTTGTCATTGTTAAAGGTTTGCAAAGAACTGCTTTGTTCTTCATCTCTTTGTTAGGTGTTGGAGAAGGGGGTGGTGCTGAACCCTATAGAGAAGCAAAACAAAACAAAACAAAAATTTTATTTTTGCCTCTAATTTTCTTTACTCCCAGGTACTAATAAGTATCTGGTTTCTAAGTCCTAAGGAGGGAAACACACAAAAGCAGAAGAATATAACCAAATTATGCTATTTTACTAATGTTCACCATAGTCTTTATCTGAAAGGAGTAATGTGAATCCATCCTAACTACCGGTAGGATAGTAGGAATTATTCATTCAATAGACTTATATCACTTTCAGAGGATTATCAACACCAAATTTAAGAAAAATATGAAAAGGTATTTCTCACTTTATATACAAAATCCAGGTGGTAAACCTGAATTGTGAAAATAATTAGGCTCTATCAAATTTATTTTAGAAAGAAGAGCTGTTGCAGTTACTATGGCTATCTGATACCCTGGACTCCCTCTACTGGACAAAGAGCATAAAATGTGACACTAAATTTGAAAAGGTAAGAACACTGATGAAAGTAATTGCCAAAAGTGTTTTTAAACTTTAAGTTGTGCATTTACTGTGGCTCCATCAACTACAATTTTAGAAACCTCTTCTACAGATACTGTCTCTCAGATCTTTTTGTATCAGGTTCACAGTGGCACTACTTGCATTGCAGACAAACTCTAACAAAGTAAGACAGACCTAAAAATAAGCTGAAGATCTGTTCTTAAGTGACTAAACAGAAGATCTTCTTTTTTTAAAAAAAATATTTATTTAATTCCATTTGTTATTAGTTTTTTGTTTGTTTGTTTTGTTTTGTTTTTTTAATTTGACCAGAGAGAGACAGAGAGCTTGAGAAAGGGAAAGCAAGAAAGCAAGCCTCCAGGTCTGGGGATTTGAATTATGGTTGGCCATGTGGGAATCCAGCGCCTTTAACCACCATGCCACCTGCCAGCCCTAAATATAAGCTATTCTGGTGGACCAGCAGATGGAGTAATGGCTACGTCGCTGGACTCCCATGTAGTCAACTGCAGTTTGAGTCCCAGACCAGGGTGTGTGTGTAAGCATGCCCAAAATCTCAAAGGGACTGTGGCGTGGCCATTCCCCAAGGGGGTGATTTCTGACTTTCTGTCTCTCTCTGTCTTTCTGGTGAACACACATGCCCTATAGCAAAAATCTCTCAAAAGAAAAGAAAAAATATATTCTAAATACCATCTCCTAATTTAGGGGGAAAGTAGCTACAGAATACTAATACAGTCAATCCTTGTTATTAAGGGTATGCTCTACATAGTCTCCCCTGAACACTGATTTAGCAAAACCGAGGCAAATTCAAAAAGTTCATTGAAAAAAAAAAATGGGATTAAAGTATAAGTTCACTCCAGTGCAAAAAATCTTGAAATCCAGGTTTTTCATAATGCACATCATTTTCTGTGAACTTTTGAAGACACCTAAACAGAGTTAGGTTCCTATGATCTCTGGTCACATTTTCATCCATTGATCAATACATACCTTGTTTCTGTCTAAAGACATCTTATTTAAACCTACAAATACCAGTTTGTTTTTGTTTTAATGACATAGGACATGTGTACATAAGCAAGCAATTGCTCACAGTTCTTCCCTCACTCCCCAAACCAGGCCCCAAGGTCACCCTGGTGGGCCATGTGAGATCTTGCTTCCTCTGCACAGTGCCTAATTGCTGCACTATGAGCCCAGCCCATATAGAACACACATGCCATACATGGCACACACATGTATGTGATGCCACACATGGCATCACACATGGCACATGCATACTGCACAACAAACACATACTGGACAGCACTCACCACAATAAACACAACACTGTGGACATATACTGTGTACTATACAGATATACAAAATTCCTGACCAAAAACTGAAGATTAAGCATTTCAAGTTTTATAAAAATATTAAATATTTTTTACATTGATTGAAATGGAGCTGCAGGATGTATGCTGGCACAGTGTACTATGTGGCTGAACCTCTCAACCTGGATGCCCCATGAAAACCAAAAGACGGGTTAAAGGAATTAGCATTTGTGACTTATATGTCATCAATTTTTGCCTCCTAACCTGGCTCCAAAAACTATGTCAGACTTGTCTGCTCAACTTTTCACTGAAAATCTTGTAAACATCTTGATGTAAAGCACATTCACAGTGGTGCTTAAATCTGAGGGCTATGCTCATGCATAGGCCAAATTTTTCCATGTTGCTGACAACCTATCCCAAGACAGAATTCCATTCTGAAATGATCTTTCTTTGTATCACCGAAACCTTCTTCGGTCATTTGCTATGCAATACACATTTTAACACAGTTAACACCTTCAGGGCCTTTGAAAACTGTTCAGTCTGACCATTTTCCCAACAGTTAGTGGTCTGCTTGCAGCTATCCCAGGCTGAATCAACACAAGCAGTAACTTACATGTGTAGTGACTGACTTCCTACAGGCCATCATGGTGATTTCCTTGTTACCATGGAGAGCTGTACAACCCTTACTATAAAGCTTCCTCAAGGTACATGTCATGTACCTTGAAAACATGTATGCCCTCATAGAGGAGTAGGGTGAAAGACAATGAATTTGGGGACATGAAAAGAACTCCTACATAGGGGTAGTCATTTTTGAGTTCTTCATAGCAATAGACTAGGGCATGATGGAACAATGAAAACTTGAACGGTAAATATTCAACCTGGAGACATTTAGCTCCTATAGAATGAAGCAGCGGTGGAACCAATCCCAGAATGTTGTGGACACCATGCATGCTTTTTTGTCTGACTTCTAAGGAAATGATAAATGGTTCAAGATTTTCTCTTTTTGTGCTCATTGGGAGTTTGCACTTAGTTGTCCTTGGCATTGGTGCACCATAGTATGGTTTAAAGACAGAAACTTTGGAAAAAAATTCCATTTGCCTACACCTTGTAAAAGTAAGCCAGGTGGGACCAGCAGATGGCATAATGGTTACGTCACTGAACTCCCATGTAGTCAATCATGATTGGAGTCCCGGACCTGGCAGCTTGAACTAATGCTGGGCATATATGCATGTGCCTAAAATCCCAAGAGGAGAATGGAGGAGAACGCATTGCAACGTGGCCATCTCCTGAGGGTGATTTCTCACTTTCTGTTTCACTGTCTCTTTGGCAAGTGCATGAGCCCTATAGCAAAAATTTCTCTCCAAATAAACACAAGCCAGTCTCCTTAGTGTTGAAAATTAGCTCTTCCATATAACCCTTTTTCCTGTATAACACTTAGCAGAGATTCTTCTATTACATCCTAATATGCAGAATCCACCTCACCTTCAAGTTTAACATATTTCACACTTTCATATTACTTAAGACACGTGAGCCAGCCAGCACTAGTTGAAAAAACTTTTACATTGTACTAATCCCAGGTAGCATGTTGTAAGCTAAAAGCCTCACAACAATTCTGTTTGCTATGCCTTTTCTTAATTAGTCATAAGCTTGTGAATTCAAAATATTGAATCACTACTCAACCTTTTCCCTACCTTTAGCACACCACAGACATTACTTTAGCATTTGGAGTAGTCCTATGTACAGACTGGCAACTTCTTCCCTTTCTGTAGATGTACTGTACAGATGTACTAATACTGAACTCATGCAACAGCACTGTAACTCATGTCTCAATGAAATTTCTGTAACACATCATTTTCTTCATAAGGCACATCAGGGCTTTCTTGCACTAAGGGACACTAAACAGCACTTCAGCACGATATCTGTGGGACCTTGTAAACAGCAAAATTATCACTAAAAAAGCAAATAAACATGGCACTAATTAAACCATGAAAAGGACATTTTATGGTATGAGAAGTGAAAGAAGGCATAGCACTGTCTTGTTCTACCTCTACTCATAACATATGCATAGGACAGCTCAAATTTCTCGCCACCATGCAAGTCTGCAAACAACTGTGAAAGCACCACGTGTTTTGATTTAGGAGTTACAAATAAATTCTAGAATGCAGTTAAGTTTGCTAATATGGAAGTTGGACCGTACTTTTAAAAAAATTACTGTGCATTTCCTTAAAGGTCTAGAAAAGCATATAATGGTTATCTTACTGTTCTGTTGATAGTTACAAATAATACATATGGCCAAAGATGACCTTATTCCAGGTTCATCAGGATTTTTGGGGGGGAAGGGGGATTGCCATAGGGTGCATGCGCTTGCTGAAAAAGAGACAGAGACAATGAGAGGGAAAGTGAGAAATCACCCCCCAGGGAGATGGCCACGCTGCAATCCCTTCTCCTCTCTCTTGGGACCTTGGGGTGTGCATGCACACACACACACACACACACACACACACACGCCTGGTGATTTTCAAGCCACCAGATCCAGGACTCAAACTGAGGTCAGCCATGTGGGAATCCAACAATGTAACCACTTCACGGCCTGCTGGCAACAGTATTTTATTTTAAAATGTGCCAGAGGGAATGTGCACCCAAGGGGGGGGGGGTTTGAGAAAGCACACTCCAACAGGAATGATCATACACAATCCCTTTTCTGTGCCTCCCTCTTTTCAGAAAGTTGGGCACACACACAAATGCACCTGGCTTGTTTCTCAAGCTGCTGGGTCCAGGATTAGAACCACATAGTTGGCCATGTGGGATCCAGGTACCTTTTAACCACCATGCCTTGGGTGGCCCCATCAACATTTTGAACCACAGACTTAATCGGCTATAAGAGACAGAAAGAATCCAGATGAGCAAAGGACTTGCTTCTCACACTACTGCTGTGTGATCTCAATCAAGTCACTCAATCTTTTGTGACTCAGTTTTCTTCCACCATCCTTCTGCCATGTTATATATTTCAAGTGCTGTAGGAAGATAAAAATATCTAATATTACGCTGGCAGAAGGAGCTTCTAGAAAATTTTGTCAAAATTTTATCTTTGGGACCAACCTCATGTCCTAGTGATTGAGAGCCAAATCCCACATGGCTGACTTGGTCTGAATCACAGCCCCAATAATTTGAAAAATATACTGGGAATGTGTATGTGTGCATGCCCCAACTCCCAACAGGATAAAATGGAGATGAGACTGCAGTGTGACCACACCCCCTGGAGGAGTGTTTTCACTTGCTCCTTCTGCCTCTCCCTGGTAAGCACATGTGCCTTCTGAACAGAACAAACTTGGACTTTTGAAACAAGGTTGGAGAGTTGCTTATGGCTGCACAAAGATAAGAGAATAGAGAGTAATCACCATTATATTCTTCAGCATGGCTAAAAGTATCCTGTATTAAAATTAGACAGCTCAGTTAAATACTGCATGTACTTCTGAAGTATCTGACTTAATGTTATTTTCACAAGGGATGAATAGAGAGGGAAAGCTAAAGAAGCACTATCAGTTTTCTAAGATTCTGTTAACTATTAACATCAAAAATAAGCACCGTGCAGAGTAAATGTAAAACTGCCAATCTTTCATCTGTATCAGTGATCTTTTTTTTGGGGGGGAGAGGTTTTTTGCTATAGGGCGCATGTGCTTGCCAGACAGACAGAGACATAGAGACAGAAAGCGAGAAATCACCCCCCAGGGGGGATGGTCACGCTGCAATCCCTTCTCCTCCATTCTCCTCTTGGGATCTTGGGCACGCACGCACACGCGCCCGGCGTGAGTTTTAAGCCACTGGGTCTGGGATGCGAACCGCAGTCGACTACATGGGACTCCAGAGACATAGCCATTACGCTAACTGTTGGTTCCCTGTATCAGTGATCTTCATCTCCACATATCAGAAGCACCTGAACAGCATTTCAAATACAAAATTTCTAGGTTGAAGCCCAAAGCATTAGAGATTTTCCAAACTTGCCCGGTGATTCTCATGTGTAGCCAGTGCTAACAACCCATGATCCAGTATTTCTTTTTACAACAGACACTAGCCTAGAAATCTATTGTGAGGTCAACAAACTGACTTCCAAAGAACTTCCCCTGAATAAAGATGCCAGAAATACAAACAGGAATAGACAGAGCAGAGAGCAGACAGCCCCGCACTGTTCTTTACAGTACGGCAAAAGCACCATTTCTTTTGAGTCCACATTACTCACAAATGGGCTACTTCCAATCCACAAAACTCTTAAAATGCTAACATAAGAGCAAAATTTGATATAGTACAATGAAGACTTTGTTTTGCCAAATATGCATGCACTTTGCATATTATTATCTTCCTACTTTTTATGCTTATCTACCTGTCATTTTCTACTTCTGTTTACAGTCAACTATTCATATCCTTCAGGTACAAAGTCAGACATTTTCAAACATACAACTGCAACTGTCTAGCAGACATATATATTATGACAACCTCAACTTGAATTCCATTTATACATCTATTTGTTTTTGTTTTTCCTAATACCCCAATGTGGATACAAGGCTATGATCAATTCATCTTTATATTCCTTACTATATACAAAACTCCCTGGTATTAATATAATTGAGCTGAATACTTCCATTGTCTCAACAAAGCAAGCAATAAAAAACAGCTTTCATTTTTATGATCAGATTTAATTGGCCTACTTATTAAGTTTACCCCGACCCCCATTACAAAAATTACAATTTAGCACTCCACTTAAGCAATACTTACCGTCATTTTGGTTCGGGAAGTCTGACAGCCCTGATCTAAAAAATATAAGCAAATTCAAAGTAAGACAAATACTAGTTTATTCAAAATTTTCCAAATTTCAGTTTCTCAATAAATTTCAGATTTTTAAAAATGTTACTTAAGAAAATATCTTAAACTATATTAAAAATCTTAGATTTGAATATAAAGTACAGAAATACAAAAGAGGAATAAACCCTTTTCTCATTTTGTCCCCTCTGAAAATAAATACTGCTTTGATGGAAACTATTTTATATTACCTCTTACATTTCTAAAAGATTTTTGTTTTCCCTCCCAACCTATACCCAGCACACATTTGCTAAAAATGGTTTTCATTTAAATCTGTAGATATAACACATTGCAAATAGAGGACTGCTCTTTTAAAAACTTGTTGTAATTCTGTTAGCTTCTCTCCAACCTCAATCAGGCCCTATGTTGTCATTTTGCATTAAATGTATAGGAGAGAATAAAATAGAAAGTGTACTACAGAACCGTCATATGGGGCACTTCAATCCAGAGGAACTATGGAATTTCAGTTGCTAATAAACTATCTCCTAAATTAACTATCCACTATCAGTATGTTGGATTGAAAACCAAGGAAATAAAGACTGATATGCAGGGTATTTTCAGGTCTCCATCTAAACTACTACATACCATAATGTAAATTTTCTGGTCCTTTCTGTGTTGTCATGTTGGGCTCATTTTGCTGACAGTAGAAACGTAATAAACAATGTTGATCACAAAAATGCTTCATTTCCCCACGCCACTGTACACGCTCTTTAAGAGTTCCTTGAGATTTACAACAATCACACCTTGCAGCCTTAATAAAAGAAAATTTCAAACATTTCAAGTTTTAAGATTTAAAATACCACACATTTGTAACTTTTTAAAAATTTCTAAAAGTTTATCAGTGATTACTTCCAAATGTGATACAATTTCTGATAGCGAAAAAATAAAATATTATAAACCATACACATATGATAAAACTCACAATAAATAAAAGTAGAAAAAAAGGGAATTTATCTAATTAACAAAATATCTTTCTATACTTACCAGAAAGCAAAAACCAACATTACAAAAATAGTATAAGTGGATATTGGTACACTAAACTGATACAACTATCAATATTTCAGCATTTTAAAATAATTCCCAGGGCCATGACAGATGGTAAAAATCTCCTACAATATTATTAGATGGGAAATTTCTGAGTAATGAATAGATTTCCCAGGTGGCCTGTACAAGACTAGAGTAATTTTGAAGCAAGTCTTACGATATGAAATTTATGGATATAACTTGAAGTATATTTCAGCTTTCAAAAATACAATTATGAATTTGAAAAGTTTTAACAAACTGATCTAATTTTAATAATAATAATTTAAGTTCAAATTTTAAAACACAGGGTTTGGGACCAGCAGATGACATATTTACTTGCTGGACTCCCACATGGATGACCATGGTTCAAGTCCTGGACCCGGAGGCTTGAAAGTCACGCTGGGTACTTGTGCATCCCCCTTATCAGTTACTCATGGACAACCACAGTCTGCAAACAGCTGGTTACAACACAGTAAAATATTTTGAGAGAGAGAGACCCACATGTACATTACATTTGTTATACTATATTGTTATAATTGTTCTATTTTGTTATTGTTATTAATCTTACTGTGTCTCTTATAAATTAAACTTTATTATATGTAAAAAAAAAAATGGGACCAGCAGATGGCATAATGCTTATGTTGCTGGACTCCCATGTAGTCGATGGCAGTTTGAGTCCCGGACCTAGTGGCTTAAAACATGCTGGCGCGTGTGCATGCATGCCCAAAATCTCAGAATGGAAAAGGGACTGCAGAACGATCATCCCCCGCAGGGGGTGATTTCTTGCTTTCTGTCTCCCTGTCTCTCTCTTTCTCTTCAGTGAGCATACATGCCCTTTAACAAAAATCTCTCAAAAACAAAACAAAAATATCATTCAGTATTTAATTATTTTTCAAAAATAATATCTTTAGACAACAAATTTGACGTACATCTAAGAAAACAATCAGCCCAAAATGGTTCATAACTTAATGTGCAGCAACAATAAAAGGATAAAATTCACACATAGTTATATTTCATGATGGGGAATTAACCATCTAGGGAGTTGTGTTTTGTTTTTGTTTTTATTTATTTATTTTTTTTTTTGGTGAGATCCGACTTTCCCCTAGATTTTGCCTGTTTTCACTACTTAACAGCTTGATCACTGAGTGGACCAAAAGATATAAATGATTAATTTCAAATACAGGTTTTTTTTTTTTCATAATTTACTATCTGATCTAGAAATAAATTACTGTAATTTTTAAATAACCCTTAGCTTAACGGTTTAGAAATTTTGATAAAGTAATAAATAATTATTTGGCAATTCATAATAATTGTAGCTGAGATCTCTGTATTAAATAGTCTATAATTTTACTGTGGATATTGACATCTCTCACTACTTTAAGTCTCAACATGAATTTTATAAATAAATATCATGCCAAAATTCCTAGTTAGGAATATTAATAAATGACTGTGTTGGTAAACAGGACTTATATAACAAACATACCCCAAAGTTAGAACACAGGATCTTTTTTTTCTCCAGGTCAGGTATTTAAAAAAAAAGAATAAATGTTAAATGAATGAAGATTTGTAGTATAAATTACGACGATTAAGTGATGCCAATATCACATCTTTTGTCCAAAAAGTTGTGCACTCAAATCTTATATTGCTGGAAGCATTATTTGGTAATCTCTGTAGCAATTACTATCAACTCTGATCTATTTTACTTAATAATGAAAAAAGTACCTATGTATATGTGTCAGCTGCGATAACTATTGGATATATTTAGACTAATTAAGTTCACTGACAGATCATTTGGGGAGGGGGGAGGCACGGAGGGCAATCGTGGATGCCAGGGACAATGTGGGAGGAGGATGGGTCATAACAGAGGGAGGGGGATGGGGAATCTAGGATGGTAAAACAAAAGGCAAGGTATGCAGGACACAAGAATTGGGAAATTATTTGCTGAGAACATATATGTTGACGTGCTTGATTGAGCCAACGCACAGTATATATTGGATGGAAAATTCATTTGAGTGTTGCGATGGGAAAAAAAAATTATAATAAAAAATAAAATAAAAAAAAAAAAAGAGAGAAGAGGATAGAGAAAGATAGCAAGTGAACAATAGAGGGGATGTTAGTGAGAAACAGATATGGTTTATTATCTGTTGAAGATGACGTGTATAGTATTCTCAACTGGACTGGTCTGGGAAGTATTTCATGATGAGTGAAGTCTTTTAACAAGCAAAATGAGAAATAGTGATTGACTGTTTTAAAAAATTATAATAATAATATTAATTATTGGGAAATGCATGGAAAAGACATTGAATGATAAAGCGGGGAGATTGATGTCTCTGTATTGACTGACACGCATGGCATTCCCTTTTGAAAAAGCAATGGAAGTCAATGTAAAGTTATATGTAATCCAATGTAATATAAAGAAGATTATGATGATGATAAAAAAAAATAAAAAAATAAAAAAAATTTTAAAAAAAAAGGAAATGAAAAAAAAAGTACCTATGTAAAATTTTCACCAGCCAAAGACTGTGGCCGGTTCCAATTTCTTTCCCTTTTTATAATGTATTCTCAAAAAGATAAAGCACAGGGAGTCAGCAGATAGCATGGTGGTGGTTAAGGCTCTGGATTCTGCATGGACAACCACAGTTTTAATCCCAGACCTGGCGGTGTATGTGTGCACGCGGGCCCAAAATCGCAAGAGGAGAATTCAAGAGAAGGGATTGCACATCCCATCCCTGCATGAGGAGTGATTTCTCACTTTCCCACTCTGTCTGTCCTGCAAGCACACACAGGTCCTATGGGGGAAAAAACTTAAAGACAGAGCACACGGAAGGAAATGAGAACTTAACACAATTTACTTAGACTGAACAATGTTAAAGCAAAAATGAACTTGTGGCCTAACTACTTTATCCACTGAGAACCAGAAATAAAATCTCAACAAGTTAAATCTACTCTAAACAATCTTCACAACAGTCTGCAAAATGGGTACAGGAAACTAAAATCCAAAAAGATCAAATGATTTGACTAAGATCAAATTCTAAAAATATAAAGAAATGATTCACAGCAAATAAAGCAAATCAAAAAGGAGATATAACCCTGTATACTCACTTTTAAAGACAATGGAAATAAACACTAAGTTACTAGCAACCAGTACTACGCCGACTCTTAGTATATAGTAATACTTCCATCTACACAATAACTGAGGAGGCTAAGGGCTTAAAACACATCTACCCAAAGAATCTGAATCATGAAATCACTTCCTCACTCTAATTGTACACATTTGGTTTTAGAGAAGGCTTGAACAAATTTAAATGATTTCATTCTATCCAAAGGAAAGATTAATGCCAAGTTACAAGTGGAAACAAAATAGGTATATGTCATTTCAGGATAAAAGGATACTAAATGAGAACTTACTAGTAATTCTGAGCTCAATGCCACACATAATCAAAATTTTTCTTTCTCTGACTTCTACTCATATGAACTCCTACTAAAGTATTTGGAACTGAAATAAAATATGATGACCAATTTTAGAACTCCAATAATATCATTTCTTACTAACACCACACCAGACTACCTTTCCTTCTCCCCCACACCCCGAGTGAAACAAAACTTTGTGACAAGTTTAATGTAAGAAATTAAGTATTACATAAGCCTCCAGTTTAAAAAATACTGCATCATTATCTACTTCATAGTATTCCTGACATTGTGGTAAATAAAAGATTCTATGTTATAAATAAAGATATATTTATATTTATTCTATATAAATAATAGGCAGGCACTAAACTCTGATTGAAAAATCCTAACCAGGCGTAGCCCTGGTGGCACAGGCAATAGGGAGATTGCAGGGTACTACTGGGGGCCATCTGGGAGGGCCAAGTCCCAGGTCTCCCTAAAAAATTCCCGATGATCCAGACTGGCTGCAGAACTAGGGAAAGGATCACAGTGTGAGAACCGTGCAAAGGGTGCCTGTCTCTGTCTGTCTGTATCTCTCTATGGACTTAAATGAAAACATTTTAAATAGAAAAAAAAAAAAAAACCTGGAGCAGTCAGTGGCACAGTGGTTAAGGCAGCTGGATCACACATGGCCAACTCCACAAATTGAGTCCTACACCTGGCAGTTTGAGAAACACGATGGGGTGCATGTGCATGCATGCCCCAAATTCCAGAGGAGAATGAGAAGCAGCCCCCTAAAGGGGCTTACCCTTACCCTCTCCCCTCTTAGGAGGGTACACATCCTATAACAAAAAAAAGAAAGGAAAAAACCCTAATCCAACCTAGAAGCTAAACAGAAATTTCTGATTCAGTACACACACACACACACACACACACACACACACACACACACCACCTTATTTTTTTTTCAGATATCCAGCCTCTCTCTCTCTCTCTCTCACACACACACACACACACACACTCACACTCACATAGCTTTCCTATACACTTAGTTCCCTATTTCACAAAAACAGGTCTAGTTTTGTAGGGGGCAACCACAAGTATATATATATATGAAATAGGGAGGTTTTACAGACATTTAAAAAAGGATTCTTTACAACTTCCTGACATAGTTTTCTAAGTACAATAGAGTAATTCAATACAAAAGGAGAAAAACACAGTGATCAGATACTATGCAGAGCATTTAATTAACAGGAATTCTTTAAAACACATTGAAAGCAAGAATACTGGATACTTCTAAAGTTAATTTCAGAAATAAAGAAATTTTTAAATACATAGACAAAAAAATAATTTTAAAAAAGACCACTACTACTGAACAGTGAACCTCTTGAAATACCATTTTCACATATATCAAACATTTTCTAATTATTATTCCATTCCAATACTAAATTCTTTTTGTTCCACAAACATTAATTTTACTCAGACCAAAAGAACTACCCAACCACTATACTTCACATGCATGGAAACATTTACTTTGAGGAAAAATAAGATCTATTTCCTTCTAAAAAGACATTCAGGGAAAGAAAAAGACATTAATGTTATTCTCAGCATCTTTTGGTTGCATAATTCCAACAGATTTTTTTATTCCAATTTAGAAGAGACAGAATTTTAAATCTCTAGGGGACCAGCAGAACTCCCACGTAGCCGACCTCGGTTCAAGTCCCAGACCGGGTGGCTTAAACTCACGCCGGACGAGTGTGTGTGCGTGCCTAAGATCCAGAAAGGAGAATGGAGGAGAAGGGATTGAGACGTGGCCATCCCCCTCAGGGGGGGGGGGTGATTTCTTGCTTTCTATTTCTCTGTCTCTGTCTTTCTGGCGAGCGCACATACCCCATAGCAAACAAACAAAAAAAAACTCTCAAAAAAAAATTTTAGATCTCTATTTTTAAATACAGAAACAAATCACTACATGAATCAGAAAACTTGGATCACTCAAAATGTCTTGTCAGATAAAAGAAACATAAGTAGAAAAATATTAAAACATAATATTAAATATTTAAATAGATAAAAATGACATTTATACTCTAAATAGTCTCTCCCTCTGAAGCACAAAGATAAAAAAAGGTTAAAATATAATGCATGTGCTCTACTGTTGAGGCAAATGTTCATGATTAGAGAAATAACAGCTGGATTGTTTAGTTTTTGAAGATTTCTTGATAAGACTTTTCTTTTTAATTAAAATTTCTCTAATAAACTGAGGGGATTTGTAAGGGTCAGTTTTTTTTTTTTAAAGAATTATTTTATTTAGCTTTATTTATTTATTTTTATTTGACCAGAGAGGGATAGAGAGAAAAAGAAGGAAAATGAGAAAGCAAGCTGCCAGGTCCAAGATTCGAACCACAGTCGGTCATGTGGGAGTCCGGCGCCCTTAACCACCACGCAACCTGCCGACCCCAGGGTCACCATTTTTAAGGGACTGAAACCTAAAAATTCCAGTATTTAAATTTAAAAAAGATAATCACTAGAAGGAAAGATTTAAATAACAGTTACTAGTGTGGATTCACTTTACCACATTTTCAAGATGATGATGGTAGCAAAGAATAGAAGGGATTTATGAGAGGTATATAAAAATACCATTTGACTCAAGTAGAAAGCAGAGAGGATAAAGCACTCTTTGGTTATAGTAATGACTGCCTGCACAATAAGACCCAAGGATGAATAAGGATGAGATATGCTTCATACCTGCATATTGTTCATACAGAAAAATCAGCACTGTTATTTGGTTGATAAATTTCTACCATGTGACAAAAAATGTTCTTGCTTCCCATTCCTAACTTAGTTTAATAAATAACAATGCTACTAGGTTTATTATACAAGATTAGTTATAAGACAAGGAATACATGGTAAAAATATGTTTAATGTACAGAATACTGATACTAAACATAACTAGATCATTATAATTGGATAATTAACTAATATATTCTTATACATTATGAAACGCACTGCTTGACTGAATTTCCATCACTGAATTTTACATAAATGAAAACATTAGAAACAATTACCCTTTAAAATAAGTAGCAAAATGGAGTACATGACAATACCTAAAATGTGGTCTTTTGTCTAAGAGTACATTCTTCTTTTCCAAAAGAAAAAGAAACAGCAGATTTCTCTAGTTTAATTTTAAGTAACACAAAAGAAAACAGCAAGTACTCAAAGAACAAAGCCAGAGAAATAGTCAGTGTGTGCTCCATAAAAACCAAAATCCTCCAACAAAGATTATTAAAAATTTTTTTTAATTTTATAAAAATATATGAAATAGTCATCATATGGAGCAACTTTTATCTCAAACAAACAATAAAAATGATAGCAGGTATAATATTAAATAAGATTTCCACATTTTTGGTCACTAAATACCTTTACTGTTCTGAGATGATCTAAAACAGATTTTCAGAAATTATACTTACTAACCGGTGGAGAGAAAAGGTGCATCTGTGTGTATTAAACTAAAACTGAGCACTTATAGCTGTCAAAGTAACATTTTCTAGTTGATTTCTCAAAAACACTGTCTATAATAGAATAAAACATTGGTTTTAACTGACAATAATACATGTTAGAAAATGTTAATATGTTCTCTGTATACTTCTAAAATTTGTACCTTAATTTTAACACTTAAATTATTCAAAAGCAACATTAAAATAAAGAAGTACTTAAAAAAAAAAAAAAGAACGTTTTAAATAAGAGAACCAAACTCTTAGCCTTGGTCCAGCTGCCGAGGCAGAAGAAAGAAGGCTATCGGGCCAGCAGGAGGCATGGTAGTTAAAGTGCCGAATTCTCACATGGCTGACCATGGTTCAAGTCCCACACCTTGGCAGCTTGCTTTCTCACTCTCCCTCTCTCGCTCTCTCTCTGGTCAAACTCAAGAATAATAACAAACAAAAAAAAAGAAAAGAAAAGAAAAGAAATAATTCTTTAAAAAAAAAAAAGAAAAGAGGCAACCTGAGTGGTGACTAAAACATTCTCAGTCCCAGTTTACACAGGCTGGGCACGGTAGGCATACCTGTGGTCCTGGCTAACTAGAAGGCTGGGGTGAAATGATCACAATATGAAGAGATCCTGCCAATGGTAAAAATATGTTTAATGTACAGAATACTGATACTAAACATAACTAGATCATTATAATTGGATAATTAACTAATATATTCTTATACATTATGAAACGCACTGCTTGACTGAATTTCCATCACTGAATTTTACATAAATGAAAACATTAGAAACAATTACCCTTTAAAATAAGTAGCAAAATGGAGTACATGACAATACCTAAAATGTGGTCTTTTGTCTAAGAGTACATTCTTCTTTTCCAAAAGAAAAAGAAACAGCAGATTTCTCTAGTTTAATTTTAAGTAACACAAAAGAAAACAGCAAGTACTCAAAGAACAAAGCCAGAGAAATAGTCAGTGTGTGCTCCATAAAAACCAAAATCCTCCAACAAAGATTATTAAAAATTTTTTTTAATTTTATAAAAATATATGAAATAGTCATCATATGGAGCAACTTTTATCTCAAACAAACAATAAAAATGATAGCAGGTATAATATTAAATAAGATTTCCACATTTTTGGTCACTAAATACCTTTACTGTTCTGAGATGATCTAAAACAGATTTTCAGAAATTATACTTACTAACCGGTGGAGAGAAAAGGTGCATCTGTGTGTATTAAACTAAAACTGAGCACTTATAGCTGTCAAAGTAACATTTTCTAGTTGATTTCTCAAAAACACTGTCTATAATAGAATAAAACATTGGTTTTAACTGACAATAATACATGTTAGAAAATGTTAATATGTTCTCTGTATACTTCTAAAATTTGTACCTTAATTTTAACACTTAAATTATTCAAAAGCAACATTAAAATAAAGAAGTACTTAAAAAAAAAAAAAAGAACGTTTTAAATAAGAGAACCAAACTCTTAGCCTTGGTCCAGCTGCCGAGGCAGAAGAAAGAAGGCTATCGGGCCAGCAGGAGGCATGGTAGTTAAAGTGCCGAATTCTCACATGGCTGACCATGGTTCAAGTCCCACACCTTGGCAGCTTGCTTTCTCACTCTCCCTCTCTCGCTCTCTCTCTGGTCAAACTCAAGAATAATAACAAACAAAAAAAAAGAAAAGAAAAGAAAAGAAATAATTCTTTAAAAAAAAAAAAGAAAAGAGGCAACCTGAGTGGTGACTAAAACATTCTCAGTCCCAGTTTACACAGGCTGGGCACGGTAGGCATACCTGTGGTCCTGGCTAACTAGAAGGCTGGGGTGAAATGATCACAATATGAAGAGATCCTGCCAAAAAATATCTTTCTTTCTCATTAAACAAACAAAAACAAAAAACCCTCTTAGCCTTATTTCTTTTACTTCTGACAACATTGAAAGTTTATCATTTTTTGTTTAGTTTATAAAATGCTAGGTAAGATGTTGAGTTGTAGGTATTCAAGAACCACACCAAGAATTCCTGCAATTTGCCTAGTTCTATCATTCTACCATTAATTACTATCACACATGAACTAAAAGGTATTCTCCATATTTCAACCACTTGCCTGTTTGATTCTTCAGAAGTATCTCACAACTCTGAAGTAATAATGTAACTGTATTCATATGCTTGCAAACTGCACCCATAATGAAGCTTTAACACAGAGATGGTTTTTCCTGTTATTAACAGGAATGAAAAACTTCCTGTGTAATAGCTGACTACTCAAAACCCAAATTTGCACTCATTTTCTTTATCTACAAAGAAACTTATGAAATCAGTCAAAAGAGACTTATCTCAACTTTTTAAAAGTAGATTGTTTTAAAAATACAAACACACACATATATACTTATTTAATTTCAAAGTAAATGTATTGGTCTCTATCTACTTAGTGTGCTTTCAAATCTCAAGTCTAAAATTCTACATTAAATAGGCAAGAAAGAAAAGTGATTTTAAGACACATCCCAACTATCTGAAACAATTAATTATAGGTTAATGTTAAATATTGAAATAAAAGTTATCCATAATATTTCCAATTATTGATATAAAGACATAACAAATTTTAGAGGAAAAAAAGCCATTTTGTTAAATTGCATTGCTGAAAATATAGGTATATTCTGGTCTTTGGCAATGACTATGCCATTAAAAAATGAATAAAAAGGAAAAATGTTACTTAAATTATAAAGAACTAAAATTAAAAAATAATGAATAGTACAGTCACAGTGAGGCCTTCAGTGTACATTTTTTAGATACATGAAATACCATAGCTGTAATAGCAATAACTATAGTTTTTTAAAGACTAAAGTAGCTACTGTAATAAAAAATCTGAAGTTACTTGCCTTGTAGTACCAATCTTGAAATTTTTTACAGCAGTCTTCACTGCAGAAATCTCTTACAACCCCATCGAGTTCTTTAGTTGCTCCCTTCTTACATAGCTGAGAACAATAGTTGCAAGTGACACATCTCAATCCTAAACGTCTTGCAAAATCCTGTTTGTACAACAGTTTGCAGCCTGAAAAAACAGAAAAGTTAAATATTAAAACGAAAAACACATTAAAAAAAACACTAATTTTTGAGCTGAAACAGATCTTATGGTTCAACTCATTACTAGCTTTAGAAAGTGTCCTATAAATTCTCATATAAAGCCTTTTTTCCCTCCTGATCAAAACTTAAATCTACCATGATCAACACCAACCTGTAAAACTTGGAACAGAATATAGAATATATTAGATATCACGTGGGTTCAAGTATTTAATGCTTTAAGACATTAAAATTTAGTAATGTCTCAGACTATCTTACATGCTCTATTTAAATAAAATAAGCACACAGAAAGGGACACTAGAAAAGCTAAACAGTGCAGACTGCTGAGAAGATGTGATTCAACTTATAAATACGTTATTAGGCATTTCTGCCAAATTTTTTATATTTTTTTTAAGGTTTTTGCCATTGGGCACATGCACTCTCCAGAGAGAGACAGAGAGAGGGAAAGTGAAAAATCACTCCTCAGGGTGGATGGCGATGTTGCAATCCCTTCTCCTCCATTCTCCTCTTCAGATTTTGGACATACACACTTGCACACACACCCGGCGTGATTTTCAAGCCACCAGGTTCGGGGCTTGAACCACAGTCAACCATGTGAGAGTCCAGTGCCTTCACCACCACACCATCTGCTGGTCCCTCAGCCAAATTTTCTAGCTTACCTCTCTCTGTCACTCTACATGGACCTTCAGGGAAGTAAAACTGGTTTATTAACTTGTACAGAGAAAACACTTTATTATCTGTTCCTTCAAAAAAAATATTTCTTTTGTCAACTACACAAATATTTTAAGTATTTTTATATATCTATCTTATTTGTTCTCTATAGTATCTGTATAAGGATTAAGTAATCTCCTATACTCTTACTTATACTGTGGCATTTAAGTACAATAACTTTTCAAATCCTATCCAATACACAGCTCAAGTTATTCTTCTACCACAAACTATGCCCTCCTCAAACTAGATTTCAATGATCTTTCCTATTTGCGAAAATTGATTTCTATATCATTTATTTGGCAATAATTTACATACTGTCCTCCTATGACTTCTACTTTTTTCTTTATATTTAAAAACATTTTTTAAAATTTACCTTTATTAGCTTTATCTAACTAAATTTTGATGGTAGTGCTAGGTATTGTATGTTTTATTTCTGACAGGTTCCAGCAGAGAACTAGGTACAGTAAGAGAAAGCAAAAAATGGTGTCATTTAATAGAAAAAAAAAAAAATCACACATCCTTTTAAACGTTTTATTACCCATCTACATTTCTTAAGCCCCTCAAATTGAAAATTGTTTTTAAATGTCAATTATCTATTTGCTGCTAATTATCAATATACTTTTGTAAAATCCATGAACTAAAAATGGTACATTTGTGTGAGGAACCAACATCAACACATTCAGATATTTATCAGAACTGTCACTGCACAGAAGCTCAGATATAAAAAGTTAAATTAATTCAAATCAATATTTTCAGTGAAACACTGTAAGATTTGTCATTTTCATTATAGCTATGCTCTTAAGTCATAGAAGAATAGTTACTTTTCCTTCCAGGTGAAATGTAACAAATTAAAACTAAATAGGAATATCTTGTTTTACAAACAGTACCTTTATATACAACTTTATATTACATGTGAAAAGGGTAGATAGAGGCACTAGCTGAATGGATTGATCAATCTTTTCATTTTGATATTATTCCTTACTGTTAGCATTTAAAATTTTCCCACTTTTCTCTTGCCCAAAACCATCAAAGCAGTAGAAATCCATAGGAAAAGTTGATCCAGGGAGAAAAAATCTTCACTGGAAAATAAAAGGTGAGGATAGCCTATAGGAAAGCTGGGAGTTTAGTGCCTCAGACCAAAGAAAGAACAGAAAGTGAAAGCCAGCTTAGAGCAAGAATGTGACATTTGGGGAACAGTCATTAAAAACAAGAGCCCAAACCCATAATTACAAACCTGATTCCTATCTCTAGAGAAGTACATTTACAATTAGAGTTCATTTCCGTAATCTGCTACCTGACACCAGAGCAGCACAAGCATAGATGAGAGGAGAGGGAATTCTTAAATGTATTACAGAACGATGTTTTCTTGACATCCCAAAGTGAAAGGCTAAAAGTAGATTCCAACTGTATGTAGTACTACTGGATGAGATTTTCTGTTACGCTGAAAACTTTAGTAGCACAGGGAAAATGGAGCTAATGGGAATTCTAATCCACTTAGTAAACCAACTTTCAGACTGCAATATTTAGGTTTAGATAATGTTTTTATTTTATTCTCAAAACTTCTTCAAGATAGAAAAAGCTGTTATCAAATTTTTACAGAAAAAACATCATGAACTATAGAGGTCTACAAATACAAATAAAATAACAAAGCAAGTTGGCAGAAAAGTAAACTTTTTTTTCTTGCTACATTGAAATTGTGCAACTACTCTGGACATATGACGTTAAATAATTTTAATATATTTTGGCAAAAAACATTAAATATTAATAAAAGTTATGAACACTATATACACTTGCCTTCACTACAGAAAGGTCTCTTAACGCCAGAGAAATTTACTGTTTCATGAAGAGTCTTCTCCTCTTGACAGTATTCGCAATATGTAACTATGCAATGCAACTTCTTATAGTCATCTGAACAAGTTTTGCTGCAGAACTGATGCACTTTGTTCTAAATGCACAATGGGAACCTTGGTAAGTATATGATAACCACCTCGAGCACAAGTTTAAGAAATAAACAAGCCACTTTTACAGAAATAAAGTTAAATTATTTACCTACTTAATGTTATGATCCTTGAAGAGGTACTTCCTATAGCCCACAGACACCTAGTTTAATCAATTCACTGTTAAATTTAAACATAGATCCATAAAATCCAATACCAATAACTATACTGAAAAAGTAAAAGTACCGTAGTCTAGTATTGCTAAACAAAGTGGAGAAATGGGAGGAAAACCATGGAAGATACAACATGAATAAGCTACGGAATGATGAAAATTATGACACTAATATTTCTCAGTCAAAAAGAAATAGTCTTTGTTGAGTATACACAAATGGACTCAATCACACCTCAAACACTAACAGGTCTATCATAGATAAAAGTATTCATTTTGGTGCCATCAGATGGTGTGTTCCTAACATGAAACTGAATTGGCTCCCATGAATAAGCCATGGTTAATAATAGTTATTTCTCCTGACCCAAAACTCTTCCAACAGCAAAAGCTATTTTCAAATATCCAGCAAAGCAGTTATAAACAAGTGAAATCTTCCAGGGAAGCGCATGTTTCCATGTTATTATTACTATGTATATCTATCTAACACTTAACATAATTATCTGAAGATCAAAATAAGGAAGGTGGTAGTTTAAAAATAAAATTAAGTAGTCAGGCAACCAGCAACAGAAAGTAGCCTCATTACTGACTATGTAACATATAAGAGGAAAAGGAGAAAAAAGAAACCACAAGTGCCAGCAATGGATCGAGAAGCAAGAGGCCCTGGAAAACTGAATCTCCTGTATATACATAACAAAGCTTGACCCTTACTCAGTGTAATATGCATCTTTTACTGCTACCAACACTTTACCTCCATATAAATAAGAGCAACATACCAATGAGATTACAAAGGTAAGGTAGTATAGACATAAGCATGGTAGAAAAGAAATTGTTTTCATCTAGTATCAAAATTTATGGAGGATCTTTATTTCCTTTACAATACCATTCTATGGCTTGCTAATGGATTTCCCTCCTCATTCCCTCATCATTCCTTTATTCTCTTATTGGCCCTCAACATTTTTCCTGTTTTTACTCAGAAAGGTTTTAGTCACTAAAGATCATTACTACAGGCTAACAATGGTCTCAAAGGATGATTAGTTTAAATGCTCTGGAGGAAATACCAAAAAATAATAATAATAATAAACTAAAAAATTTTCCAGGCACTAAAGTGTTAAAATAATGACATTATAGATTTACAAAGTACTTTAGAAATCATGCATTCCATTTCTGGGTACCACTTTTCAACTAAGACACAGATACTAAGTGACATTTCAATAGTCACTGATGATTTGGACTCAAAAACAGTCTATTGTTAGTACTACATCTTGTATACCATTTTATTACATCATCAAGCCATACCTCCCCT
>NW_006159661.1:309857-329205 GCF_000334495.1 Tupaia belangeri chinensis
TCTCACTCACCCTCACAAAAAATGAGGGGAAAAAATAAAAGAAGAAGAATGGTTAAAGGCAAACACAGTTTAAGAAAGCAAGGAGCAGCCAGGGCTACCCTGTCCATTTATCCATCTATTATTGCCCACTTACAGAAATAAAAGTCAATGATCAGAGTTGTTGCTAATGGCAAAAAGACAGCAAAATAAATTAGTAAACTAGAAGGCAAGAGTAATAAGAAAAGGAAAATAAACTTATATTCAGATTCATAGGGCTCTATTCTTTTATTAAAACACAATTATAAAATGTTAAATGACAACATAGTATATAAGTAACAAATTTTAATTTTTACAGGTACTGAGGGATACAAAATAGTATATTCACAAATAATATTTCTTAAAGGACAGGGAGCAGAATGAGAAAAATAATGTACAAATAATAACTCTAGTTATGTAGCTAAGCAAAGTGCCACTCTGTGGACTATTAATAATATAATGTATCATGAACATGACTTCAGTAATATTTTGTTTGACCAGAAAAGAAACAGATCCTGGGCTGGTTCCACTCCCACATAATAATACAATCATCATGAAATCTTTAAAAAAAAAAACTTTTTCAGACTCAATCAAAACTAGGTTTTCAGATGGAAATGTCAGTTATCTTATTAGACTTTCATTTTAGCACTGCATAATATACATAACAAAACATGACTTGCCTCCCATTCCAGAATTTCTGGTTTTGAACAAAAGGAATTTTTGCAGTAGTTGCATTTCAACTGAATATCACTTGGTGCTACAAACTGGCCATTTGGAGATGACTGCATACTCAGAGCCTAAAAACAAAGAAAAAAATACACTGAGCCTGACTATTTTAGAACTTGTATTTGTGACTACTGTCAAATATCTAAAATGTTCAGAAAACAAAATGTATCTTACATATTTTCTTAGCACATAAAACTATGTTACTGAATTTGGTCTTTAAGAATTATACTAGTATACTATTAGTTTTTATTAAACTGACATTCAATTTATTTTATCACAGCATTACTACTATTTAACTAAAATAAAAAGATAATATGAAAAAAATAAAATGATTCAATTCCAATTTTTTCACTTTAAAAAAATGTCAGTTGGGACCAACAGGTGGCATAATGGTTAACAGCGCTGGACTCCCAAGAGGTTGACCATGGTACGAACCCCTGACCCAGAGGGTTAAAACTTATGCCGGGCACAGGTGCATTCATGCCCAAAGGCCCAAGAGGAGAATGGAAGAGAAGGCTTTCCCTAATCTATCTTACTCACCCTCACAAAAAATGAGGGGAAAAAATAAAAGAAGAAGAATGGTTAAAGGCAAACACAGTTTAAGAAAGCAAGGAGCAGCCAGGGCTACCCTGTCCATTTATCCATCTATTATTGCCCACTTACAGAAATAAAAGTCAATGATCAGAGTTGTTGCTAATGGCAAAAAGACAGCAAAATAAATTAGTAAACTAGAAGGCAAGAGTAATAAGAAAAGGAAAATAAACTTATATTCAGATTCATAGGGCTCTATTCTTTTATTAAAACACAATTATAAAATGTTAAATGACAACATAGTATATAAGTAACAAATTTTAATTTTTACAGGTACTGAGGGATACAAAATAGTATATTCACAAATAATATTTCTTAAAGGACAGGGAGCAGAATGAGAAAAATAATGTACAAATAATAACTCTAGTTATGTAGCTAAGCAAAGTGCCACTCTGTGGACTATTAATAATATAATGTATCATGAACATGACTTCAGTAATATTTTGTTTGACCAGAAAAGAAACAGATCCTGGGCTGGTTCCACTCCCACATAATAATACAATCATCATGAAATCTTTAAAAAAAAAAACTTTTTCAGACTCAATCAAAACTAGGTTTTCAGATGGAAATGTCAGTTATCTTATTAGACTTTCATTTTAGCACTGCATAATATACATAACAAAACATGACTTGCCTCCCATTCCAGAATTTCTGGTTTTGAACAAAAGGAATTTTTGCAGTAGTTGCATTTCAACTGAATATCACTTGGTGCTACAAACTGGCCATTTGGAGATGACTGCATACTCAGAGCCTAAAAACAAAGAAAAAAATACACTGAGCCTGACTATTTTAGAACTTGTATTTGTGACTACTGTCAAATATCTAAAATGTTCAGAAAACAAAATGTATCTTACATATTTTCTTAGCACATAAAACTATGTTACTGAATTTGGTCTTTAAGAATTATACTAGTATACTATTAGTTTTTATTAAACTGACATTCAATTTATTTTATCACAGCATTACTACTATTTAACTAAAATAAAAAGATAATATGAAAAAAATAAAATGATTCAATTCCAATTTTTTCACTTTAAAAAAATGTCAGTTGGGACCAACAGGTGGCATAATGGTTAACAGCGCTGGACTCCCAAGAGGTTGACCATGGTACGAACCCCTGACCCAGAGGGTTAAAACTTATGCCGGGCACAGGTGCATTCATGCCCAAAGGCCCAAGAGGAGAATGGAAGAGAAGGGACTGTGGGGTGACCATTCTCCCGGGGGTGATTTTCCACTTTCAGTCTCAGTCTCTCTAGTAAGAATACATAACCTATAGCAAAAAACTCACTAAAATAAATAAATAAATAAATATGAGTAAGTAACACTGAAGTCAACTGCCTAAGTTTTTTCTTTTTCTTTTTTTTTTTTTGAGAGATTTTTGCTATAGGGCGCGTGCGCTCACCAGACAGACAGAGACAGACAGAGAGACAGAAAGCGAGAAATCATCCCCCAGGGGGGATGGCCACACCACAATCCCTTCTCCTCCATTCTCCTCTCGGGATCTTGGGCACGCACGCACACGCACCCGGTGTGAATTTAAGCCACCGGGTCTGGGACTCGAACCGTGGTCGACTACATGGGAGTCCAGCGACATAGCCATTACATTAACTGCTGGTCCCAACTGCCTAAGTTTTGAACTAGCAAATAAGAGTTAAAAAAAAAAACAAACAAACAAAAAAACCCTAGCCTATACTGCTCTCTCCATTAAATATCTAACTCACTAATGATGTGATCCACTGCATCATTGCCATAATTTTCATTTGAAATCCAACAGTGAAACAGCTGTTACTTTTAAAAAGTGATAATTTTGGGGCAGCAGGTGCCATGGTAGTTAAAGGTGCTTGACTCCCTCACAATCAACCATAGTTCAAGTCCTGGTGGCTTACTTTCTTACTTTCTCTCTCCCTCCCTCCCTTTCTGTCTCTACCGGGTGAGCATATGTGTCCTAAAGCAAATTTTTAAAATAAAATAAATAATAAATGCAATTAAATAAATCTTTTTTTTTCTTTTATTTGGAGAGGTTTTTTTTTGCTATAGGGGCACGTGTGCTCGCCAGACAGACAGAGAGACAGAGACAGAAAGTGAGAAATCAACCCCCAGGGGGGATGGCCACGGCGCAATCCCTTCTCCTCCATTCTCCTCTCGGGATCTTGGGCACGCATGCACACATGCCCGGCGTGAGTTTAAGCCACCGGGTCCAGGACTCGAACCACGGTCAACTACGTGGGAGTCCAGCAACATAGGCCTTATGCTAACTGCTGGTCCCACAATTAAATAAATCTTTAAAAATAATTTTGATTATTTTGGGGGCCAGCAGGTGGTATGATAGTTAAGGTACTGGATTCCCACAGGGCCAACCATAGTTCAAGTCCCAATCTTGGCTGCTTGAAAATCACATCAGACATATATATATTATATATATGTGTGTGTGTGTGCGTGTGTGTGTGCCCAAAATCACAGGAGTAGACTGGAGAAGAAAAGATTGTGGCATGGCCATTCCCCCTAAGGGAAAAAAGGTGATTTCTTACTTTCCTTCTCACTGTCTCTCTCAGGCAAGAGCATGTACCCCATGGCAAAACCCTGGGGGAAAAAAATGGATCATTCTATGAAGTTAGGGAAAAAAGATTCATAGACTCATATTCATATCAGGAATTTATTTTAGTTCAATTACTTTTTTTTTTTTGAGAGGTTTTCGCTATAGAGCATGTACACTCGCCAGAAAGACAGAGAGAGACAGAGAGATAGAAAGCGAGAAATCACTCCCCATGGGGAATGGCCATGCTGCAATCCCTTCTCCATTCTCCTCTTGGGATCTTGGGCACGCACGCACACGCTCCCGGCATGAGTTTAAGCCACCGGGTCCAGGACTTGAACTGCGGTCAACTACGTGGGAGTCCAGCGACACAACCATTATGCTAACTGCTGGTCCCAGTTTAATTACTTTTTTAAGAGTTAAAATAATGGGAACCAGCAGTTAGCGTAATGGCTATGTCGCTGAACTCCCATGTAGTCGACCGCAGTTCGAGTCCTGGACCCGGTGGCTTCAACTCACACCAGACGCATATGCATGCATGCCCAAGATCCCGAGACAAGAATGGAGGAGAAAGGACTGTGGCGTGGCCATCGCCCTAGGGGGTGACTTCCCACTTTCTGTCTCTCTGTCTTTGTCTGGCGAGCGCATGCGCTCTATAGCAAAAACCACTTAAAATAAAAAAGAGTTAAAATAATTTCTGAAATAAGATAGGACATAAGCACACATGAACCTTCAAAGTCTTTTTCTAATTCTTAAGAATTATAGTGATGAGTAAACAGGTATTTATTCTTTTAAATAATATTACACATTATACTCACATATTATATAATCTTTTATAAAACAGTTAATTTTTAACTCTTTCAAAGGTTTATTTGCCTCTTCCACCATGAGAGGATACAACAAGAAGGTACCATCTATGAGGCTCTTACCAACACCCAGAGTGCCAGGACCTTTTCTTGGGACTTCCAACCCTCTAGGACATTGAGAATTAAATTTCTCCTATTCATGAGCTACCTAGTCTAAGGTATCTTGTTATAGCAGCCAAATGGACTAAGAATAATGCCCTATTATCTTATTTTTAACAGAAAAAATGTCTAATGAAAACATAAAGATTAAAATACATATAGTTTTCTTTAAGGTAAGTGGGGGAGGGGGGGAAATGTTGCTTTTTTGTTTGTCAACTCTGTACTATTTTGATGCAGACAGAGTAATGAAGCTGCCTATAGGGTTACCTAAATGCATTCCTCAAAAGTGAGAGTCTAAATTAAGTACTTTTTTTTTTTTTTTTAATATACAATGAATGGAGCCAGTTCCTTGACCTAGTGGTTAAGGCAGTCACTTATTTGGCTGGAGTCGAGTGCAGGATTACAATTTTAGACCTGGCATCTTGAAAAACATGCCAGGTGCATGTGTGTTTGCATGTATGTGTGCCTAAAAATCCTGACAAGATGGAGAAATGGAGGAAAAGAAATTGCAGCATGCCTACACTCCACTTAGGGATGCTTTCTCCCTGTCTTCCTGGTGAGCATGCACATCCTCTAACAATTAAAACAAAAACCAAAAAATGTCCATATCCTCTCTCACCTTGCCCATTTCTGCACATGCTCTTTCATTTAAAAAAATAAAAAATCTGTACATATACAGAGTCTCATCAAATTATGGGCAAGTTTCAATTAGTAAAAAAGGTAGTTAAAACATTTTGAGATATCAATTCAATTTACCTAAAAACATCAAAATGGAAAAAAGTTAGCTAAAGATCTGACAAGGAGCATGCTATGGATAGTGCCTTTCTTCCTTTTAATTAACCATTACTGCTTATTTTCCTGTTTAAGAAATGGCAACAAGGACCTTCCAGTGGCATAATGGTTAAGGCGGCTGGATCCCCACATGGCCAACAGTGCGGTTTGAGTCCTGGTCCTGGTGGCTTGAAAAACACACCAGGCACATTGTACATGTGTGTCCAAAGTCCCAAAAGGAGAAACAAAGGAGAGTTCATATACTCTCTAGTAAATTTAAAGAAAAAAGAAAAGCCAGTAAGACAAAAGCATCATTTACCACTATAAGGATGTGTCAATAACCATGATCCCAGCACCTAAAATAAATGTTTAGTCTTGAATAAAGTTTATCTCTTAGGCTCAGTGAGGACTATTAACAACTATTAACAAAAACAACATTCACTTGGCTGATATTAACAACTATTAACAAAAACAACATTCACTTGGCTGAATTCAAAATGACATTAATTTAAATGCTAATGATGTTACAGTAACTAATGTAGCATACTTTAGGATTGTTTTAGCAACACACTTCAGAGACTATATTTTGTTAGGAGCATTTCAGGGAAAAAAAGTGTTTCACATACACAGGAATGCAGGCAGATGGGGCAAACAGGTTGTGGAATATACCACAGCTGAATAAACAAAACAAAACAAAAAGACATTGCCAATTTTAATACAGATATCTAACTATCTATATATATAGATCTATCTAGATAGATACATATCTATCTATATAACATGGTAGTGTTTGTTGAAAATGATGAATGTTATTATCCTTGACTTGATTTACGAACTCCACTATGATTTGAAAATCCATGTTGTGCCACACAAAGATGTACATTAAATGTAAATAAGAAAATATAAAATAAAATTTAAAATAAAAGGATATTTTAATTTAAAATAAAATGACAAAGAGTACAGCAGCTGGAACAAGGCAGAAATGTTGGATGAATTAACTCATGAAGCATAGTTAGAACATTTGGGTAAAACACTGAACTACCAGTACAGTGTTTTAATTGGGGGGGGGGGGTACTTATTTATTTATTTGTTGTGACTTTCAAGTCGCCAGGTCCAGGACTCAAACTGTATTTAGTCATGTGGGAATCCAGTGCCTCAACCACCATGCCCCCACTTAACTAATGATTTAAAGCCCCTCTAAACTATTCCTTGCTAGTGTTCACCAGAATAAGTCTGACCACTTCCAATAAAGGTATCTGCCAAGATTATCCATATTCCAACTCAAAGAACTATGTGAGAAAGTCTTTACATTTACCAAAATGAAGTGTCTTCCTGAAACTAATCTTGTCTTAAACTAAGGCTGTAAGAAGTCTAAGCTCCTTTTCTACTGCCCGTTTCCAAGATTTGAAGAAAGCATTATGATTGCTGGCCAGCTGCAATGGTGCAGCCCTAATGCAAAGTTCCACAATGCTGCGGCCATATGGGAAGGTCCTGAATTTATGATCCAGGATCATATCCTGAGGTCTCTTGGAGCACACCAGGCAACATATGCCTATGATCCTAGGTAAGTGGTACTAGGAGTAGAATGATGACATGAAGATCCTGTTGGAGATACTTCCTATCACATTCCTTTCTTTCTCTCTTGGTTTTCTCTTTCTCTCCCTGCACTCCAATCACTCAAGGAAGAAAGACATAGGCATATTTTAAAAACTATTATGTTTGGGGCCAGCAGGCAGCATGATGATTGGGGTGCTAGACTCCCATATGGCTGACTGAGGTTCAAGTCTAGGCTTGACTTCACACTTTCCCCATCTCTGTTATTTGCACATGCTCTGCAGCAAATTAAAAAATAATAATGAGGAAGAGCTGGCAGGTGGCATAGTGGTTGACGTGCTAGACTTCCACATGGTCGACCACAACTTGAGTCCCAGACCTAGCAGCTTGTTTTCTCGCTTTCCCTTTCTCTCACTCTCAGGTGAAATTAAACAATAATAATAACAGATACAGTTAAACAAATAAATAGTTATTTTAAATAAAAGAATTACTTAAAATAATAATGATAATGAATAAAATTAAATAATTCTTTTTTAAAAATTATGACTTTCATTTGCAAGCTAAATACACTTGGTCCTTCATCTATTTATCACAGAACAGAGTTCCCCTTTGGGTTCACATTGTAGTCAAATGATCTAATATAAAAATACTACAAATCAGACACTAGACTTAGCTATATTAAATTTTATTTTCCTTAATAATCTTTATCATGCTTACAGTTAAAAAGTCAATTTGATTATCCTTACTACAATAGAAAACTGGTGTATTTGTGTATTCTGTGACTACAGAATCTCCACCCTCCAATTTCATCTTCAACAAACTATGCAAAAATTAACAGAGAAGACAGAGTTAACCATATTACACTGTTTTATTTCCTATGTGTATTTTATTAAGGACAGAGTTCATGCAAAATAAGTAACAAACCTGAAATTTAGCCACACAACTGGAATTGCAAAAGTTATACAGTTTTCCATCAGGCATTGTGGCTTGATATTGAGGTAAAGAGTTTCGCTTACAAAAATGGCAAATAATTCCCAAACCTAGGAGAGAAAAGGTACATATCTGATTTCTTTATAAAGTAATGAAAGTTAAAAAAAAAAAAAAATCTTAACTGACTATTGAGATTATCTTTTCATGGAACTTCCTGGAAATTATCCTTTTATCATTTTCACCTTTAAAGTACTGTCATAAAAGAAGATTGGTATTATGTCTCTAAAAATGTACTAATATACTAAAAAGTCTGTTTTAGATCATTTTTGGATGGAACAACTATTTTAGCTAAGAACATACAAATGGAGAAGACTTCAATAATTGTTAAAAATTAAAAGACATGGAATGATCAAAATAATTATAACAATTTACAATAAAAAAGATTACTCTAACAATAAAAATAAACACAAGCAGTTAAAAATACATATAATTACAAAGCTAAAGGAGAAGGAATAGTTACTTATGTAAAAACAATGTTATTAAAGGTTTTTAACTTTTTAAATACCTGTAACTTACTTTGTGATTTTGCATATTTTGTCTTGTGACTGTTCATGCAAGCAGTTGAACAATATGGCTCCATATATCCATTAGGACCTATACACTGAGTCATATCAAAAAACCTGCACTGTGTTCGGCAACCAGTACAAGTTGTCAGTTTTCCATATTTCTAAAATTTGAAGCATATAAAGATAATTTGAGAAAAAAAACATAATTTTTTTAAAAATTACTGTATTTACTAGATCTTTTGTCTTTGCAAAAAAATCCTATTAGTTTGTAATTATCTCTACAGTCAAAAGCTTTTCCTCATTATCTCTACAGTCAAAAGCTTTTGGATATAAACTGTTCAATACAGTAACTGCTTAGGTAGATTCAAACAAAGCAATGATAACCAGCTAAGTCTTTGAAACATAATTTTTGTCTACTAATGCAATATATCAGAATCCTTACATACATACAAATAAGAAAAATCTGAAAAAAATCTAAGAAAGGAACAGCTTTTTTTGTAGTGAGAACTTGTCATTAAAGAAAAAATTAATGGAGCTATGAAATGTAAGCCTTAACAATCAAAAGACTACAGTATTTAGTAAGAGGAATTTAAAGAATTCCAAAACTTGTTCAATCGAGCCTCTACTGTTCCAACCATTTTTAGATTTATACATTTTTTTTTTAATTGTCAGTGGCCACATACACTCATCAGAGATAGAGAAAGAACGCACCCTCCAATGGAGCACAGTCATGCTGCAATCCTTTTTCCTCCATGTTTTCATTCCACCAGGATTTGGGGCATTCACTCAAACCTAACCAGCAAGCTTTTTCAAGCCAGCAGGTGTTTTTTCAGGTTTGAGGGCCAGGATTCAAACTGCAGTAGGCCTCATAGGATCCAGCTCCCTATGCATAGCATTTAACAGCTAAGCTACAGAGCCAGCCCACCAAGCACTTTTAGAACCTGTCATAAAAAAACAATCAGCCCAGGGCCAGCAGGAGGTATGGCGGTTTCAGTGCTGCATGGCTGACAGTGGTCAGAGTCTTGTTCATGGCAGCTTGAAAATCACGCAAGACACATGTGCATGAGTGCCCAAAATCCCAAGAGGAGAATGGAGGAAAAGGGACTGCAGCATGGCCATCCCCTTGAGGGATGATTTCTCAGTTTCCCTCTTTCTATCTCTCTCCAGAGAATGCACACACACTATGCCAAAACCTAATTACATAAAAAAAGAGACAAAACAAAAAACAACTTTCAAAATGATTTCTAGTTATTGACAAAATTTAATGATTTCTCCATAGATAATGAAGTTAATCCTCCTGCCACAGCTCAATATATGCCAACGAGATACTCAAATAAATGTGAAAACAAAATGAAAGTAGAACAAAAAAAAAAATACTTCAAAAATTACTAAGACACTCCAGGCACATGTGAGTGCATGCCCAAAACATTGTACCAACAGACGGAGAAATGAAGGACAGGGGATTACGGTATGACCACATTCCAAGACAGGGTGGATTCTCCCTCTCCCTCTCTCTCTAGAGAGTCCTCTGGAATAATAATTAAAAAAAAAAAAAAAAGATAAAACTGAAAACAAACAGTATTGCAAAAATACAATACAGATGAACTGGTGTGTTTGTATTAAAAAATTACCTGATAGTCACACTAGAAATAAACCATAAGGGGGTGCCAAGTACTGGCATAACAATAAAACAGTACGCTCTGCAAGGCTGACCTACATTTGAAGGTTCTGGGTCTCTATCTGGAGACTTCCCTGAGTTCAGAAGGCATGCATGTGCCCATGGTTGGGAGATGGCTGAGGCTGGGGATGAATTGTGGTGAAGATCCTGTTGGGGGTGCTATATTTCTGTCTCTCTAGCTCACGGAAGAAATAAATAATTAAAGAAGGGAAGGAGAAAGGGAATGAAGGAAAGAAGGAAACCAAGTGATCATAATGAAAATCAAAGTTTTTGAGTGTAACTTATATTTATTCCCTTTCTATTTTTTTTTTTTTTTGAGAGATTTTCACTGTAGGGCACGTGCGCTCGCCAGACAGACAGAGAGAGACATAGAGACAGAAAGCGAGAAATCACCCCCCAGGGGGGATGGTCACGCCGCAATCCCTTCTCCTCCATTCTCCTCTCGGGATCTTGGGCACACACGCACACGTGCCCGGCGTGAGTTTTAAGCCACCGGGTCCGGGACACGAACCGCGGTCGACTATGTGGGAGTCCAGCGACATAGCCATTACGCTAACTGCTGGTTCCCCCCTTTCTATTTTTTTTTAAGGGAGATTTTTGCTACAGGGCACATACACTCACCACAGAGACAGAGAGACAGAAAGTGAGACATCCCCCAGGAGGGAAGGCCACACTGCAATCTCTTCTCTTCCATTTTCCTCTCAGGATCTTGGGCACATGTGCACATGCACCTGGCATGAGTTTTAAGTTGCAGGTCTGGGACTTGAACCATGGTTGACTACGTGGGAGTCCAGCAACATAACCATTACGTAAGCTGCTGGTCCCTATTCCCTTTCTAAATAAAACTTTTCCTAATAAAACTTTCGCAAATAAGTTGAATCAAATTTTACCAATCATGTTTGAAAACAACTGTATCCATCCTTCTACATGATGCTAAAATTATTTATTTCATACCCAAAAGCATCTAGTACAATGAAGTAATAAGGAAGAACAGATGTCAAGGAGTATGACAATCAGGTCAACATAACAATTGAAACACATAAACTGCAAGGAATATTTTCACAAACAACATGGGATATTTCAGAAAGTAAAGGCACTAAACTGAAGGTAAACACAACCAGAAAATAATAAGTAATATGAAAAAAAGAAAAACATAAAAACAAAAAAATATGCAACATACAAAACATGAGAAAATACAAATGTTATGAGCCAGGAATATATGTTATATTCATTCTCGTTCTACAAAAAAAAATAAATAAAGCCCATGTTGCTTATTCATCATTTACTCAAATACTGCTTAAAAGAAGTTTGAGGTTTTAACTTTTCAAAGTGGAAATCAACTCATTCTCCAATCTCTTCTAGGCCCCCAAAAGAAACACTCAGCAAAAACATAAGAGTAGTAACAAGAACAAATAAGAATGGATGCAAATATATTACATCTAATTATGACTACACCAATGGTATAAGGACCATAAAGGGAGAATGGTGTTTTTTGTGCTTGCAATAATATGCTTTCCTAAAGCTTATTTGTTTATTTAAACTTTGAAAATGGACAAAATAAAACAAATTAATAAAACAATAGAAGACAGAAAAATGTTTAAAACCTGGAACCACAGTATAAATTCAGAATATTGAAAAATATTCGAGATGTTTGCCAGTGTATTGTAGGAAAAAAAGAAACAAGCTCCCTAAATCCATGTTTGAGGCCTCCATGTATCAGCACGTATAAGGAATTCTTTCATAACTACGAATTAAGCCCAACCATAGAATCAAATCTTTGACTTGACACTTGTTAAGAGAAATAAAGTTGTCTAAATGGGTCTAATCACCTGGATCTGTGTTTCTGGCACTGATTTTCTTGGCAGAATGATTAAACAGTTACTAACAATGTTAGGGTACCAAGTAAACAAGGAGCTAAGCAACTAGTCCACATAGATAGTACTTTTATCAGAAGAGAATGAGTATTATCAGAAAGATAGAAAAATTAGTATAAACAGTATTTCAATATTGCCCCTTACACAGCTACCACTACTTTAAAAATGAAAGAATTCATCTAATGAAATAACATTAGCAAAAAATGTGTTTTGTACCATGTTTGCTTGGCTTCATAGGTGAACAATCAAAATAGAAATATTTATATTTCATTTGAACTTCCTATACACCATATATATACACACTGATTTTTTTTTTAACACAGAGTTGTGTCACAATCCTCCTGCATCAGCCGGCTGAGTAGCTGGAACTACAGGCAGACACTCGTGCCTACCTTTTAGAGTGGACCAGAAAATGAACCCAAGCCTCCCATGTGGCCTCAGTCTGCCAAGTAGCAGCTTTTACCAGCACATACTACATAAATAGAATTAATTCAGAAATAAAATATTCCCTATCCAGGCAGAGAAGAAAGGAGAACATAAGCATACACCTGACTTGGAGAAAAAGAATGAGACAAATTAAAATAAGATACTGGTGCTTCCTCTCTAGGCTCAGACCTAGTTGGCAGCAATATGGCCATACACATCAAGAAGGTCGGCATCATGGGTAAATACAGAATCCTCTATGATGCCTCTCTCCAAAAATATCATGAAAAAAAAAAAAGAACTGAAATCAACCAGCACGCCAAATACACTTGCTCCTTCTGTGGCAAAACAAAGATGAAGAGATGGGCTGTGGGGATCTGGCACTGTAGTTTCTCCATGAAAACAATACGTAGTGGTGTCTGAACCTACACCACCACTTCAGCTATCACAGTAAAGTCTGCCATCAGAAGAATGAAGGAACTGAAAGACCAGTAGAAGCTCCACAAACATTTGGATTACCACTAGCCTACAATAAATGGGTTAATTTATGCAACAAAAACAAATGAGATATTCTAATATAAAAGGTAGATATTATGGGGAACTTTACAGCAAATTTCAATCTATTCAGTTAAATGATATCCTCTCTCTCCTCTTTCTCTCCCTCCCCCATATATGTGTGTTTATACACACACACATACATGCACATACATACATACGCACAGAGTTTCTCTGAATTTTTATTTTGCACATATGTTGGCCAGAGAGAAAGAAAAGGGGGGGAGGGGTAAGAAAGCACGTCCCTGGGGAATGGTAACCAACTCTCCATTGTCTTCTCAGGATTTTGGGTATGCACGTACACAGGTGTGTTTTTCAAGATGCTAGGTCGGGACTCAAATTGCATAGTTAATCATGTGGGACCCAGATGCCTTAACCATACCACTAGCTGGCCCTGTACCTTTTATTTTAATATCAATCAATTCAACATGAACTTCAAAATTAACCATCTTGTGATTTTAAAACTTGCCACTAATTTTTCCTTCTACATGTAGGAAATACATTTCATTTAGTACATTTTGATCAAGTCAGTGGATCATACAGGCAGATGCTTAAGAAAGGCTTGATGTACCTGGCTGGTGCGAATCTAAGCCAAGAAATAGCCTGTGCATAACCTACTTCCTAGGCACATTCACATAAAACTTAATCTTACTTTAATCCATGATATTGAATGGATGAAAAAAAAAAAAAACCTTATGTTTTTTAACATCTAACTAAATTGCAACATTTTTTTACTCTACCTACAGGTAACAAACCAACCACATTACTTTAGCAGAGCCTGTGACTATCAAACCTAAAAAAATTCCCTTGGGGCAAGACAGTGCTACAGCACTTAATACAACTGGACCCACACGTGAAAGGTTAGTTTGTATCCTAGGACGACCCTGAGCACATTGGGTACATGTGTACCATGGTTCAGGCTGGCTAAGATTAAGGGTAGGTGGTGGCATGGAGACCCTGTTGGGGTTATGTCTCTCTCTCTCTCTGACTCTCTTATGGAAGAAGTGAAAGAATAAACTTGAAAATTAATTAGTTAATTAATAAAAATTCCAAATATATCATATTTACTGCACATACCTCAATATATCGTTTACAATCAACATAACTTAAGATTATAATTATTAGCCACAGTATATTACTTAAAACATAAGTAAAACAATACATTACATTTCAAATATTTAAGAATATTTTGATAGGGAACAGCAGTTAGCATAATGGCTATGTTGCTGAACTCCCACGTAATTGACCACGGTTCGAGTCCCAGGGCTGGTGGCTTAAACTCACGCTGGGCGCATGTGTGTGCGTGTCCAAGATCCTGAGAGGAGAATGGAGGAGAAGGGATGGCAGCGTGGCCATCCCCCCTGGGGGTGATTTCTCGCTTTCTGTCTCTCTGTCTCTCTCTGTCTTTCTGGCGAGCACATGCACCCTATAACAAAAACCTCTCAAAAAAAAAAAAAAAAAAAAGAATATTCTGATTACCATATTGCTATATAATCGGCTCTCTTTGTAATCATAGGTATTTTATTTTGTGCATTAAGTAATATCCTGAAGATGGGTCTGTCCATATTACCATAGGAGTTCAAGGCACAGAAGTAAGAGAGAACTCTGATTAGAGGAAGTGATGATAAAACTTCAGTAATGACATAATATTGTACAATTTTCCACACTAAGTAAGACGAAGAAATAATTTAAGTAAAAAGTACACTTCAATTATTTAATAAAACCCTGAAGTCATCTATTATAAGATCAGTCTGTCCATAGAGAAAACAGTCTGAAAAATTATGCACTATGTTTTATTTCTTCTACTATTGTACATTTTATGCTTTTACTCTTAACACACGTACTGTACTTTAGTAATCTATGTAAATTTTCTAACTGGCAATAAATGATAAAAATAGTGAGCAAAATTTGCTTCATAGTATATTTACATAGTATCAAAAACATTCCCCTGAAAGAAAGGAAAAACAGTAAAGAAAAATCTGAGAGAATCCCTCACTCAACTGAACCAAGCTAAAATATGTAAGGGTTAATAGCAGGCATCATGTATCTCTTGACATAATGTAGTAAGGACAAAGCATCACTTAAGAGGTATCATGCCGGGACCAGCAGTTAGCGTAATGGCTATCGCTGGACTCCCACATAGTCGACCGCGGTTCGCATCCCGGACCCGGTGGCTTAAAACTCACGCCGGGCACGTGTGCGTGCGTGCCCAAGATCCCGAGAGGAGAATGGAGGAAAAAGGATTGAGGCATGACCAGCCCCCTGGGGGGGTGATTTCTCGCTTTCTATCTCTCTGTCTCTCTCTGTCTGTCTGGCGAGCGCACACACCCTATAGTGAAAAACCTCTCAAAAAAAAAAAAAAAAAAAAAAAAAAGAGGTATCATGCAAAAATATTAAACCTCAACGTAATCCTAAGAAAATACTAGACAAACACAAATGGAGGGGCACTCCTCAAAATGGCCTATGGCATTAAAAAATTGTAGTCATAAAAGACAAAAACTGAGACCAGCAGATGATGTAATGGTTATGTCACTGGCCTTCACGTAGTCAATCACGGTTCAAGTCCCAGACCCAGCAGCTTAAAATTAACACTACTTCCATGTGAGTGTGTGCCCAAAATCCCAAGAGGAAAAGGGACTATAACATGGCCATCACACACCCCCAGGGGGTGGAGGATATGTGTCACTTTCTGTCTCTGTCTCTCCAGCAAGCACACACACCCTATAGCAAAAAAAAAAAAAAAAAAAAAAAAAAAAATCTCTCTTAAAAAAAAAAGACAAGGGGCTATCAGGTGGCGTGGTGGTTAAGGCACTGGACCCTCCCATATGGCCAATGGTTCAAGTCTTGGACCTAGTGGCTTGCTTTCTCACTTTCCCTCTCCCTGTGTGTGTCTCTCTCTGGTCAAATTAAAATGAATAAATGAATAAATAATATTAAATAAATAATTCTTTTTTAAAAAAGACAAAAACTGAAGACCTTTTAAAAGTTGATGGGCCTTCCACCTTAGGTATAAAAAGTAGATTTTCAAACTTTGCACACAAGGTAGTGGGGGACTATATACCTAACTACAGGGAAATGAATTAAAGAGGCCGTCCAACTACCAAAGATATTGCCTGGGAACAGGGAGGGAACAGGTAGAGGGGGAATACAGTAGAATAGAGCCAACTATTTAGTCAGCAGTAAGGTCATGTCGAATTTTTCTGTTTTTTCTACACAAAACTGTGTCACCACTTTTCCAACAACCGAATAATTTCACTGAGTTAAAGAAACAAAGAGTTTAGGGTACTCAGAATTTAGGAAGTAGGGTACTGAAGACAGGGAACAGAACAAAAATTGTCTTAAGTATCTAAAGAGATGTATTCTTAAAAATCCTTTAGGGCCAGTTGCAGACATGCAAATAGCAGGGTGCCATGGCACTGGAGCACATGTGGGAGGCCCAGGTTCAGTTCCCAGTTTCAAATCCCAGGTTTGCATCCCAGGCAAGGAATGGTGGTACATACCTGAAGTCCTAGCTAACTGAGAGGTTGTGGGTAGAAGGATCAAAACATGACACCCTGTCAAAAATACTTATGTTGAAGGCCAGACAGTGAGCCAGCAGTAAAACATGACAATGTGAGGCTGACTTAGAGAGGTTCTACTTTCACATTCAGGTAACACTCTGAGTGTACCAGGTATTCAGATAACACTCTGAGTGTACCAGGTACACAAGTTCATGCCCATGATCTAGGGCTAGTTAAGGCTAGGGGTAAACCAAAGCATCAGGGTTGTTTGATGTGTGGTCTCTTTCGCACACGTGAACTTTAAAAATATATCTTTCTGCACCTTCTATCTTCCTTTGATACATGTTCTCTCTCACTGTAAAAAGAATTCTTTGGCTGAGAGATGGTAATAACCGTCAGAATGCAACAGGTTTAACAACTGCCAAAACATAAACTAGGCTGGAAGTACTGTCCTGCTATCTGTTCAAGAGTGAGATGAGGCCCAGCCAGAGTAATGCACACCTGGAAGCTACTGCTCAGAAACCTGAGGTCACAGGGGTCTGATTCCTGGACCACCCTAAACGCCAGAAATGGTGATATGTACCTATAGTACCACATACTCAAGAGGCTGAGGTAGGAAGACTGTCAGAGTGTGACCATCTACAAACATCACACACACACACACACACACACACACACACACAAAGACCACAAAAACATACACCATAGGGACCAGCAGTTAGCGTTAATGGCTATGTCGCTGGACTCCCACATAGTCGACCACAGTTCGTGACTCTGACCTGGTGGCTTAAACTCACGTCGGGCGTGTGTGCGTGCGTGCCCAAGATCCCGAGAGGAGAATGGAGGAGAAGGGATTGCAGCATGGCCATCCCCCCAGGGGTGATTTCTCACTTTCTGCCTCTCTGTCTCTCTCTATCTGTCTGGCGAGCACACGTGCCCTATAGCAAAAACCTCTCCAAAAAAAGAAAAAAGAAAAAAAAATACCCCATAAAAAAATGCATAACTGGAAAAAAAAAAAAAGAGTGGAATAACCTTAGTAGTACAGGGAGATTCAATGTTCTGAATGCTATCACCAGACTAGTGGGAGTAAATTAGTCCTAGAGAAAAGTGCAATGTGCCAAAGATAATTAGAAGAGCTTGAAAGAAAGCTTCATAAAGATTCAAATAATTTGAAGTAACTTGATAGCGTTCCAGAACAAAGTCTAACATCATTTAGAAGAATACAACAGGGACCAGCAGGTGGCATAGTGGTTGTATCACTTGACTCACACACAGCCAACCATGGTTCAAGTCCTGGACCTGGTGGCTTGAAACTCATGCAGGGCCCATCTATGTGCACGCCTGAGATTGTGGGAGGAGAATGAAGGAAATGGGATTGCAGTGTGGCCATTCTCTGTGGAGGGTAATTTCTCACTTGCCCTCTCGCTGTCTTAGTCTCTTTATCTTCAAAGAGAGTATACTCTCTAAGGAAAAAAAAAACTCTTAAAAAAAGAAAAAAGAAAATACAACAAAATCTAGCACCTAACAATGTAAAATTCACAATATTCAAGTGCAAAAATTATCAAGCATTTTGTAAGTAAGCAGGAAAATATAGACCCAGCCAAGAAATGAGTAAAAAAAAAAAAAAAAAATCTAACTGTAGAAATGGACCTAGAAATGATAGATATAAAAATGATAGGTGGTGCTGGTTCCACAGTCTTGTGGTTAAGGGAACCAGATCCCACATAGCTGACCCTTGTTCAAGTCCCAACATTAGGAGCTTGAAAAACACACTGGGCATGTGTGCATGCAAGCACAAAATTCCAAAAGGATAGAGAAATGAAGTAGGAACTGCAGCATATCATGCCACACTGTGGAGTGCTTTCTCTCCCTCCATCTCTCTCTGGTGAGTACATACCCACTGACAATTAAAAAAGAGAGAAGAAGATGCTAGACAAAGGGGTTAAAGAACTATCATAGATTCATTCAAAAATTAGTGCAGGGTCTCTAAAAGGTAGCATAACAGCAACACAACTGGACCCAAATGGGGAAATCCCAGGTTTGCATCCCAAGGCTTCCCTCTATAGGCAGACATGCATGTGGCCATGATCCAGGTTGGCTGATGCTAGGGGTAGATAGCAACATGAAGGCCCTGTTAAAATGCCCATCTCTCTCTCTCTCTCTCTCTCTCTCTCTGCCTCTATATACCCCATGGAAGAAATAAATCAGGAAACTTTATTTAAAAATTAATAGAAGAAAATATAAATATAATTAAGCAAGGAATGAAAATATAAAAAACTTAGATGGAACTTTTAGTGAAGAAACACAGGACATCTGAGATGAAAAATACATTGCACAATATTAACAGTTAATTAGAAAACATCAGCAAACTTAAAGATATATTAATGAAAACTCTAAAATGAAATGCAAAAGGAAAAAAAATGTTGTAAAAAACTATATTAGAGCCTCAGAGTGACATGAGACAGTAAAGGAAATATAATACATCTATCAGAAATTGGGGTCTCACAGGAACCAGCAGTTAGTGTAATGGCTATGTCGCTGGACTACCACGTAGTTGACCGTGGTTCGCATCCCGGACCCGGTGGCTTAAAACTCACACCGGGCACGTGTGCGTGCGTGCCCAAGATCCCGAGAGGAGAACGAAGGAGAAGGGATTGCAGCATGGCC